>NC_092648.1:14157591-14511043 GCF_032118995.1 Asterias amurensis | reverse complement strand
TAATACCGCCACAAATCATGCAAGATGTGTAATTAACATTTGTATCTTAACCTTATTTCTGAAATTTGGAAGAAAGCGCCTCTTTTGATATCTTTAATTGTTTAAAGTTTCCCCGACAGCTATTTTATCTAAGTACATAATCTGAAATATGTCAACATTTTACTTAGAATATGCTAAAGATGAAAATAACCCTAGAAAGTTGTCAACGTTTTATAAAGATTTGAAATGCATTCTCTGAAAGCATAGTAGCTTACACTAATTCAAAATTCCAGGTATGCCACTGAAATTTGAAAGTAACAGAGAAAGTACCTAGGCACAGCTAGACTTTATACTTTATTCTGACATGTTCAACAACACAACTGGGGAACCAAAAATGATGAAAATAAATGATCAGTTGCATACCTGAATTTACACATTTTTTTTTTTTTTTCAAACTTATTTGCAGGGTACTTTTTAAATTGGATATATGGATTATATGGGATAAGGAAAAATCTATTTTATATTATTATTTTGGGGATATTATTTTACATTTTTGTAAAAGTTTTAATGCATTTAATTGTCCAAAATATTTGTCGTTTTGCTTGAAATTTCTCAATGCAATATCTTACTGAAGTGTTCATCTAGAATAATTATTTTTTGTGCCGAAAATCTGGAGAGCAATCTTCGTCCAAAAGAGAAAACAAGTGTTATTTTACAAACACAATTGTGTAGCCATTTATGTATTACAAACAGTCATATAATTTTATTGCAAAATTAAAGAAAGTATTTTGAAATGTATTATATAACACATTCAATGTTGGAGATTGTTTATGATGGTTCTAAATTGGGTATAAATACATTTTTTGCTGCAATAACAGGCTAGAGTATGGTGTAAGCAAATTAAATATTTGACATTATCGCCAACAAAAGGCTAGATTGCTCAGTTAGTAGAGTGCCAGCACGTTAACCTGGAGGTCGTTGGTCAAAATCTGCTTCAGTAAAGTTGTCTTTGTTCAACCCCAAATCATTAAACTTTAAATACAAAAAATGGTTGTTTCGAGACCTGCATTTATAAATCAACCAGAGAAAAGGTAGCCTTAGATAAAGAGAGCGGCCCAACCATGCTGTTAGAGTGTCAAGGTTTGTCGTCTTTGCAGATTTCAGTTTGTTAACACCGCAGTTGTATTGATTTCTTATACAATGTTGTCACCCTTTTATCAGTCCAACGGCAGCCCTCAAATGTTGTTTGTACGCAGCACTGATCCATGATGAAAGAACCCGGTAATCACCTTTCACCTTTAACGCTTTCCTGGCTCTCGTTTGTCTCTTCAGTTCCATGAATCTGTATGGATAGAGATGTTTAAATCTTTAAAAGATGGAGTTTATGGTACATTTAAAACAACAACAAAAAATCTCAAATTGTAGTCATTCAAATCATAGTGTTATCCAGGAAAGGTATTTCTGGTTACTAGCCATAATTACATTAAATTTCATTGTTGTGACTGGTGCCCCACTCCATTTTTGCTAAGCAAAGAAATGTGTTAAGTAGGAGAGAGGTTTCGCAAGTGTACGGATACAGATACTGATACGTCGCTGATATGCGTCACTGCTTAACAGCTTTATAAATCTGCAACTTACTGCTGCTGCAATCTCTGGCCACATCATCGCCTTGACTACCGCATCGTTGGCCGAAGGAGTCTTCTCCAAGTTCCAGTAACTGAATTTATCAAACTGATGCACTGCTTGCAAAGTCCTGTCCTGTTGGTAGAAGATGGATTGGTAAACAGATAATCAATTTACCCATAATATCGACAATCCTTACCTAATATTCAATTTTCAATAAGGTGTACAACCATTCCCCAGAACCCCAACCCCCAACCAAAATTGTGAGATAACAGTGAAAGAAAAAACTCCGAAGTCTTTTTTCTAGGATAATTGAGGCATTTCCTTTACTATCATAGTTTAAAAAAAGACAAATTAACTGGTTTTCCCTCCTATGATGGTTGAGGCATTTCCTTAACTATCCTAGGAATAAAAAATACATAGTAACCGTGTTTTTCCTCCTAGGAGGGTTGAGGCATTTCCTTAACTATCCTAGGAATAGAAAAATACCTAATAACTGTTTTTCTTCACAGGATGGTTGAGGCATTTCCTTAACCACCCTAGGAATAAAACAAAACATGGTTAGTGTTTTTTTCTCCTAGGATGGTTGAGGCATTTCCTTAACCACCCTTGGAATAAAAAAACGTAATTGTGTGTTTTTTCTCCTAAGATGTTAAAGGCATTTTCTTAATGTCATAGGATGTATTTTCTCATAGGATAGTTGAGGCATGCTTAAATAGACACTGGACACTAATAGTAATTGTCACAACGATGAGAGAGAAAACACCTTTGTTGGAAGAATTTGTGTGCTTTTAGATAGGAATAAAATACTTCTGCCTAGAAGTCTTTTATAATTTTAGTGAGAAATTACCTCTGTCTCAAAATCTATGCTACCTCAGAAGGAGCCGTTTCTCACAATGTTTTATACTATCAACAGCTCTCCAATGCTCATCACCAAGTAAGTTTTAAGTTAATATTTGTTTTGAACTACCAAACGTGTACCTTCCCTTTAAGAAGTATTATCTAAAAAATATACTTTATAATATTTTAATTTGTTCATTATATATTTTTAAACCAACCTCTTCTTCCATAAACGGCTTCTGATGCTCTTTGAGAACAAACCCTTTCAGGAGAGAAAACAAATATTGATGTCATATTTACAATTTGTAGCATATCTGACAAACTGAAAAATACTAACTAAGCTAATTTGGCATTTTTTCCCTTATATTTGTAACAAACTGCATATTTGGGACCACAGGGCCTCTATTTGTAATATAGACCGTATCTATATGATTTCAAGCGCCCTCACCTACAGGTCAAAAGGACGCTGTTGGTTGGCCAATTTTGTGTGCTTAGTGTACAAATCTGTTTGTTTTTTCCATTGTGTATTGTATTTTCCAAGTCATCATCCGTTTACCCCCTTTTAGTTACACCCCTAAGAATAAGATGGCGGCTGAATGATGGCAATGCATAAGGTCCATTCCACACTATCCTACCTGTATATCCAGTAGGAACATCTAACTCTTGTCCGCATAATGCCCGGCCACGAAAGGTTGCTGTCATCTCTATAGAATTACAAAGACAGAATTTTTAAAAAGAACATTGATGGCATGATCATTGCAATGAATACCTAGGTGTACCCATCAGACAGGATCTTACATAGAACCAACATATACGTAAAATTGTCAACACTCAAAGGCAGAAACTCATTAATTTTTCACTTGAGGCACAATGTGAGTGTCACAAACTTGTCCTTCAAGCAATAAATTGTCAGACAACTTTATAGACTATTGGGATGGCTTTGACACTTTTTTAAAGAAAGATTATTAAAATTCTCACCATTTTCGTTTTTGTGAACAGTTGTCTTGAAAAAGTTCGAGACCCGTGCATCTCCTGTGTGCTCTATGTTGCAACCTAAAAGATGCACATCTGCAACCGATGATTTAGACACAGATTTCTTGTTCAAAAAAAGAGACATTTTCTGTTTGTTTACAACAAGTTCCCGCTGTGCAAAAAACATAAATGCCGCCCTCCTTTGGGCAATAGATTTTGCTGGGCTTCGCTTTTATAAACTTGTTCAAGTCCCTCTTTTGTTATCAAGGTTGGTTTTGCAGGGGGTGGGGGTGGAGGTGACACAACCTTGATAATACTCTCAGAGCCCTTTCATTGGTCCTGCCCAACGAAATTAGCTTTCGTAAAACGTAAAACATAAACATTTGTTTTTTTTTCCCCCTGCAAGTTTTGCTTGCAGTATCATCTAAGTTTCGTGCCCCGCCCACCCACATAGTTAGTTATCAACTATTGAGGGCGGCAGCACATTCGATTTTGAGCTAGTGTCCGCTGCTGAAGAATCCAAAGAAAGAGTGGTGAATCTTCTTCCCAAAACAAAGTAAGATCCTTTGAGTTTTACTGCAGTGATAATTGAATATATGCATTATAAGCTCTAGAGGTTAGATAGGAATACTTACTTACGGTTCTTGTTTAAGCAGTGTAAATACCTCCAAAAACTCCATCCATACCATGATGGTTGGACTTGGTCAGATCTGGTCGGTATACTATAGATCGGGTTGGTGTGTTTCTTGAAATGAATGGGCACCATTAAATGTTCTTTTCAGCCACCACTTTTTCACTCGTTGTATTTTTACGAAATAAAAACTAAAACTAAATTCCTTTTAGTAAAGGAATTTTCTTTTTTTGACTGTTATTTGTTTGTTGAGTTACAGTACACACTAAAGTACTTTTTTTTATATTCATAATCATAGCGATTGGAAAAGTTTTGGCTGGTTACAATATGGAAACTTTTCCCTTGTTGTCGTACTGCTTACGTACTGCTCAAGTCCAAAGTTAAAAAAGAAAAATAGGAAAAGTTTCCTTATGGCGCCAGTGCGCCACCACTTATTCATTCGATATGAAATAATATAGTATCTAATTTACCTGAATGAGATAGGGCCTATCCCTTTTTAAGTTTTTGTATATTGTGAAAAAGTGGTGGTGCCATACGGAAAGTTATCCGAAAAATGTCTAATTAAATTTAGATCTAACTTTTCATTGACTTGATTTTGCAGTATTGAATGAATCGAATGTGACTGTCCAAGCTCGGGACAACAAAACACCATGCCGTCACTGTGGCAGCACGTCCGAGGAAAGTTTGACCGCAGTAAAAACTCAAAGTGGGGCTGGAGAGTTTCAGCTGTGTATGGCTTTGGCGTTTGGACTTTACTCGGTGTAGTGGTAATTAAGGTGATATCAAGTGCAGGTTCAATGGTAGCTGGTCAGTACGGAATGTCCAAGGACACCTATTCCGCATTGTCTGAGAAGGAAAAGGAACAGCTGGCTCAAGAAAAAAAGCTCCAAACTTGGGCTAGTAAGTTAAATTTTTCATTTCCATGTTGCATTTTGGGGGTGATGATGGATTTATTAGCCCATTTATCCTGGGTAGTAAGATGACTGCACAATGGGAGACTTTTGAACTCTTGGTTGCAGCAGACTTACTAGGTTTATTTCCATTGTTTAAATAGTTTTTAGCATGCGCCGAAGTCAACTGTCACCTAGTGTCTCTATTAAAAAAGTCCCCCATTGTTTTACAATACTTGTTTACATAAATTAACACCGCACTCGACAGCATGTCCTACTTATTTTTCTTGGACGCATGCCCAAACACACAGTGCATTTATCCTCGCATATGTGAGGCTGCACTTCACAGGAAGGAAGGAAGGAATACTTGTACCTTATTTTCAGTGTCCGATGTTCCCCAAGATATTATGGACAACTCTTTTACAATCATAGAAATTACATTGAGGCCATCTCCTCTGACTCTGAATATTGTAAAGATTTTCTGCACAAAAATAACAAAAATAAAATAAAAAAATTAGACTTGTTTACACTTCAAATTCAACTCAAAGATTTTATTCTTTTCTGTTCTGTTTCCCCCAGGACAACAAGAGCTGGCTGAATATGTTGCAGAGAATATCTACACCCCTGTGGACTTCATAGGTTGAAAACTCATCAAATGTCTGTGGATTGCTTCACTGGTGCCTCATTTGGTTGTAATTGGCCAATTTGCAAAACCGTTTGGAAATGACACTTAATAATGCTTCCCGAAGAGATGTTTCCACAGAGACTTGAACTTTTGTAGAATGACTTTAACTTTGATGATGTGGTTGAGTCTTGGAAATGTGACTTGCATATTTAATATCCATGCTATGCCACCTAGTTACTATAGTGCTGTGGTGACATTTGTACCATAGGTATACATACATTTGTTAATAGTATTAATAATTGCGTTTGGACATGAGCACTTGGTGTGTTTCAGTGGATGTCACACAGAACGGCCAGAGGTTTGCAAGGTGTTGTTTCTTTGAGATCTTCACCTCTTACTATTGAATAAGTCTTGGGATGACTTGAGTGCCTCTACATTGCCCTTGATGAGGGGAATTTAAATCATGAGTAGCCTCAGGGATTTTAAACAGCCTCTTAAAGCACTTGGACGACATTGGTAATTGGGAAAGACCAATATCCACTCCTTAGAGTCCACACTTTATGAGACCCAACATAAATTTGATTATAACCCTGTGTGCAAAAATAACCTCTATGGGTCATCAGAGTGGGAATCACAACAAAATTATGAAAATCCCCATGTATATTATCACTGCATTCAAATATCAAAACTAATTGTTTTTCTTTTTTTTCCCCAAAAACTATAGCATTTCAGGCAAATAATGTGTTGAGGAAGATTTCGAGAAATATGTGAATATTATTTTCAGCCTTTCCAATGATGTGCATGCCACTTTAAGCAGAAAATGTGTCTTAAATGTTTATGTAGGAAACCAGTCATATACGTTATGGGTGATCTGCTTAAGCACAAAAAGTAGCTAAGCACAACAAATTATTGCTTTTTATATAATACCAGGAAATGTACATTATGTGACTGGTATCTTGCTAATTTATACTTTCTGCTTAAGCAGCTCTATGAAATTGGGCCCTGGTATGTTTGTTCTTAGCTACTTTTTGTTTGTAATCAGCTCTATATGGAATTGGCCTACTGTTTATACCATTTGAATCTGCTCCTTAAGTGAAATGAACAGAGAAGTAGATATACTGTTTTGAAGAAAACACAAGCAATGACTGAATGCACACATAAATTTGTTAGTAAATTTAATATTAAAGTCTATTAAAAGACTGTAAAAGTCTCTCGCTTTATTCCTCCATGCTTATTCCAACGATTTCAATATGTGGTTTTCACCAAAAGAATTATGTTTGAATAAAAACGGGATAGATAGGCCTACTTTTTTTCTTTTTAATTTTAATCTATTCAACAAGTGATCAAGAGGTATTTCTTTATTTAAATGAGTTTTATTGAGACTTGCCAAACGTTTGAATAAAATGTTTTTGTGGTTTTAATGCTTTTGAAAATGTGTCTAATTTTGTACACGTGCGTATAAATTACGTAACAACTCGATACAATTTAATTGATAAAATAGCGCCCTCCAGAGTTACGACCCCGCAGAGTGCCTTCCCTTACTTACATCATAAAGTCAACAATGCAGTGAGGAGGTCACGAAAGGTTTGCAAATAAGAATGGTTTCATAATATTTTTAACTCGAGCAATCATTGAAAGCTTACCTGGTTTTGCTGCAATGGCCAGCGAGGTATTTGACCGAATGATGTCTTCCTTTAAAGAGCATTTGGGTTTTTCGAGGGATCACAAAACTGACAATGTGAGGGATGAATTCCGGGTTGTTTCTTCGTGCATCGAAACGATTGAGCGAGTGTCATTGTCACTGTCACCAGATGCAACAAGGTAAATATTCATACATTGTTTTAATAATAAATAAAATAAAAGTACATTTTGGACTGTGTTGTTTCTGCTCGTGTGTTGCTTATGTAAAGGTCTATGGACGGATCGATAAAAGGAGCTAGTTTTAACTTTTATATTGAAGCCAATTCAATTGGCATAAACAACAAAGTTGCCCTGTACAAAGTTTCACCTTTTTTGTAACAAAGTTGCCATGTACTTGTAGGATCGGCCTACAGATCAAATTCAAAACGATCAAACAATTTTTTTGATGATGATGGTTGCTCTATCTCCATGGGATGTTATTGTTATTGCAGGAATGTTGGTTTTATTTACAGGTGGATTTGAGTTTTTAGTTAGGCTTTAATTTAAAGCCATTGGACACTTTCGAAACTTTACAGAATTTTTGTTAAAAGTTCACAAATTTACAAATAACTTACAGGGTTTACAGAAGGTAATGGTGAAAGACTTCTCCTGAAATGCTTTACTTTTTGAGAAAACATTAAAAAACAATATCAATTCTTGATATCAAGAATTACAGATTTATTCTAAACACATGTCATGACACGGCGACATGTGCGGAAACAAGGGTGGGTTTTCCCATTATTTTCTACCGACTCCGATGATCAATTGAGCCTAAACTTTCACAGGTTTGTTATTTTGTATATAATATGAGTTGTGATACACAAAGTATGGGCCTTGGACAAAACTGTTTACCGAAAGTGTCCAATGGCTTTAACAATTTGTGTTTTATCACTTCAAAACCTTTTGTTTTGTGTTTATAGTTTTTTGTTTGTTGGACCCCATATACCTTAACCCTTTGTAGGCCTGGCACGTACCTTCGAAAAGGTAAGATTTTACCGAGGAGTTATATTGTGCAACAATACCATACATGACCAAAATGCATTCAATATTTGTTTTACAGGCCTGTATAAACTCCAACACAGATCCTTGTCATTTGGGTCAGATTTCCACAACAAACACAGAGAATAGACACACAAACTCGTCTTCATCGCACTCTGAAAATTCCTTTAAAAAACCTTCTAACTTTATAACAGCAACCTTGTCCCTGTGACACAACTTTGCCTCTAACCTGTGCAGTGATTAATGTATTGTTCCACTTCTCAGATTGACTCCCACTCAAGTTCTCAGTCTCCAAGACACAATCCAGCAACTTATTGAATCAGTGACTTATATCCAACAACATCATCCATCTCACACCACAACTTCTAAGAAGTCCAAGAAAGCTTCGTCTAGCTCAACGATCACGAAAGAAGAAGAATCGGTTCTATCTTTGGCCAGTCAGATCATAAGTCGTGTATTCATTGACCTTGCAAACAATACCAAAGTCCTCCAGAAGTTCAAAAAGGTTTGTGTTTATTCCTTGTAATATTTATTAATTGCAAAACCAGTAATATAGACTCTGGTTTGGGTCGAAATCAGTTATTTTTTTGCGGCAGCCTTGAATTAAAAAAAGTTACCCATTTAATTTTCCCTGAGCAATTTTCCCCTTACCCAAAGAGCATAATTCTTGAAAACCTGATGCTCTTGAAAGAGCCAGGCAGATTTTCCTTGGTAAAATGCACCTCATCAGTGAGGGAAGTTTAAATTTGTACTGCAACATTTGAATGGGCACCAGGAAAATGACCAGGGTGTAAGAAGGCAATTTTGCCTTCCGTTGAGATTCTGGTCCGTTTTGGCTCAAATACACTTTGTGCTGAATTCAAATTAGATTAAGAATGATTTGTAAATCACATCCCTTTCATCAAGCACATTGATTAATAATTAAACTTTTCCAACACATTTATAATGGCAACAACTCTTTCTCTCGTTTTTCAGGCACTTGATATACTGATGAGTCTACGACCAGAAACGAGGAGCCATCTTGAGGAATGTTTGCACACGTTGCTCGTCCCACTCGATTCCAGAGGCAGGTTGAGTGCTGAAGCATTAACCAAAGGTGTTGTGTAGTTTTTAATGCAATTTTTAATGTAGTTTTAATGCAAGTACACAGACGTGTTTTCTAAATCAATACGATTCTTGTAAAAAACTGTGTAGGTCTGTAATAGTTACATGTAGAGACAGTGAGATAACTCACAGAATGTAGTAAAAAGTTAAACCATTATCGAACCCTGACTATCTGACTACAAGGATTATACACAAAAATACCCAAAATATATTTAAAAAATTGCCCTGGAGAGAGGCTGTTCACTTTTGTAAAAATACCATAGTGACACCCTGGGTATGAGGGTCCATTTTGGGGCGGAAAATTATCACAGCTCCATAATTCAAATCTTACAAGCAACTTATTTCACTGGATTAACATTCCATGGCAGTGCACTTTTTTGGGCGGTGGGATTTTGGACGCCCTGGAGGACTCTGTAACCATGAACAGCACAGTGGAAAAAGTCCTAGATGGGCTAACAAATTTCATTCTGTTGTAAAACTGATTCAACGACTGTCTTCCCTGCAGTTTCTAGCCTTCTTGAAACCAGCAATATTGTTCGGGACTACCTTATGAAGAACTTTGCCCTAGTACTATCGTCTGTGGCCGGGACACTCAGCGGTGAAATTGGCCGAAGAACTAAAGAAACAGACCATGTTCACTCGAGCAAGATACCAGCTGCAGATATTTGCTATCAAGCAACTAAGGTAAGCAGCAGCCAATATGAATCAAAAATAGAAACAAAATGTTTGAATGAAATTGTCTTCCGCGATGACAAGTCATTAGAAAGAAGCAATGGCGACACTTGACCTGATTTGACAATTTTTGGTTTCAGACAGGCGAACTTAACATAACATTTACATTGACAAAATCGACCAAGGCATCGGAAAGTAAAGGTTCATGGTGTACTTCTGTTTCAGGTGTTTTTGAAGATTTGCCAGTACGCTAAGGAGAACCTTAGACCCCTGCTCTGGCAGCCAAGGGAAAGCACCGGTCCACGGAGCAATGTTTATGAAGACCTCTTCCAGATGGTTTCAGGATTGGTCATTCTGATTGAAGACAAGGTATACATAATCAACCTCTTGATCTGGGCCCAATTTTGTGGCTCTGCTTACTGCTGAAGTCTGCGCTTACAATCATTATTCTCCGCTTACTGTGCAAGCACAAAATTTCTGTGCTAGTTGCAGAAGCGAAGAATGCATAGTAGCGTGGAGTATGCAAGCACACAAGCAAAAATCCCATGCTAATCTGTGAAATGCGCTTGATGTAAGCGCAGAGTTCCCCTTCTGTAAGCACCGATTCTTTGCTTACCGTAGACAGAGCCATCAACATGGGTCCTGATACCAAGTGAAATAAAATATAATTTTATCAGTTTCTTATATTATGTATGATATAATAATGTTGTCGGCAAGCCATTTTTAATATCTAAAACCTTGTTTCTCGTAATGAAATACTCATTCATCCTAGTGCTCAATCAAGGTTTGCTAAAACACTAGACTGACATTTTTGGTACACAATTACCAATTTACTCTTTACAGCTTATTTCCTCTCTTTTTTTGCAAAGTGATTTTTCCCTTTTTTTGGCACTTACAAAGTTTATTGCCTACACCTTAGGCATTTTTCACAAAATCATTTGTGCGTTTTGTTTACAGCGGTTTTCCAAGGACTGTGGTCTCATGGCTGGAAGCACCTTCGCTATGATGCTGAATTCTGCCCCACAACCTAAACTAGCAGCTCAGGCAGTTAATACTCTAATCAACAGATATTCAAGTGAGTTATTAAGTAGTGATGGGTAGTAATAGCATGGATACTGGTTATTTCTATTCCTTTATGAAGCTGCCTCACCAATGTGGCCCGGGTTTGTTTCTTGGCTAAGGCCATATTGGAGTAGAGTTTTGCGTTGGTTCTCTCCTTTGCCACAAGGGTTTTTCAGTGGGCTGTCCGGTTTTCCTCCCTTCGGTAAAAAACAAAATGCTTTTGATCTCTTGCTGTGCTCCCTGGTCATACATATCAGTTTATTTGGAAGGCTACCATTTGCCCCTTAAATGCCTGCAGCCTGAACACGTTGTAGCTGCGTCTTTTGCAATTCAGCTTCTCAGCTGCAAGTTTGACATTTTACACACTCATTTACTGATATTTTGTCAAATTTTGTAGCTACTGGTGGCCAGGAAAATCTACAGATTGGTAACATGACAGTCCCTGCACTCTCCACTGCCCTTCAACCAGCATCAGCGGTCTTTCCACAAGTAGCAATAGCAAGAGGAGTATTGACATGCTGTGACAAGGCTATTCTACTTGAAGATGTGTCTCGTAATGACGAGGTTAGTTTAAGCAGATTTTATTTAATTTTGTTGTTGTTTATATTGACCCCTTGCACAACGCACAGCGCACAGAACACCTGCTTATCTTGTCCGACTTTTTGACGAGTCAAAATCGTGCACAAATGTGTGGACAAAAGATTTGGCTCTTAAAAATGGTGGAAAAAGTAAAAGCGCATTGTTCGGAGGTGCGTTTCGCTTTGTGTAAGGGGTCTTTAGAAATCAAACCCCTTTGCTTAATGTGTAACGCTACCAGGTATGCTGAAGTTTTTACAGTAGGTGATTTTGAGACCTGTAATTAGCATCAGGTACTGCAAATAACTGCTCAGGCATAAACATTGCTATAAGAATAAAATAAGTTTGTTTTACTGATTTTTTTCTGTTTTCCCCCCATTTCTTTTTACAGCAACAAATTCTTTCTACTCATGTGATCTTTCCATTGATATGTGACCTATGCAAGGAAGCATCAGGGGAACTGAAGTATCATACTAGTGAAGGTACATTCACTAATAGTATATTTCCTTTGTATATAACAAGACTGGTAATTGTCAGAGCGAAATAGTTTGCTGACTGTTAAACTGAACGGGGTACAGTACATTAACCTATTGCTACCAGAATTATTTCATCTAAAATGTCTTAGTTTCTATGAAAATCACTTGATTTTGGTTCAGTGTCATTTTCCTTGACTTATGGAAAACAATAGTCTAAGGAATGAGTGTAAATTGCTTAAAACTGTTTTTCACTTTAAACATAAAGGAGATGATTTGTTATGGATTTGTAGGTCAAGATTACCTCAGTCAAATTAGTATGACTGCTTTTAGAGTCTCCCTGCTAGGGGCAGCGCGTCGTACATGTATATCGATACCTCTAGTCAATAGAAAATTGTCTTACTCAAAGAATTTTTTGGTCTCAACCCCACAGCCTTGAGTCTGTACCTTCAAGTCATGAAAACCCTCCTCCCGATCATTCAGAAGAAAAACTCTACCAGTCCACATCCACGGCTGTTTGACAGAGATTCAACTCAGACCCGAGCCATTCTGAAGCTAGTGTGGCGAGAATGGCAGAGCCCAGTGGATGGAGTGGCTGAGATAATTCGATCATCCTTAGCAACGTTACTGGTCATTCATCAAGAGGAGGCAAAGTCTCTGGGAATCACTGACTCACAGGTATTACAGCCAGTAGGGCAGTCGGGTTGGTTCAGTGACTTCTGTCCCTGCCTTTCACCTCTGTGAACCCCGTTTGGACACGTGGACAGGAGCCTTGTATGTGGATCGGGTTTTTCAGTCTCTACGTGACTACATGGGTAAAACATCTAAAACTGAATTTTCTTCAGTGTCTTCTCTGCAAAAGGATTACAGGAATGTTATTGACCCAGTGACCAGGTTATTGTAAAAAGTGCTATCACAGCTATTATTTATATTAATGAGTAAATTTTGACTGTGATTCAATGACTCCAGCTAAACAATGTCTAAATTCAGTGTTTTGGTTGAGTAAATAGGAGATTGTAGCTAGAATGCAGAATAGTTCAAATTGAATTAGTCTGGTCTAATGTATATTTATCACATAAGGATTCAAATTTCTTTGTACAATCTACACAGCTTGCAGAACCCATCATCTCAACTCTGCTGAGTACAGCATGGCACGTCAAGGGACGCTACCACCTCATGTCCCGCCTTGTGCCCCACTGCAATGCCATCAACCTTCTAACACTGCACCCGGGTCTGCCCAGGGAGCTGCTGCACTGCCTAGGAACTAACTATCTAGCTGCTGCTGTATCTGAGCTTCACAATGCCTTGGTAAGGAAGATGGGAAAGGAGATGATGCCTGGGAAGGAGTCTGTTGGGAAGAGGACACCAGAAGAGGAAGAGGAACTGACCAAGAGGTGGGGGAGCATCTGGGAGCAAGTGATGCTGCAGGGACTGTGCAACGATGATGGGTATGTTGTGTTGTTGCAAATGTCTAAAGGAATACTATAATCAGAATTGGTTTCTATCTAGTTAAAGAAGCATTTCCTTGAACTTAGCAGTCTAGTTCACCGGATTCAAGCTCTGGTGTTGTCATCAGCAGAGTGTGGGTTCAAATCCCGGTCATGACACTTTATTGCTACATAAAAAGGTGGAGGGTTGTGCAATCTGCTCTACCAGCAAGGCTCCTTGTGGATGATCTGTTGCCTACATCCAAATGGATTGTGAACGGGGTAACCCTGTTTCACTCTCAGGAGTAGGTGGCAACATGCCTCTGGTGACAGTTGATTTTAGTCGACCGCCCAAATCTGTAGCCCTTACCTCAAAGAGGCTGTCCAGCCTTGTGATATTAGGTTATCTCTCATAAAATTTGTTTACAAAGATAACAGTAGTAATTATGGTGATTTTAAGAGAAGTTCATTTTTCTTGTGATCACAACTCTAGTATATTGTTCTCCTTCTGGTGATATAGTTTAGTGAGGTATCACACGTCCAACTCCTGGATTCAATCTGCGATCAAGAGCTTCCCTGGTGTCTTCTCATTACTCATGAAGAGCCTGGATAACGAGCCACCCAATGATAACACTGATGTACGTCGCCTACATGCCCGTATCATCCTGCTGAAAACTGCACGGTGCAATAACACCCTGGAGTCTGATTGGCTGGTGAGTTTCACAGAATGTCCATTGATAAGGAGACTTCTGAAACAAATCACATTTCCAAATTTACCAAACTCTTGGTCAAGTGGGTGTATTTCTGACTGTAACGATCAAACTTTATTGTATTTATATACTATTTTAAAATATATAACTTATATAGTTTTGGGGGGATTGCATGGTGAGGTATCAATGTTTGTGGTATTGTTTGTGGTAACACCACATGTATATCTACTTTGCTTTGTAGATTTTGTTCTTGGGAAACTAGGTCTTGCTTTTTATTCGACTGCCACGGGATAGATTTCAAAACTTGCAAGACTCTGAAAAGAATGCTAAACTTGTTAAGTTGATTGAGTTTTGTGATTGTTATTGTTTAAAATATTAAGACGGACTGTTTAGAAAACGTAAATGTCTTTTCCCTTTGTTATATTAGGAGAAATACATGGACATTGTCTCGGCAGGTCTCTGGCACCCTGAAAATGACATCCAAGGTGACTCTCTAAGTCTACTCTGCTGCTCCCCCAAGAAATCTGAGCTTCCTACCCCATCAGAGATGCTTCTTCTCAAGAGGACATTCCCACACCTCCTGAACTCCGATTCGGCCAAATTCCGCAATTGTCTTCGCCACAACATAATCGTCTTTGTCGGCAGGTTATGTGACGGCGGTCTAGGTCTCCTGAAAAACTTGAGAAAGTTGGAAACAAAACTTGAATCAACTGTCGACGATCGGTGTCCGACTGATGAGGCACATTCCACGGATGTCAAAATGGGCGGAGTGAAAGTGTCAGAGAAAAGAACTTCACAAGCTGATGAGATCAGAGAAAAGATTGATGTTTTGACTGAAAAACTGTTCAGAGCCGTAGACGCTTTGGACTGTCTGATGGAAGTAAGTTTTGGATCTCTGTTTCCGGGAGCATGTTACCAGCGGAGGCGAGTTGCTATGGAGATTCTTGGGGTTGTGTTTGACAACTTGATGGCCAGAGATAAACTGAAAGAGAAGAATGGTTCGTAGTTTTGAAGTTGGAATAATTTTAACACAATAAGTATAAGTGGCTATGTATGTTTTATTTGATATCGCAAACTGATGCATTATTTCTCCATTGGATGGCATTAATTTGGGGTGAGTTGTAATTTAAAAGTGCAACAGCTTACAGGGATGAGATATTGCAGACTTTTATGCATGCTGAACAAAGTTGTGATTTTCTCCAATCTTGATGAAAATCATGCTCTTTGATTCACTTCTCCAGCCCCAAAGATACTGATCCCAGAAGCTCCTTAATATATAAACAGGCATCATTCGGTCAATGACAACACTTCAATTTTGCCTCACTAGATCCACTCGGACAGGATGCTCTATGCCTGCACATTATTATTTACTACGACCAGAAAAATAAAAAACAAATTTGTCCTCAATTTTGAACAGCTGTTTCAGGTGATGTCATGACATGGGCTGTTGATCACGGGAAATGCAATTTGCTTTCTGAAAGGTATGTCACCATTTGTAAAATACAACTTATATAAGTATAAGTTTTTAGAGATAAAAGTAACAGGTCTTGAACTTCGCTCTTGAAAGGGGTTTGTCAATTTTCCTCTTGTAAGGGGCACTTTGTTGTATGAGGACAATTTTATTTTGTATTAGAACTTTGCAAAAGGCACCACAGCAAAAGCACAAGGCACCTAGGCAGTTTCTGTTGGCGCCATGGGTTAATTTTGAGGCTTGGTTGTAATATAGTGTTTTGATGATTTCTACACTGTGTTTACTGTTATGTGAGATCATAGCAGTATAGTGGCCTTTTCTTAGGAGTCTGTCAGTTATAATGCAGATGGTCATGGGTTCGAATCCAACTCAAGCTTCTTGCCAAAGTTGTTTTCTTCAGAACTTTGAAATCACACAGTGTTCAGTGCCCATAAATCAGTGCAAGACAAAACCATGTTGCTCTTTTTCACCTATGTATTTTTGTATACATCTAGAAATGCCTCTATCCTTCTGGAGTGTATCCAAGATAGCGCTAATGACCTGAGGTCGTCATCTTACCATCTCCTGTCCACCTACTTCCCTACTGCCTTGCCGTCCTCTGCCTCATATCCCTATACATCATCCTCGGAGATCCTGTGCCGGGCCCTGCAACTTGTGTCTAGCCCCAAACTACAGGAGAGCGAGGCAGGGGCATTACTGTCAAAGATGATCTTTTACAAGTGAGTGTTTTTGATTCACTTCTTGTGAGTTAATACTCTGTGTTGGTAAAAACAACATGGGAATGCGAGAAGAGTTACTGGTTTTTGGAACCGTTTTAGTCCTATATAAATGTAGAAGTATACAAGAAAACTTCTAAACATTTATTAAATGTTAAAATTTTTGAGATATCTCTATAAATCCTGAGCAAATATGCCCATGCAGGAAGAATAATCCCTAATGGGAATACACAATCTGAGAAGTGTTACTGCAGAAACACTTCTCAGAATGAATGAAATTTGGGGCCATAAAACTGCTATCTTTTTACATATAATCATATTACTTCGAAGTGAAATATTTATCAAAATGCTTTATAATATTGTAAGCGGCTGTAGGCCTCTAAATAAACATTTTTATTGCTGTTAATTTTACCAAAATGATTACCAAAATGCATACCTTCCCTTTAAATAAAAATATTGATTGGCTTATTTGCTCGGCTAATAAAAATAATGTGTGTAGAAGCTGACATTGAATTGGTTTCTTTTTCCAAAGACACTCCGTTGTTAAAACACTGAACGCACACAAGTCTCCTCCGAGCTCACCAGTGAAATCTAACGGCATTTCCACAGAGAGGGGAACTGTCAACTTCATAGAGAGTCTGCTAACGAGTCTAATCTATCAGCTTAAATGCTGCAAGAAGAACCTTCTTCAAGCTGCTTCTGTAACGCCGATGCACGGTGAGCAATTGCCTTCGACACAATCATCTAATTTTCCTATTTTTCAACTCCGTTTTCCCTTGTAGCATCAATTTTGGGACACTGACTTGAGTGGAAGATAACACAGGATAGACAAGTTCACTGAATGAAATTCTAACCGTAGCTTTTAGGTTTCAACTCCTCAATTAAGCTTCAAGTTGCTAAAGGGCTATCGGAAAAGGTTTTTGTTTTTTATACCAAATTTTTTTAATTGAAACCTAAAAGCTGTTGTTGTCGTGGTTGTACTAGTTACTACGGTTAGAATTTCATTTCAGTGAACTTGTCTATCCTGTGTTGTTTTCTAATGAATTTAAGTTAAAGTTATGAATTTGTAAAAGTGATTTATTTTAAGTGTTTATTTCAGATTTGGTTTTACAGCCTAGTTTAATTCTCATATTGCTCTGAGTTTTGGTTCTGTTTCTCTTAAAAGAATCACTCTGATATCTTCACAGGTTTAATACGAGCCATCAAGAGCTGCATAACCGACCAGCCAACATCTTTACAGCAGATTTTCATCTCGGATTCCGATGGTTGGTCATCGCTGGTCGAGAAGCTCCTCGCAACTCTTCAAGACATCACTCAATTCATCCTCCTCATTCTATCAGGGCATAAGAAGACATCTCCTGTGTCAGCCGAGAAAGATGTTTCTGGCGCGGACGGTAGCTCAGGAATGGCGCCCTCGTTTTGCCAGATGGGAGAGGCCATCGAGGGGCTGATAACAGAGATGGCTGCTTACCAGATCAACGATGATGATGATTATGATGGTGCGGGGGAAGATAAGATGATGTCGCTGTCTGAAGAGCATCAGTTGATCCTAGCTTGTTGTTGGCTCAATCTTAAGGTGATCCATCCTAATTTGTTAAGATTTGTTTCACAGGATTCATTTAGACTTTAAAACCTTGCAATCTGTAAAGTTGATAAAGAGGAAAAGGAACAGTAGAACATTCACATTCAGTTTACTAAAAGTTCCATTAAATTTGGCATACTGTGGCCGAGCGGATAAGAGCACCAAATTCAACCTCTAGTGATTCTGTTTAGAGTGTGAGTGTGGGTTCGAGTCTTGGTTGTGACCCTTGTGACACTTAGCAACACATTTAACCATTATTGCTGGGTCCTTTGGATGGGACGTAAAGCCATTGGTCCTTTGTGTTGTGTAATGCACATACAAGATCCCAGTGCTTTTTTTTGAAAAGAAAAGAGGTTTACCTTAGTGTTCCTGGTTTGATTGGCTTCAAAATTGTAGCTCCACAATACCTTTCAAGAAAATACTAAATGTTGAAGTGCCTTTAGCGTCACTGAGTGACGCAAATTAGTGCTGTAAAAGGAGCCATTACTATTGTTATATTGGAAGTAACGACCAGATTAAAAAAAATGGTTGATAAATATAATGTTTACTTTTTCCTTTGGTCTTTGTCGCAGGAATGTAGTTTGCTCATAGGAGCCATAGTAGAGACGATGCCATTAAGTCATGACCATGACAATGGTGTATTGACCTTTGACCAATTGACCCTCATGGCCAACTTACTGGTGGAGATTCTTACACGATGCAGGCACAAGGTAAATAATGTAATGTAAATAGTACCAGTTTTACCATTGAATTGGGGTTGCACAAAGAAAAATGTACTAGAGCTGGATTTGAACCAATGTCCTCCAGATTAACATGCAAGCTCTCTTACCAACTGAGCATTCTAGCCCTATGTTTTAGCAATTCAGATAATCTCTTTCATACAGCTCGCACAAAGATCCTGGTTTTTCCACTCTTATAACATAACCAAATATGTTTTCTTGTGTAGGGTGCCATAGACGGTTGCAATCAGGGCTTTGCAAAGCTTTGCTCCAGGCTGTTGGCCAGTCAGCAACCCAAACTACAGTCCCTACCCAAGACCATACTGGATAAGGTGCTTGGGTTAGTCACCAATGAAGCAGCTGAATCGTCATTCACAAAGAAAAGTGCAGGGCTCCCTCTGTTGGTAGAATCCATTGTCAGTGCTGAGCCAAGAGGACGAGAGGTATGCTGATTACAATTTCTTTTTGTGTATTACATCTTTAGATGTGAGCAATCAGTTGTGTTGAAGTGAAGGCAAAATTGACTGAAACAACTCTGTAGATTAACTCTAATGAAGAGTTAATCTACAGCCTGATGTAGCACATGCTGTTTTCTGTTGAAATAAAGATTGATTTTGGGGGTTATATTGATTTTGTGGTTTATATTGAAATAAAGATTGCATAAAGCCAGACTTGGGCCCATTTTTCATAGAGCTGTTTAAGCATAAAGAAAAGCTAACAGCAGCAACATTAAATATTTATATTTGTGTTACTATTATGGTTTTTCGTTCTTGTCCATGCAACAGAGACCGCTCCTAGCGTATACCATGGACAGCCTCATGAAGATAGCATCTCAACCACTCCCCTTGGACCCCACAGACAAACAGGACCTTCCCCAATCCCATGCCTTAAACATCCTCATGGAACTCTTCCGCTGCTCGGCTGTCGGCACTGACATATTAAGACATTGCTCTGAAGCAGTCAAATTGGCCATAGGTGGATTCGCATCACCCTGTTGGACAATAAGAAATGGCTCAATGAGGCTTTTTGGTGAGTTTGTTGTTTGTTAGGGCAGTCGGGTTGGCATAGGGGTATCTTTCCTAGCCTTTCTTGCCAGGGCCACTAAATGGGTTTTCAGTCCCTATGGGTTTTTCTTGAATACTTCTTTGGGGTTTACCTCTATTCTAAAACTGAAACTACCTCGTCTTCTCTCCAGGGTGTTCTTGGCTAATGAAAGGATTAAGTTCGCGCTCTTGAGTATCCTTCCTTTCACAACCAGAATTAATTAATAAATAAATAAATAAATACAATAATACAAATCCTGTACGAAAACTAAATCATTCCTTACACAAAGTAGACCAAATATGTTTGACTCTGGTAACCTTTACATCAAGTCTGGACTGATTTTGCACAAGTTAGTTTTAATCAGTAACAAACTTTTAAAGTAATTTTTATTCCTGTGTACTATTTCTATCAAAAGGGTTGAGTTAAAATAAGTTTTCTTCATTATTTCATTACTCTCAACAAAGGCACTTTAACTAATCGCATCTTTGGACAAAAGAAAGTGCAAGATGAGCACTCCCAGGTCAACGCCATGTCTGCCGCCACCTTCTTCCGTAGCTATCCGGATCTCCAAGAATTCCTTCTGAATGAGGTTGGGAAGTTTGATACCAGCGTAAGGAAAGAGCAGAGCATAGATGTAGAAGACATGGGAGAGGAAAATGCTAATGTAGGACAGCCAATCACCACAGGGAGAAGTGGAGAAGGGAAGTCGGAGGATAAGAATGGATTCAAAGACGTTCAAGAAGAAATGAGACAAGGATGTGATATTGGCAGATTATTTCTTCATCCAAGTCTTCATCCTGTACTCACTCTACTCTCCAAACTTGGCCCTGGAGTGGGCAATGAAGATAATGAGTAAGTTTTGTTGTAGCAAGGAAGACATGTTGTTTGACAGCCATGTCCTTTTTGAAATGCTCGGCCCAATTTTCATAAATCTTCTTTTGGAACCACATACTACAGCCTTTAGCTTGTTCATTTCATCTTGTCAAATTCTCTCTGTCATTGCCATTTAGAGATTAATAATAACAAGTTGTTATATAACGCATTGCGCTTTACATTAGTGCCCTGGTCATTGGATCAATAACATTCCTGAAATCTTTCTCAGCTCCCTGGGGAGTATACAGCCCTGGACTGCTATGGCGCTCCAAAGGCTTTTTCATATACAATATCAGCATCTACCCTCATAGGTATTCATTTTTACCCCTGGGTGAAGAAAAGCAATAAGAGTAAAGCATTTTGCTTAAGGACACAAGTGTCACGACTGGGATTCGAACCCACACTCCGATGAAACCTATGAAATATCCAGAGTAATATCCAGAGGAAACCAACCATATATTAAGAAATAATTATGTGTATTTCACAGGTTACTGTCTGCATTCTTGGAGCCAGTGAGACGTCTTGCAAGCAGTCCAATCTACCCAGTGCGTGAGCTAGCAGCCCGTTCCCTGGTCCCCCTCATACCACAGAGTCAGATGTCCAATCAGATGATTGAGATCATTGATAATCTACCAATAGAGGCTGGAGCCGTCAGAGCTTTCAACCGTCTCCATGGAGATTTACTGCAGCTGGAGAAGTTGTTTGAAGCTGCCGTCCAAAATAGAAGGTATGGGGTTGTGACGCATTATTTGATTTACTAATTTCTTGTTGGGAAGGTCTTCTAAATTAGTGCCAATAAAAACTTTTGGTTAAAAGCCAACATTTCACTTGGTCATGTGGTTATGTAAAAGATATCAGTTTTTATGCACCCAAAATTGGATCTGAGACAGTAACGCTTCTCAGATTGTGATCGGAGAAGCGTTACTGCAATCTCAGATTGTGTATTCCTGTTAGGGATTATATTCGCTCTGGATTTTCGGTGGTATCTAAAGAACGCAACCACCATGTACATTGTGAAAAGTTTTTTTCCCCCAGTTTTTGTTTCCCCAGTTTTTGCCACATATTTGTAATCAAAAGTTTTCGCTTTGGGTGAACTTTCTGAATGTTTTTCAACAATGTAGCGAGGAATAAAATACTACAATTTACAGTGAATATTGTCGTTCAATTTTCAATTACGTCTTTTATCATTCAAAGACATTTTTTAGCATTATGTTTAGCACATTTTCATAACATATTGCCATGAATGCTGTATTGCAAAACTATTAGCTTACAATTGTCTGTTTTGTTTTGTTTTGTTTCCAGTATCCAAAAGGAAGACCTCATTACCATCCAAGCCAAGCTGGCTGCCAGAACATGGATAGCTGGTTTTACTAACCCATGTGCTCTCATTAGAGCAGTGTTTGTCAATCTGACCATGGCTGTCATATCAGAGTGTGAGAAGACTTGTGCTGATTCAGGGGCCACACAGTTGCTGTCTGACATGAGTAATACAGCGACTGAGTACTTTGAAGGTATTCAACCTTTCCAGGTAAAAGAAACCAGCCAATCCAATTCACTCAAATGACAAAAGTAGTATACTCGAATAGTATCAAAAACATTTGGAACTATATTATTTTATGCAAATTAGGCTGCCTACTGCTAGATCAACCTAGCTTACCTCTTTTTACCCTGGGCCAATATGATAGACCTGCTGAACTCAAAATCTATTGAATGCAGAAAATGCTTAGCAGAAACAGGTTACCAGCTAAAAGACAAAGTAATGTTTATTATTTGTTTGTGTTTATCAAATTATTAATTTAATCTGTCTGTATTATACTCTGAATTTTTTTATGTTGACTGCTGTATTACTGAACCACATTAATTAATTTTTTTTTTTAATTTTACTTGCAGGTTGGCTTAGCTACTTTAAACAGGGTCATGACAACTGCTCGATTGACCTTTTCATCATTGACCTCTAAACCTTTGACCCCCAGTCTTGCTACTACAGCGCAGATGCTTTTGACATCAAAGGACTTGGACATAAAACTAGCAACTCTTGATTACTTGCAATCGTGTGGTTTGGAATTTCTTCAAACTGGAGCTGTTTCGAGACTCATCGAAGAGTTAACAAACTTGATTACAAATTCGGAATTGGAATCCAGATGTTTAGAGAAAGCACTGACACTGTGGGTGGACTTGAAGAATGGAGAGGACAAGGAAGAAATATCCAGTTGTGATTGGTCACCCTTGTGGGAAACTCTAACCCGATTGGTTGATGGTGAAAGGGGGAGTGGCTTGTGTGGTGCTGCATTGCCTGCTATTGGTCAGATGCTTCTGTGCCATATGCAGTCAAACACAGACAGGTATGTAAATGACATAACAGTTTCTATCTTAGTTTGTTGAGTTGTTTAAGGCCTCAGTCAAATTCCCAGGACGGCTGCGGCTAGATTTCCGCATCATCATGCGTTGAAGTACAGGACATCCTTGGCAGCACCCTTGGCAACAACAAAGCCATAGCTGTAGCCGCCAATTCATATATACACTGATACTAAACTTTAAAAAACAGTGTAAGCTATGTAGATAAATGCAGTCAGGTTATGGTTCTACATAGATGATTACACCATAAAATATGCAGATTTGTTTTGGTGACCATTTGATACTTAAAATAAACTGGATAATTGACTTGATAATGGACCTTACTTGATAAATGAACACAGAGACAACTATTGTTCTTATTCCCTTATACAGTTGGCAATTCATTGGTCAGTGGTGTGCCTGGATGGTTAGGTACAGTGATCCCTCTCAGAGTGAGACGATCCGATTGGCTGTTGTGAAGTCAGTCAGGATTGCTGCAGCATTGGTGTGGAGGAAAATAGCTGAGGAGCATACAGAGGATAGACTTGAGACATCCCTTGAGTAAGTTTGTTTCAATCATCCATTGTGAAGGAATGATATAAGGTTAGGTTTGTGGTTACATCATGTGAAAATCTCTTTTAAGTAGTGTTAAAGAACCAGTGGTTGATAACTCAATCATTTCGTATGCTCTGATCCTTTTGCTTTAGTGGATCTCATTATTAAATTTGCTTTCGCAGAGTGAGTTCTTAATGGGTCTCAACATTTCGACTAGCTTGCTCTAGTCATTGTCAGTAGTCCTGGCCAATTATCTACCTTCCGGCCAGGTAGTAGTTAGAAAGCAGGACAGTTCTTATTAGAACTGAGAAGTCTCCCGAATTTGGAAAATCAACTACGGGGTAGTAGAATGTAAAGCAAGACAAGTTCTCAAAAGAACACATTCTACCTAGCAAGTAGATACAAACATGGTGTTACTGCAAATCAAATATATAATCTAAATCTTGTAACCAAAATTGTCCAAAGTTATTTGGCATTTTCTTATCAAATAAATTTTGTTTTCAAATTTCTTTACCCTTGCAGTCTGATGAATGTTGTGCTATGCCTCCTTCAAGATGAAGCCCAAGGCATTCGTCTTGCAGCTGCAAGATTTGTCTCTCAACGTTTACCAAGAGGGGCCAGTTGCCCTCAGTTCAAACTTCTTCACAGTAATGCTGCACAGCAGGTCAGTGTATAGCGATTTTCAATTGTTACACAAGGAGGGTCTATGAACGAGCCCATACCAATTGTTTTTGAAGCCACCTGAAAACTAGGCTTGGTGCAAGCCATTCTTGTGGAGTCGGTAAAAACTATGAAACCATAGGGCTTACCATACACTCAACACTGCACACATTGCCACTATTCCACTAATAGATGGCATTCTCTGGAAGCCGTGAACCCGTCGGCAAGTTTTGTGTGATGTGGTGGGTGATCTGGGCGTAATCTTAACAGCGCCCGCTATTGTTTGATAGTAATGTGCACGCAGAGGGAATCGCGATAGTTGAGTGATAATGAACATTAACACTTACACCAAGACTACCTGAAACATGAAAATGTCTGACATGGGTTGTTTACTCAAGTAACTTTTGGTTTCTTCTCCCAATTGTAGGTTCTTATCAACTACATTTGCACGATGTTCTCCTGGTCTTCAAGATTCATGTCTTTAGCGCTTTGCCTTCTGCTGGGATCATTAGACGTATATGGTACTGTCAACCAGCAGCATTCTTCTACATGGTAAGTTTGTGTGGAAATGTTTGCAACAATGAAGCCTGGTTCATACTTCATGCCTGGTTCATACTTCATGCGAAGTTGATGTGAATTTGACGTCACAATTTTCCTTTCGCAGCGATATTCGCAAGTAAGTTGAGCAGAGTTGAACTGCTGCGAATTATTCGTTGTGATTTTTTAACGTCAACATTCGCTTCGCCTTCGCAGGAAGTGTGAACTGGGCTTAAGGCAGTGGATGTAGAGGAAACCAAGGGACAATCTTGTATTGCCAACATTTGTAGTGTTCTTATGTTATGCACGAAGGGCCTGCCTTATGCCCCAGCCAGACAAAAATGTGTATACATGTATTTGACTTGGTGATTTGATTCTTATCCTTTAGTTTTTAAATTTGCATGAACTATTTCATCTCTTTAGTGGGACTCACCTGTTTGATCAAGAAAGTCCAAACATCTATGCTGAGGGAGTGATGGAGGCAAGGATATTGTACGCTGAGATTGTGGTAAGACTTTCCACCGCTTTTTTCCCCCTAAAAACTGCATTTGTAACCCTCCTGCTCTTGGTAACATTTTCAAGGGAGTTGACAAACCAATCAGCTGTGCAGTGTCTATATGTTGAAGTCAAGGACCCTCACCAAAAGGGATCTAGTTTTTTTTTGTAGACGGAGGCATCCTTGCTTTACTTTTGTGTACAAATCCAATCAGCCTCTCTGAGATATATCTGGTGGGCAAAATACCACAACTCTATTTGGTTTAGGTAAATCAGTGCATGTACACCCATACTAATCAGCTTGTCCGTTAAATAGTGACTGCCTCATCCATGACAGGACTTTGTTGTTGTATCTTTCTTTACATGACTGTTCTACCCTATGACTTTTCTTTAGACCAGATTTTTTACCCAAAACTGTATTTTTTAAGTTTGCATAGAATGAATGAGATGCCTTTGATTAAATTACAGGACCTTGTTGAGAAGAGACAGAGAGATGAAGATTTCAAGAAGTGGTTAAGTGGTTGGTACGAGGGATTTTCTCAGTTGAAACAATCTTTAGAGGAGCTGGACGAAACAAGAGATATGCTCAAGTCTTGCTCTATTGCATTCGGTAAGTTGCTTGCATTGGGAGGTTTCCAAAATTTTACTATTTTATTAACATTGATAATGTTCATCAATTTGGTTTACAATTTTTTTCACAAACAAAATCTTTCGTTCTTGAGAATTGGATTAGTTAAGGTAGTTTTGGCCATTAAATTCAACATGTGGTTATAGTTTTTTATTACACTATTTAAAAAAAAAAAATTTTGGTAAAAGTTGAAACAATGTAACTTAGATTGTTACTTTAAATTTTTGATTAGTTTTAATCTTTGATGTATTTTATAAACAAGAATTTTGCTATTACTTCTTAAAGATGGTTGTTGTTGATAATTTCTTCATTGCTTTAAATAATTGAATGGGTTTGAAATATATAAATAAACTGTATCAAACAAATTATTTTAAAAAAAAACGTTCAGGTTTTCCATTTGTACAGAATGAAAATAAAAGTTATATTAAAATGTTGTCTGAGGTACCACAGGAATTGCTTTTTATTTATATACATGTAATTATTACAGCCGTTCGCCTGTCTGCATTCAAACCTCACTCTACTTCTCAATTTTTCCCAAGTACTTTCACATTCACATCTGCCATTTTGTTTTCCTTTTTTTTCATTTCAAGGAGGTACATTTTATGGATTATCCGGCCATAGTAAACCATTCCAAGCCATCTGTAGACAACTCCTTTATCTCCAAGTACTCTGCACTGTCGCCAAAAAGGCCAACAAAGAAGAAGAGACAGAATCTCTGAAGAGTGAAATACGCAAGAGTGCTCAACAAATGATGGAGGTATTGATGTTTGCTTAATTGTTTGTCTCCTTTCTAGCAAATACTCATAATGTATCATTGTAGGAATTGCTATCTTGGACTAAATGAGTAAAATGTGTAATGGCTGTGTTTACAAGCTAGAAGTCTTTTAATATTTTAGTGAGAAATTATCTCTTTCTCAGAAACTACATTACTTCAGAGGGAGTCGTTTCTCACAATGTTTTATACTATCAACAGCTCTCCAATGCTCGTTACTAAGTCAGTTTTTAAGTTAATATTTGTGTTGAGTAATTACCAAACGTATACCTTCCCTTTAAGTACTTGAAGTTTCATACATCTGCTAATTGTCTGTCAAATTTTGAAAGTGTCATTTCTTTTTTGTTTACAGCTTGCACCAGTTCATCCATGCCTGAAGATGGAACTTTCTTCATTGATACGCCTTATAGAAAACTGAGATGGCAACTCTGCATATTTGTTACATAACTTTCTTTAAAAATGCTATGTCAGATTGTTCATCCATGCCTGAAGATGGAACTTTCTTCATTGATACGTCTTATAGAAAACTGAGATGGCAACTCTGCATATTTATTACAGAACTTTCTTTAAAGATGCTAAGTCAGATTTTTGGTCCAAACATTAAAAAAAAATTTTTTGAGCGAATGGTATTTCAAAGAGTATCACCTGCTCTAACGAAAACAAGTTTAACTTTAACTTTTAATGGTCATGAACCATGACAAAAATTTAAAACGTTTCTTTTAAAACACATAAGAATTGGTCACGTGATATATTGTCGGGATCTCGACAAAAACTAAATTTGAGCACTTAATTTCACTGCTACTAATAATTGGGGGACTTTTTTGACCAATGGCTCAAATGAAAGCTTGTAACTTTCTCGACCCCTATCAAAATACCTATTGAATTTTAAATCAAAATTTTGGGGTCAAATCGGCCAAAAATTTGACATAGCATCTTTAACTTTATAGTTATAAAATGCTGTTAAGTACTTTTTTATTTTTTTAATAATTCTAAGCAAATCTGTAGTTGTGTGCAGAATAAATAAAGCTTTGGGACGCAAAATTGAGGAAATTTTAAATTTTAAGCATCAGTTTTTGAGGTCCTTTTTAGTTATAACTTACTACTCGGATGCCAAGCAAAAAAACATATCAAGGAAACAAAACTCAAGTTATCAATAATTTTGTTAAAAGAAGTACTTAGGGGAAAGATCAAGCACTTAATTTTCATAACTGAAAGTGTGAATATGTTAACCCAACCAACTGGTAATTTCAAAACGGTTGTCAAAAGCAACTTTATTGTTGTGGTAATTTTGTCTTTAATTTGTATCTAAAACTCGGCCATATTTATGAGTTTTAACTTAGGCTATCAAATAATTGTGAATCGTATAGATTCTCTCTTTGAGATGTGGTGGTTCTGAGAAGAACATGGCCCAATTTCATAGAGGTGCTAAGCAAAGAAATTTGCTTATCATGATATTTCTTCCTGGATAAACACAGGATTACCAACCAATTTCCACGTGATTTTCAGAATAAGCAAAAATACCAGTAAAAAGCAATTTGCAACAAATCGAAATTTTGGTTGATAATCCTGTTTTTGTCACGGAAAAAATGTCATGCTAAGCAAATTGGTGTGCTTAGCAGCTCTATGAAATTGGGCCCAGGTTGTTTCAGCTTTAACTATGTGTGTGTATATCATATCTGGGAATGCTATTGTACATCTATCTCTTTGCAGTTAGATTTCTCCAAATTTGTTTCAATTTAAATAAATATTTCCCACCACTGCAAACTTTTAATTAAAAGTATGTCAGGTCTTAGTTATATAAACCTTTATTGAGAGTATTCAGTGTAGAACTTGTGTAAGAATAAAATTATTCATGTTAATTGTTATGCAATTTATTAAAGGATATCAAAAGATAGCAGCAGTGTAAGTCTAAATGTTCGTATCATAAGATTTTGATAAAACTTTGACAGATATTTATTTTTACCACACGTTAAAGCCATTGGACACTTTCGGTAAACAGTATTGTCAAAGGCCCACACTTCGTGTATCACAACTTATATAAAAAAGTAAAGCATTTCATGGAATAATATTTCAAGAGAAGTCTTTCCCGTAAATTATTTGTAAATCTGTGTATTATTTGTAAAACTTTTTTTTTCCGGTACCGAAAGTGTATATGGCTTTAATGAACCTAGTTGTGGAAAGCAAGAACTTACTAGTTATTTAGTAGTTGCAAATACAACAATTTTTACCAACTTTGATCATGGCAGAAAAAAAGCTGTCTTCTCGGGGTCCTGTTTTATTATCCAGGCATGCAACTTGTCCTCGTATCAGCTAGTTACCTCTTTTTTAATCTCAGTTTTACCATTCAAAATTGAACAATACTATACAAAATCATTGAAATTTAGTGACTTTTTTTTGCTGAAGTTACAGTTGCATGATGCCTTATTATCAAGTGAGATATTCATTATGATCTTTGAAATTTGTAACAAGATGTTCAAAAAGTTTTCCAAATCACTGGTAGTAGATATAAGAGACCTGGGAGAAAGTGTAGGCCATTCTGCCATTGGGGTTGTGCTTATCAATTTAACTGAGAAAGAAAATAAATAATACTAACAATAATTATGATAACAAAAAATAGTTTTAAATTTGTTTCATTATTTCACTTAGAGCCTTTGTAAAGACTTTGACTTCGAACAATTTGCAATAATTCAATGTAGAAATATCTGCTCTGCCATACAGTTTATAACAATGACCATTAGAGAGTATTATTAATTTTTCAAATAACCTAAGTTTAATTTCTTAACATTATGCAAACTGCTCCATTGTTCAATGAAGTGTATGGTTACTTTTGTAAATATTAAAAATGGCAATTAAACATCTTGAATTTTTCTAAAAACGCATTTTGTTTGTTTTCTTTTAACAGAAAATTTCCAGAAAATTTCCCCTTTGACATGGGTTTTAAGAGACTATCATAATTATTACAAACCACTGTGGGTTGCATTAGTTTAAATTGTCAAATTGTACGTTCCGTATGCCAAGTTCAAGTTTGGTAGTCATTCTTATAAAAACAAATGGCATTTTATTTTTATTTTTATAGAAGCTTGGTAAGCTTCTCGATGTTGAAAGAATTTTTAGAAACATTCACTTCGAAGTTATGTGGTTTTGTAAATAGACAAAGTTTTTTTTTCTTCCCGAAAAGTTGAATATGAGAAGCGTTCCCGTGGTGACGCTTCTCAGATTGTGTGTTCATATTATTCTTCTAGTGATGCAGTACCAAGACGACTATTATGTGGGTAGGCCTACTCAAGAAACTATAAAGAATTATCTTGAAGCTAGTGTTACGGTTTGTTACACGGACGGATATTTGGCAAAATTTGTCTGTCTATGTTAACAAACACAAACATCAAAGTTCTCTTTATTCAGATATGCAGAAAGGGGCAATGGGTCCAACTTACGTTGTACTATTTTGGGTAAATTGATTCATTTATTATTTGTGCCATTACCCCGTTAATTACAACAACATGCGTGTCCTCGTTCGTTACAAACAATGTTTTAAAGCCGACCGCGTAATTTCACTTGGCTACAAGCAATAAATTGAAACCGCTCTAGGCGAATTCCCTGTTGTTTTATTTTTATTGGGAAAAAGACCCGCACTGCAAACAAAGACTACCGTTATATTACAAACAGCACGTAGCACTGATTCGACAAATAATGTGTGAATATTCATAAACAAGGTCACCCGGCCTGCCCACGTGCGCAACCAGGAAGTGCGTGTACACACAATCAGCTGATTGCGGTCAGTCAGTGAAAAGATCGATCGCGCAAATAAATACAAAAAAAATGTCCTTTCAAAAGACGCGCCGTAGCTCACGTGTGAACATGCGTGGGCTTGATTTTTGCATGAAAATACAATTCTCAGAGCATTTCTGACCCTTTATGTATCTGTTGTGTGTTTCCCAGGGATTTAATTGATGAAAGAGAGTGTTTTCTAATCGCTTTTCGGTATTATTTCCTACGGTAACCACGGGGATTGGCGTACCTTATCAACTGGACAATTAAACAATCCCTTTACTGTAACAAGGTAGCGTGGCCGAGCGGTCTAAGGCGCTGGTTTTAGGCACCAGTCATTACGATGGCGTGGGTTCGAATCCCACCGCTGCCAACTCTTTTATTTTTGCTTCTTTTATAGCGTCAAAGGCTTTTCGTGAATGTTTGCGGAGGATTGTAATATTACACGAGGAGTTTATTTTACACTTATTCATTGTCATTTTTTCATTTGCTTTTGAAGGAAGTTAAATATATTTCATTAAAAAAAAACAGACCAACTGATTGTGAAGCTTAATGAATAAAAACATATATTGCACAATAATTGGATGGTTATAATATATATTTTTTAAATGGTACCCCTCTTGATGATACAATGTTGTTTGTCATGGAAAGTTTACACAGTGAAAAAAAAAAACGAAAAAAAAACAAAAAAAAACATCAGTTGAATCAAAAGATAAGTTTGATTAAAGACCATATTTTCAATTATTATATTAATTAAACTAAAACCAGCCAAAGCCAACTAATACTAGTATAAACAAGTTAAATCGAACCTTTAATTATTAAATTAAAAAATAAAGGTGGTTCAGTAATTTGGGATTGACCGATCAAAAAGCACTTAACAACTATGCGAGACAGCTATTTAATCAAAGATCAAAGCCAACTGAAGAAAAACACTACAACAAAACAGAAGCAGCTGTTATTAGCAATTTAAATAAATCATTTTGCATAAAATGATAAATATAATTTTAATTAAAAGCATAAGACTAAAAGGGATACACAGCATTTGAAATAGGACGAAATGAATGAAAGCAAAAATTGGTGAGCCACAAGTTCAACCAAGAAGTACATTTTATCAATAGTATTTGTTTCTGATAGTTCCTTAGTGTACTATATAAGAGCCCCCCCCCCCCCCACTAATTAGTAAACGCCCCTCCCCGAAAACAACATCACGTTATACATGTGTACGGACGTGTGTGTGCATGCGCACATCGTGACTGGGTTAACGGGTTAATTCCCCGGCATAAATTATGCGGGTCATCATTTTAGCCGGCTGATATGCACGTACGCCTGTCGTGAGTGAGAAAAGGTTGGAAGGGCTGTCTGTTTTGCTCAAGTTTTCCTCTTTTCACGATGGCAGCCAAGCCCAAGTCAGACGTGGACAAACAGAAACAGATTAGCGTCCGAGGGATAGCTGAAGTGGAGGATGTTGCCAATTTCAAGACCACGTTTAACCGACATCTTCATTACAGGTGAACCAAAGAAATTCCGTCTTTATTTTTATCATGAAAATGTATTAGAGCCACCCTAGATATTCAGGTACACTCCTCTAGGCTCTACGGATATTTCTTATGTTAGCTGCTGACACCGTGACGTGACATGCAGTGACATTTAAGACAGCATTCCCTGTTATTATAGAGTTTATTTAGAACTTATCTTCTAATTAAATGCTACAAATTGTATTGTGAATTTGAGAAAACAAACCAATTCAATCAACTGTCAGATTGTAGGTAAAGTTAACTGTCTATATAATTATAATGTTGGTCAAACTTTGTTGATAAATTGACATATTTTATTACAAAAATTTTTAAGTTACTAATTGTCATGTTATCCTATCCTGCATAAAGGAAAGCACATTGGTGACGGGCAATTTTGTATGAAAATGACTAGCCACACCTCTTATTAATATTATATTATTGGTAATAATCAGATAATGAGAATGCGTATCTTCATTCATATATAAAACCAGCTCAGGACAGCAATCACTAAATCAGCAAGTATAACATAGTTGGGCTATGGTGGTAAACACAACAGCTTCATTCGTTTCACTACACTACAGTGTTTCCCCTTCCCATTAAAACATGATTTCACTGAGGTAGCGTTATCGCAGTTTTCAGCATAAAGTTTAATGCGTTTCAGAACGGCAATGCGTTCTGGGTAGGCAGTTTGGGCAGTTTGCTATGCGGTGACCTTGTTTGTTGTCATGCACGATTCGCGCACGCATTGCCTATATCTTTGTGTGGGTTCAACTGCACCCTCTCTTGATATTTTGCTTTTTGCGATAAACCTTATGGAGGTAGAATAGAAATGGACCTCCATAGCTTCAGCGTGGAAAAAGGATAGCTCCATGGTTTCACTCTCAGTGACCACATCTCTCATTCTTTGACAATGGCTTTTTTCTTGACCTCTTTAAAAGAACTCACAATTTGGATGCAATCATTGCGCATTTGTGGGAGCGCTTTCAGTTTGTGGTTTTCAGGAAATTTTGCTCCAATCATCTTTTTGAATTGTTAGTTCATCAACCATAGGAAACACTGATTGAATACAGTCAAAAGTATCGTGGATCTGATTTCAAAACACAGTTTAGCTGAAATTGTTCTCACATATATTACTTTTAGCCTATTTGTTTATCTGCTAAGCTATTTTGCTTGTTGTTGTGTTTTGAAATCAATTGTGTACAATTGAGCAGTGGTTACGTTTGTAGTAAATGTTTTAACTTTTACAGTCTGCACAACAAATTGTATTTAATTCTAACTGATCTGCCATTTAGTATGTCAAGTCAAGTTGAAATTCATTACTCTTCATTTATTTGTGTATTCACTTATTAGCCTAGTCAAAGATCGCAATGTTGCAACTCAACGTGACTACTACATTGCCTTGGCCCACACTGTCCGAGATCACCTTGTGGGACGCTGGATAAGAACACAGCAGTACTACTATGAAAAAGATCCCAAGGTGAGTTTTGTCACCATAAAAACAATATGTACGCCTTATGGTTGCAGACTGTTTGAGCAAAATTAAGGGAACAACATTGTACCCGTTGGTACATTTACATGTATGGTTCATTCAGTGGACACATAAGGTGAAAAGTTTTAACCTTAGTCAGGGACATAGTGTTTGGTTATGGCTAGTTACTCATTCAGTTAAAACACTAGCACTGTTGCATACTGATGTGGGGTGTCGTGGCCGAGCGGATTAGAGCACCGAATTCAAGCTCTGGTGATTCTGTTCAGCGGAGTGTGGGTTCGAATCCCGGTCCTGACACTTGTGTCCTTGAGCAAAACATTGCACTATAATTGCTTCTCTCCACCCAGGGGTAAATGGGTACCTGTGAGGGCAGAGTTGGTTCTTGTGATTGATTAGCCTTGATTGCACTACATTAAGCGGCACAGGCTGTATACTCCCCAGGGACCGTAGATGGTTTAAGGAATGATTAAAGGCCCAGTGAGTGACCAGGGGTAATAATGTTGAAGTGCCATGAGCGTCACTGCGTGACGGACCTGAGCGCTGTATAAGACTGGTTTTGTCCATGTGCTTTAGCAGTACCAGTATTATGTAGTTGTGGACTACATGTAACACATTAAACCTGTCTGCAAAATTCAACACATTTTCAGACACAATTGAACTTTGTTCAGTTGATCCACCCTCAGTAAAAATTGTTTGTTTTAAGTGTAACTTTGAATGAGTATGCATTATTATGTGAACTTTAATATGAAGAGGCCAAAGTGTCCATGGAAAGTACGTGTTCTGATATGAAAATGGACTTGTTGTTAGAAGCCCTAAAGGGCCCCTGAAGTATAAAAAAATTTTAGGATTATGTTTTGGGCCACGTCCCAATCCCCTGATGTGTATGAAAACATGACATCCACAGCAGAATATCCTAAATTCTGTCCCTGTTTTGTGCATTTAAACTAATCGCAAAGTTAAGATTTCTGCCCGACATGACTTCACACTGTTTGTCATGATTACGGAAATTTACATAAAATACAAAAAAGAAACACATCAAAGAACCCTTTACAATGGCAAAACAATTTTATTTTTAATACTAAGGTAATTGGAACACAAAGGTGCATCTCCAGGGACTGCATGAATAAAATTGCATTTTATAGACCCATCATTATTTAAATGAAGATTTCAAATCAGAAACAACATTGATAATTGATAGAAATGGATCAGTCAGTTGATTCAAGTACATAGATCCATATTTCATTCAGTTCAAGGTTCAGTGTTTTATCTTAACTGAGCTTAACATTTCTCATCACGGTACGACAGAATTTTATTTAAATTAGGGCCATTGATTTTGCTGAACATACTATTTTAACTAACATCCCAAAAGTTGGATGATCAAAGTAAAAATACAAAACAAATTTGGCTCTGGTCCAGTCGGATTTCCTCAGTTCAAGAAAGTCCATGGTCTACTGGTATCTCCTTGAAATTGTATCACTCTTTGAATGATTCAAGGTTTAATTGTTTTATGTACAGGTAAATGTGTCAATGTTTTTTTCTTTTATACCTGTGTACAAACTATTTCCTCATTCATTTTTTCCCCTCTATACCAATTTCCTGAGGTCAATGGTTTTTTGTCAAGTCACAAGGAAATTGGCCTAGAAAGTAAACTACATATACCTGGATGTTTCAGTTCAAGTGTTTTTATTTTAATTTTACAGTCTTTAAATCCCAGTTACAAATCTTCCAACAACAAAAACCCATCAGAACTCTCAGTTGGATACAGGGAACAATTTCTTTCAGCAATTTTGCATAGCAAAATACCTAGGCTGAACTTGTTAAGTGAATACTGAATACTACAAGTATATTATCTAGCAAATTGGTGTTTTTTGAGTAGCAATCAGATACATTTTGTGTAGCATTTTGCCCGCTATATTATAATACAAGGGAAATCGTTCAATGGATGAATGTTTACTTGACCAGCTGTTTTCTTGGTGAAACACTTTAACAGTAGTTTTGTACAAAGAAGACTTGCTCTTTGATTACATACAGTTCAGATGAAAGGAACAAGACTCCTCGCCAATCACAACTTGACCCCCACCTCAACCCCCTCCCCCACCATGTCAATAATTATCAAGACACTGTATGTCACCTTTGACCTTACTATCCACAAAATACCAACATACAAGTGAATTATGTAGAATGTACAATGAATGTAGACACTTCCAAGTTCCAATTCGGTTTTAACCTACTCAGTTTTCATGTATGGGTATCAAGCCAATCTGATCCTAAGCATGCCACAAATAGTTTGCACTGTCACTCCGGAAATATGCTGAGCTGACCGACTTCTCCATTTCACTCGCATAATTTTAAATTGTAAGCCAGGATATTTGATACCCTTGAATGTGTACCTGTGTATTTTATGTGTGTAGGTAGGTCATTGAGCAGTGAGCATTACATGAGTACACTGACATATTATTAATGCAATAAATTGTATTATTTTATGCTAATGAAATCCATGATTTCTGGGGGATAAAAAGACTGTTGTTTGGAAGTTTGTGGAAATTATTGTGATGGTTCTTATTATGAGCTAGCAAAAAAGGGCATTTAACACTAGTTCTCTATAATGCATTGGCTACATCTCTTGGTGCTCAGGCTCTTTGTCGTAACATCTAATCTCGCGAAAAGGAAACAAATTTATTATGGTGACTGCCAATACGTAGATTTCAATTTTGATGCCTAAGGGATTCAATTAAGTGTCAGACCTGGCCAGGATTTAAACTTCTGCATGCAATAGACAATGAATACGGGGCTTTTAGACCACTCAATCATGACGCTCCAGTGAATATTTAATGAAGTGGAGGGATGCAAGCTCTGTAGCTGTAAGTACTCAGTCTGTGTTAACATTTATGGCGTTCATGTGCGGCTCACCCTGGGTACCTCGCATTATGTTGTCAATTATCTGGAGTGCTCATGACTAATGAAATTTGAATTCGGTGTGCACTAGGGTTGTATTTATTCAGCAGGCCTAAACCTTCAGCTGAAATAAGCTGTATCATCAAGAGGAAATTAAAACAAAAGCATTCAGCTTACACATCTTACAGCCTGTTTGAAATATTGTAGGTTAATCCATGATCAGCTGTCTCAATAGTTTTATGATTTCAAGAACATCCCAAGGTTGTAAATGATATTGTGTAGTTACTATGTCCGCCAATTTGACGGTCAAATCATAATTGAGTGCATGATGGTAGTTCCAATGGCATGCAATTGAGCTGCTTGAAATATAGTATACAACATGTAGATAGTCATTGCAATGTCACTGGATTGAAGGTTCGAATCCTTATCATGGAACTTGTGTTTTGGGGCAAGTCGCATTAAAACTTCAGTGACCTCTCACACCAGTAAGGGGTTTATTTAATTACCTGGACTGGGTGGGTAATGATTGTTGATGTGAATGATAAGCAACCTAGGTGCACCTATTCAGTTGCCGGTGCTGCCTATTTCTAAGGAGTTGAGATGGTACAGGGTTCAGAAATGCTTAACTCCAGCTGGGGACATGTACATAGCACTCAGTTTAAGGTGATACTTAAAAGCGTTAATATATATATAAAGCTTGGTCATGACCTCTATACTTTGATCATTCATGGAGGAAAGTTTGTTTACCAAGATCCTGATGTTTGCAATTATTAACGTTGTGCATGTACAACTATGTCTGATTATAAAAATGACTACACAATCAATAATACAAATTGGAATTGTATATTTTTATATCTTATTTTTAATTTGATATAAAATTTAGTGGCAAATGTATCTTTTTGGGTACGTAAAATACAAAAAAGGATGAGTTTCAACATTTGGTGTTTTCTATTTTCTATTTTCTATTTCCAGAGAGTGTACTACCTGTCTCTGGAGTATTACATTGGTCGCACACTGACTAATACCATGGTGAATCTGGGAATCCAAAGTCAGTGTGATGAAGCTCTGTACCAGGTAGGTTCAAATAAATCATTTCACTTAATGTGAGGGGAATTCAGAATACACCTATTGAAAGGTTCTCCCAGTGAGTGCGATCATTCAGATAAAGGTCAGACCTGCTGTCCATTTCAGATCATATCTCAACTTGTCTTGAAATATTTTGCTACATAGCGATCTTCTGATTGCTGGTAAGTATTCCTAAGATATTTGGAAGCTCATTTCTTGTTATGCATGATGTATGGAATCTTCACTTAATAATGTTTGATCTTATTCATGGAAAGACAACAAATATTGTGTCATATTGTAGCCATATTATTTTATCTGATGGTAAGCAGATCACTCTTAAAGGAGATAAAGTCTCCCTTAACTTGCTCAGGCCTTGAATTTCGTTCTTGAAATGGGCACAGCAGTTTTCCTCAGGTGAGGGGCACTTCTATGTGGAAAATATACATTTATATCCGAACTTTGCAAAGGGCACTACATCAATAGCACAGGGTACCACTGCAATTGCCGTGGGAGTTGTGGGCCTGCTTGCTTTTAAAGCTGTAAGTAAATGATACACTGTGGATTGATGGAACTTCATTGATTGCTAACATTACAGCTGGGATTGAATATTGAGGAGCTGGAGGACATTGAACAAGATGCTGGACTTGGCAATGGAGGTCTCGGGAGACTTGCAGGTAAGTTCATCCCCAAATTGTTCATACATGTTCTGCTCAATATTATGTACAACTTGGAGAATATGGTGATTTCAAGTGGGGTGTTCTCTCCACGGCTTGGGATATGTACAAAGTAGATAACAGCTCGATGATGATGTATGTGGTTATGGTGTTGTGCATGCTTGGATTGCAAGGCAAGTTTCTCCACTGATGCCCTCATCAAGTGGAAACATATCTAAGGTTTATTGGTACTTGAACCAGCTTAACAAATGCCAAATGGCGTTCTGATACTTAACAATGTTTGTACACAAGTTACATTTAGGTTACGATAGCAGTAGATAAAGAAAGAGATACTAAGTGCCCTTGAAAGTCTAGGTCTTCAAACAGAGAAAATACAAGTATTCCTTCATCTAGAGTGTATAAGACTCCATGCTTTGGAGCATGTCTGGATAAAGGATTAAGTATCAGTCTATAAGTGGTGCTGTATTAAACATAAGGATTGCCTTCCTGGTTCGTATATCCAGGTGTTCATTACAAAAAGGTCATGGGGGTCATTGCAGCCTTTCATGCTGCTGCTGGCATGTGGCTCAAGACAGAACAAAACCCACAAATGTCAACAAGTCTACAGGAATGGAAACCTTTTTATTTGTCTTCCACAAACGTATCCAAACAAAATACAATTAGAAGTTGACCTTTGAACTCTGACTTTTGTTTTCTCTGATCAACAACAGCTTGTTTTCTGGACTCCATGGCAACCCTAGGTCTAGCTGCCTATGGCTATGGCATACGTTATGACTACGGAATCTTCAGCCAGAAGATCAGGGACGGCAAACAGGTAACAGACTATCTGCCATTGACAGATGAAAGAAACATTCCTGTAGTGTCATTTGACATGCATGAATCCGTTAGCCATACCAGATATTTAGTGGTAGAGAAAGAGAAACTATCCCATTTTGGTGTGCTGTGGCAGAGCGGTCTAGTTCACAGGACCCAAGCTCTGGTGTTGTCACCAGCTGAGTCTGGGTTCAAATCCCGGTCATGACACTTGTGCTCTTGAGTAAGGACCTAAACCATAATTGTTTTGTAAAAAGTTGGGAAGGCATTCTGCTCTACCAGCTAGGCTCCTTGTGGATGATACCTGGGGATTGTGAAAGGGGGGAACCCTACTTCAGGGCCATGAGTAGGGGGGCAGTATGCTCGTGGTGACATCAATTAAGTAAGCCCTCACCTTGAAGTGGCCATCCGTGACCTTGTGATGTTAGGCGATCACTGATAACAAAGTTTTACAAAATAGAATTTTTTTATATATATTTTGATCTCCCACAAATTGTTACTACTGAGCTTGGCTTTATGTGTAAAATTAATTACTTATAGACTCCAATGCCCTCGACACATTGAATACTATTTTCTTTGTAAGAGCTTAAACTCTGATTAAAGGTTTTTCTCGTTTACAGCCGGCGTTCATGTAATAATCACAACATTTCCTTGTTGGCTGTTCTCTTTCCAGTTGGAAGAACCTGATGACTGGTTGCGTTTCGGGAACCCATGGGAAAAGGCACGGCCAGAGTATACAATCCCTATTAACTTCTATGGTCACACTGAACAGCGGGGTGACAAGACCAAATGGGTGAATACAACGGTGAGTTTTCTTTTTCCAGTTTTTTCTTCTTTTTTCTTCTGTCAAATTTGTTTTAAATTTTAGTATCATATTGAAGTGTGCATGTGTTTAATCAAATTTAATCAATGGATGTTGTTTTTACTCCAATGGAATTCATCAAGGAATAATGTGTTTTAATAGATGGTAAATATGCGTCAGGGATAAAGAATATTAATTTTGTTTTTGCCCGTATTTTGAATTAATTCATCTGATTTAATTAATGCAGTGCGCATTTTAGGCCACCAAAGAGCCACTTTTTATCCTGTTTGTAATTCAACTGTACGGTCACCTACTTTACATAAAATGGCTTCAATTATTACCAGAAGTTCATAGGAATTGCAATGTAAGTTTGTTTTATGACTTATGCAAAACAAAAGTCGATGATTGTACTTTGCTTTTATGCCGTCTTGAAATACTATGGTCTTCTCAGACTTCAGAGTTTTTGTCATAAGAAATGCTTTTAAATGTTAAAACGGGTGAGGTTGGTAAAATTACATTCAAATGTGAATCAGCTTTGGACCAGGAAGTAGCGAAACTTTGGGCGTGCATCCAAAATGCACACAAGATTCAAGGATTTTCACAAACGTATGGTTCCCTAAACAAGTGTTGTACGCTTCTCATGAAAATGAATGAATTATGAAAATGCAATCAACCTTGAAAGCAGACAAATTGACTAATAGAAAAATCCACTTGACTCCATCTCAATTTGAAACAGGTGGTGTTCGCCATGCCGTATGACAGCCCGGTCCCAGGCTATCGTAATAACACTGTCAATACCATGAGGTTGTGGTCTGCCAAGTCACCCAACAGCTTTGATCTCAGCTTCTGTAAGTTATTATTTTTTAAGTTAGAACAAAAAAGAATGTTTAATGACTGGTTATTGTAAAGTAAAAATGTGTATTTGGAAGCTAAATTGGGCAGGGTGCACCCGTTTCTTCACTTTTTTAATGTTTTTTTTCCCCAAAAAATTATGAATGATTTTTTATGTCACACAGCACACAGATACATTATTTAGAAAATAGCCGACACTTGAGGTCACACTGCACACATTGTCATTAGAAATAAGGATTTTTTTATTTACGTGATGTATTTTTTATGCAGTTAATGATGGTGATTACATCAAAGCTGTGTTGAACAGAAACGAAGCTGAGAACATCTCCAGAGTGCTGTATCCAAATGACAATGTAAGTGTAGCTGTAACATGATGCCGTCTTCCGTGTTCAATAAAGCCCTTTTCACACTGCTCTCTTTCCAGGGGCAACCCCAGGGAAGAACTGCCAGCCCTTTCAAACTTTGATCGATTTACCTTTGATCTACCCCTGCAAATGGGCATACACCGGGGAATAGCCCCCACTGCTCTGGAGTAGGGGTAAGCTGTAACCTTGGGGTATTCTTGAAACTACAACCGGAACCACATGGAATAGGGCTTGGAGAGTGACAGTGCGCTGGAGTAACTGTGGGGTTGAGAAAAACTCTTTGGGCCTACCTAGGGCTGTAATGCACAGGCTTTAGGGACTCTTTCACAACTGCAGTATAGGGAATATAGAGCCAAAGGCAGTGGGCTCTTATTGTTAAAGACACTGGACACTATTGGTATTGTCAAAGACCAGTCTTCTCACTTGGTGTATTTCAACATATGCTTAAAATAACAAACCTGTGAAAATTTGAGCTTGATTGGTCGTCGAAGTTGCAAGATAATAATGAAAGAAAAAACACCCTTTTTGCACAAAGTTGTTTGCTTTCAGATGCTTGATTTCGTGACCTCAAATTCTAAATCTGAGGTCTCAAAATCAAATTAGTGGAAAATTACTTCTTTCTCTAAAATTACATCACTTTAGAGGGAGAAGTTTCTCACAATGCTTAAACTATCAACCTCTCCCTATTACTCATTACCAAGTAAGGTTTTATGCTAATATTTATTTTGAGTAATTACAAATAGTGTCCACTGCCTTTAAAAAAAAAAATGATACCATTTGGTTTTTATTGATTAGTTACTGATTTTTGTTTTGTGCTCAGCAATAAGTTTTTTTATTTCCACCATTACAGATTGTAGAGGGTAAAGAGCTTCGCCTCAAGCAGGAGTACTTCATGGTGGCAGCAACTCTTCAAGACATCATTCGTCGCTTCAAGTCGTCTCGCTTCGGCAGCCAGGAAAAAGTCCGCACTTCTTTTGATAGCTTCCCAGATAAGGTAAGGATAAATGAATTGTCACTTTGGCTTTGGTTAGACCACTGCATCTTTGCATTGGTGATACTGCCACATCCATTGCCATCCATTGTTTGCTTGTTTAGATAATCTTCCTGTCAAGGGAACTCGGGAAACCTCCCACAAGGGGGATAATAAACGCCTAGCTGGAAACAGCCAATACCTCTCATACCAACATTGGTTTTACATCTATGGCTGTAGCCAGTCCCAAAACTAACAAATTTTGCCCAACACTCTGAGCAAAATATTCTGTGCTGCCAAGCACAGATTTTCTCAAGATGGCATTTCAGTATTGATGAATAATGTTGTTTGAACCGCTCGCCCCTTGGTTGACTACATTGGATTCAGAGCCCATCACTAAAATTGGTCTAGCCACAACATTTATTATGAATTGTACAAATCAAGAAATTGTGATTCAGTAACTAGACGACAATACTTGTGAAATCAGCGGTTAGCTTGGTAGGATTCAAACCCAGTATCCTTGTGATTGCAAGTCCTGCAGTCTAACCACTGGACCAAAGTGACAACACCATTCATTGAGAAGAGCGAAAATATCTTGACGGAGTGTAAACTTGAAGTAGTTCTTAGATATAGTTGGAAGTCTTGACGTTGAGTGCTTTGTTTATTGTTCTGTTTCTAATCTAGGTAGCTCTACAGCTGAATGACACCCACCCTGCCATGGCTATCCCTGAGCTGATGAGGATCTTCGTTGACATTGAGGACTTAAGCTGGGAGAAGGTCAGTATAGGCTCCAATCAACAAATTAAGCCTGGTTCATACTTCCTGCGAAGGCTCCATACGAAGCGAATTTCATTGTGTCACAAAAGGAATGGAAGTGCGTACAGGTTGTTGCATCAACAAAAAAATTCGCCTCGCATGAAGTATGAACCGAGCTTTAGCATTGAATGGTCAATACAGACATGATATTCTTTATACTTTGGTCTGATTTCCACTTTTTTCTTGCCCGTGGGAAAAAATGAGAAAAGTGTGATTAAATAGCCTGAAAAGTCTGTTTAAGCCTACATCATGGGTACATGCAGGTTAGCCCTAGTACTTGATAAATGTTCCAAGGGCCAAATATCATGCCTGTTATTAGAAAAAAAAATAGCTTGCACTGATTGATATCTTTTCAGGCACCTTCCCTTAACCAAGAAAATCTATATTTTATAGCTGAGAAAATTGTTCGAGATAGACCTCTTACATTTAACATCACACTCTCAGACAGTGCCCTCCGCCCTCATGCAAATAGAGGCAGATCATTGGACAACAGCTGTTTTAGGCAGGTCAAAACGTGCATATGTGACCAATTAAGGACACAATGGCAATAGCGAGACACGTATACAGGTATCCCTTAGTGCTTTGCAAAATCCAGACACAAGTCCCCATTTCATAAAGTTACTTAAGAATATTCTTAGCTCGACCAAAAGAGTGTCATAAGCAAAAAACATTGTTTCCTGTATACAGAATGTTTCTAGTGTCTCCCTCTATGAAATTAGTTCAGGATAACAGAATCTGACCTTGCTACATGTTTGGTTGTTGATGTATTCAGGCATGGGAGTTAACAGTGAAGTCTTGTGCATATACAAACCACACCATCCTACCTGAGGCTCTGGAGCGTTGGCCCGTCAGCATGCTGGAAACTGTTCTACCTCGACATCTACAGATCATTTATGAGATCAATGCTAGACATCTCAAGGTAAGAGAGAATACCCCAGTAGCTAGATCTAGGCACTTTACAACCTAATCAACCCTGCCTATCAGGCATACTTGGACCATTCCTCAAACTTGCTCAGTTCCCTGCGGAGTATACAACCCCAATCTGCTTTACAATTAATGCTAAAGGGTTAACCAGGCCTGCTTGAAATGGGTTGTCTCTGTCCCTAGTTCTCTGCTGTTCCCTCTCCCACCCCTCTTCCTGTCCTTACCCAATCTACGCTCTTCTCTTATCTATTCTGTTGTATCCAAACCTTGCTATCAGTCATCTTCATTCAGGACCAGTGATTTAGTTGCTATTTAGCCTGTTTGCCTACATGTAGTTCTGTTCAACATGTTTATTTTTGTATGGTTTTATTCGCAATTACATGTATTATTGTTCTTAGTGAAATGGCCAAATAAATAATAATAACATTAATAACCAATGATATAATAGATGGTCCATAACCTCTCAGGTTCCCGTTTGTACACCTGGGTGAAGAGAAGCACTTACGGTTAATTACCTTGCCTTAAGTGTTAATTGACCTGGTTTCAAATCGAACCCACACTCAGATGAATCAGCCATCGGAACTTTTGTCTGACCGGCTATGACTCACCACAATATGATCGGCAAAGTTTTTCAGATTTTCTTATAAACTTCTCCTTTTTGTGTACATCGTTAATAGCGTTACTTTATCATTGATAAGTATTTTGGATTTGATACTAGTTTTCTTTAATATCTTAATATTATATTATTCTTAATGTACAATTATCATATTTTTAAGCACGGGAGCCAAGGCAATTTCAATTGGAAACTTGTATATAAATAGTGATAAACCAAATCCTATAAAATCTAATCGGTTCATAGGATACTTTTTTTACTCAAGCGTTCGCCTTTTTCTACCTTCAGAGGGTGTCTGAGATGTATCCAGGTGACATGGACAGGCTTCGTCGTATGTCAATAGTAGAAGAGGAGGGTGGTAAAAGGATTAACATGGCTCATCTCTGCCTGGTAGGAACACACGTTGTCAACGGTGTTGCAGCCATTCACTCCAAGCTTCTCACTACACATGTGTAAGTTGGATGTCTGTCAACGTTCGGGGGATTTTTGTGTGTATGTAGCATATTGTGAAGTGCCTAATAAATTAAATTTGTTGGTGATACATCTTTCCAAATATATTTTTTCAGTAAAAGAAAACATGAATTTTGTTAAGAAAACAGTTGTCTGTGGTGTTTGATTGATTTTTTATCAGAGCCAAAAAGATATAAAGCCCTTTTGATGATTACAAATTTGTATATTTGTTTTGGTTTTTACCCTTACAACGAAGTGTAGTAGGCACTCTATACTTGTACTTTCCAGAGTTCTGTGAACAGAAATCCACAGGCAAATCACTCTGGTGGGATTCAAACCCTCAACCGTTGCATTGCTAGAGCGAATGTCTTACCACTAGACCACCGGTTAGCTCGATGGCTTGAGGCAGTTCAAATTCATAGCAGTGGATCCCACAAACTTTGCATGACTAGAGCAAATTTTTAACTGCGACTAAGGGTTTTATAGCACTTCATTGACAAGCTACCAATTTCCATTTTGTTTCCTATTCTACAGCTTTAAGGACTTCTATGAAATGCAGCCAGAGCGGTTCCAGAATAAGACCAATGGGATCACACCTCGCCGCTGGATGTTGCTGTGCAACCTGGGACTGTCAGAGGTCATTGAAGAGGTCAGTCCCTCAGTACTTCCCATCCTCTTTTTCTGGCCACTAAATTCGGCACCTAGGCCCATCTTCATTGAGCTGCTTAAGCACAAAGAGTAGCTTAGCACAACAAAACTATGCTTACCAGAATAAGGTTACCAGCCAAACTATCATGTTATGTATGTACAATTTAAAATTGGTGTCCTGCTTAATTCTGCAGAGGATTGGTGACGGCTGGACGACCAATCTGGACCAGTTGAGAGAGTTGGAGACCATTGTTAATGACAACAACTTCATTATGGCTGTCCAGACAGTCAAACAGGTAAGTTGCCTCAAGTCAATTTTTATAATTTTGTTTTTACCCCTCAACCAATAAAGCACTGAGTACTCAGTACTTTCCCGAGTTCTGTGAACAAAAAAATCCAAAGACAAACACAGTCCAACAAGACACTGATATCTAGTTAAGTTTTATGGGCTTTAGAGCTTGTCATGGTGCCACCATCAGTTCTCCCATTCAATCCATTGCAACCAAACTGAAGCTGGAAGCTGAATGGCTAGTTACATGGAGTGTGCACGTACACTAGCAAAAACTCCCTGCTGAGCCGTGAAATATGCTTGACATAAGTGCGGAATTCCCTGCTTCAGACCACAATAATAATAATAATACGGACATTTATATTGCGCAGTGACCTATATAAATATACTCTACTGCGCATTACAAGGAAAACAAAACGAGGAAAAAAAAAATTCACAAACAGAGCAAGAATTAATTAAATGGGTGAAGTAAACAAATTGACATTCAATTCAACTTCCAAATCAGCTGACCATGGGCAGACTGTACCCGGTTGTGACATTAGAGCAAGGGATCTATAAACTAGGGAAGTACGTCACAAAAAATAGCCCCATAAATAACCAAAAACTGTGTTACTGTGGTATTTAACGTCCTTTAACTACCCACTTGTACTTTCCAGTTAGTACATGTACCGTCCTCTTTGATCCATAGGAAAACAAGATGAAATTGGCAGCTTATCTTAAGAAGAACCACAACATCGATCTGAACACAGTGTCAATGTTTGATGTCCATGTCAAGAGAATCCACGAGTACAAACGTCAACTTCTCAATGCCCTTCACATCGTCACTATGTACAACAGTAAGTTATCTGCCTTCTTTATCTTTAGCAAAGGTTACCAAGGTCCAGTGGTTAGACTGCAGGACTTGCAATCATAAGATTTTGGTTTGGAATCCTACCAAGCTAACAGCCGATTTCACAATGACTAGACTAAGTATTTCTCCTGAAGACGAGCGGAGTGTACTATAATCATAAACGTTAAACCAGTGTTTGTATGAGAGAGATTGGCTGTTGCCAGCCAAAATTGTGCATAGAGGAATCAACTCCCAAAAATGATGGAAATGAAAGACGCACATTCTTAGGAGGTATGTTCCGTGCTGAGCAAGAGGTCTTTATTCAGAAACCACCACTATTCAGAAAGATTGTCTCATCCTAGCATCAGTGCCAATCGTTTTTGCAAAATTGTCATATTTCACACAAAAATGCTCTGTGCAAAAACAATGTATCTTGACATACTTGTTTTGTGTGTACATCCAGGCTTTTTTAAACGAGGTACACTATTTTGGTAATTTCAAGCTTGCCTGTAAGTATTTTTTTTATGGGGATATGATGTTTTTGCACCAACACAACAACATGAGTGTGCTACTACAAACTTTAATTCCATTCACTACTGCCATGCGTGGGTTTAAGTCGTACTTACTAAGTTTTTCCATTAGTCCCTATAAAAATTTGGTTCAGCATTAATTGTTGTTTGTTAAAATTTCCTTACAGGGATTAAGAAGAATCCCAATGGAGTGTTCGTTCCTCGGACTGTCATGATCGGAGGCAAGGCTGCCCCTGGTTACCACACAGCCAAACAGATCATCTATCTCATCAACTGTATTGGTCAGGTCATCAACAATGACCCCATCGTCGGTGAACGCCTCAAAGTGGTGTACCTAGAGAACTACAGAGTATCGCTAGCTGAAAAAGGTAACCGCAAGGGCTACTTTCTCCTCTTTTTGCTTTAGATTATAGCTCTTAGCTCTCTAGCTTAAGAACACTTTCCTGGACCCAATTTCATAGAGCTGCTAAGCACCAAAGTTTTCTAAGCATGAAATTTCTTTAATTCTTTGATTAAAACAGGATTACCAACCAAATTTCTATGTGATTTTCAGGATAAGCAAACTACAACTGAATACCAGTAACAAGCAATATACAGCTAATAAAAATTTGTTTGGTAATCATTTTTTAACTTTGTTGGTTGTAGTGATTCCCGCCGCGGATCTATCGGAGCAGATCTCTCTAGCAGGGACAGAGGCCTCTGGCACTGGCAACATGAAATTTATGGTGAGTACAGGATGTATATTTTTGCAAAAAAATAGTTCATAGCCTGGAGTTTCAACCCTAGCAGAGTCTTTCTTGAAGGCTCAATGACAACACAACAAACATGAACAGGTATATAAGTGTAACATAAGCAGTGAAGTTAAAAAAAATAACATGGAGAGAGGAGAGAGTGGTAGAAAGCAAACAGAACTAGACATGATTGCATTTGTGCACAAATGCAGAGCTGGTTTCGTTGATAACATTTTTAAATTTCTCAACTGAATTTGAAATTCTATTGGCAACAAAGCAGTAATGACCAATCCAGCCTATTCAAAGAAACAATTTGGACTATACCATGTTCAGATAGCAATTTATGACTTAAAGGTGCAAAAATGAAAAATATCATAAAAAATCATGTAATGACGTCATCGTGACGTCACTTCACAATTTACAAGAACTTGCCAGTATCTAACATTCTACCAAGTTTCAACTTTATCGCTTAATTACTTCGGGAGATATACGATTTCAAATAGTGCACCTTTAGTGCCACGTCACGTGACCTCTGGTGACGTCATCGATCTGAAACTTCGCACATATGACGGCTGCCTGACGATCAACAAATTTTGAGGTGATAACAAAAAACTTCACAACACACTTCTGAGAGAGGGAGAAGAGAGAGAGGTAGAAAGCAAACAGAAAAACAAGGAATAAAAATGTTTGTATAACATTGGAAACAACCTGGTTTCAAAACCAGGAATAAGTTTCAAAAGATCAAGTAAAATGCTTCCACCCGGATATTTGGAAAAAGAACTACCAAACTGGTGGAAATGCACCTATCTTTGAGAAATTGAGGACTATATTTTGAGAAAGGGGAAAAACATTTTGGGGGTCTATTCCTTTTCCTCCATTTTGAGTCAAAAATTGGCGGACGGGATATGCATTCGTAAGTGCCCTTTGCATTGTGAAATAGCTAACCTCGTAACGGGGAAACTATGGAATCCTAGGCGCCGACAGAGTTACTAGGTAAATCTTCATTGGTAACATAGTTCTGACCATGCAGATATTTCTGAGATCAATGGATTTACCCAGTAAGTCTGCTGCCATCTACTGTCTTCACAAGTCTCCCATTTTGCTGCAGGCTTCCACCTACCCCGCCTGTTGTTACCAATGTATTGTTGTTTATTCATAACGACAACATCACTTCAGGTATAATGAACTTGATGTCAGAAAGTCTTGATTAATTAGTTAAAGGCAGTGGACACTATTGGTAATTACTCAAAATAATTATTAGCAAAAAACCTTTCTTGGTGACGAGTAATGGGGAGAGGTTGATGGTACAAACCATTGTGAGAAACGGCTCCCTCTGAAGTGCCATAGTTTTCGAGAAAGAAGTAATTTTCCACTAATTTGATTTCGAGACCTCAGATTTAGAACTTGAGGTCTCGAAATCAACCATCTAGACGCATACAACTTCGTGTGACAAGGGTGTTTTTTCTTTCATTATTATCTCGCAACTTCGATGACCGATTGAGCTCAAATTTTCCAGGTTTGTTATTTTATGCATATGTTGAGATACACTAACTGTGAAGGCTAGTCCTTGACAATTACCAATAGTGTCCGCTGCCTTTAAGTTTAGTTTATTACCTTTATTGCACAAACATCAAAATACATTGTGGTGCAAAAGGGCAACCCGGAACAGGCAGGCAGGCAGTCCCACAGGCAGGCCCACTAAATGGGGACCCTTGATCACACACTAATCAATTTTATTTCCAACTTTTATTAGAACTGGGTCAGCAGTCACAAACAGCACAATTATCTCGGTCCGCTTAGATCGTGTTCAATTGATATTGATGTAGCTATTTGCATTGTTGTACTATCAAACCATCGAATGGACTTGAGTTATTGATGAGAAATGTTGTTTGGAGAACTGTTATAATGTATTCTGTAAATCATGGGCTTAATGATGCTTGACTTTCTTGCGTAGATATCGCTATGGTTTCCAGACCGGTCGCTAAGGGAGACCATTATATTTTTGGGGGCTTGACGATGCAGACATTTAACACTAATTGCCCCAGGCAATGTTTCTATTAGACCATCTTCAGACCGAAAGGTCACAATGTTTAGATGTTGTCTAGAAGAGATCATGATACATTTCCTTTGCTGACTTTGAGCCATATCTGAAGAAGTATACTGTTTGCTGAAATAGCAGCGTTGAATGTCAATTGAATTATGTTTGATTCAAATGCAAATTGATCTGTTCAAGTGTAGGCATATCTTCCTTGTTTGTTCATTTATGTACAGGGCTAAATAAAATAACTAGACCGCAGGCGTGAGGCCATTGAGTATCGAGCCAGTAACTTATGACTGGACAAGTCCAGCAGTCTAATGTTTTTGTTAAAATATTGCCTTTTAGTCTGATAAGTATCTTCCATTCCATTTGAGTTTGAAGAATAATTGCCCATTATAAAAAGAGAAAAACGTTCCCTCAACGCTTGTTCAAATTAGGTCAGTTTAATTGTGTAGGCCTTTTTTTTTCCCCTCTCTCATTTCATTTCTGGTATTGTACAAAAATTATAGTCCATGAATTATTTTGACCTATACGCCCTGCAGTCTTTTGGATTTTCCCACCGATTTTAAGCCCTGATGAATATCGTTTATAAAAGTCAAAGTGTATTTTGGCTGAAGGCACTTCTATGATCAGAGATAATAACGTTTCTAATTTCCTGAATCGATGTTGATCCTCAGTTGAATGGTGCCCTGACCATCGGTACCCTGGACGGAGCCAATGTGGAGATGAAGGAAGAGATGGGAGATGATAACATCTTCATCTTTGGAATGACTGTACCTCAGGTTGAACAGCTCAGGCATGAAGGGTGAGCCAGAAAGAGATCCACACTAATTGGTCAATACAACTTTTGGTCTGTGGCTGAGAGGGAACACAAAAAGACACTTTTTTGTTTTACATTTCCCAGCTGATACTGATTTTGCTTGCCAAAAAGTATACAAAATGTCTGAATATTTAAGAATTTGCCTTTTAAGACATAATGTGTGTAACGAGGACAGACATTCTTTATTGGTATTGACAAATAAAAAAATATCTCAAATAATTAATGAATTTGTCTAACTCAAAAGTTATTTAAGTGAGACCCATTGCCCATTTTTAATGGTTGTCTGTGAAAACTCTTCTGTTTAATTTCTTACTGCTAATGACCCTATTAGTGTGGACAGACCCCATACATGTACATCAAATCAATTCTTGTCATTTTGTCTGCTTCCATTTTTAAATACATGGTTGTACCTGAAATTTTACTAATTTTTTGTTACTTTTTATTTTTCACACCACGAAAATCTTTAAACATCATATATGTAAAGTTATTTTATCTCATGGTTATCTTTAGGTATTATGCCAAGCAGTACTACGACAATAACACTGAGCTGAAGCAAGCCATTGATCAGATCATGGGAGGATTCTTCTCTCCACACGACCCGGAGGCTTTCAGGGATCTTGCAAATAATCTCCTCTATCATGACACGTAAGTCTAGATATTCTTCGGTACCATTATGTGACAAAAACAATTTTTTTTTTCTCTTCATAATTGACCCAAGAGACCCTTCCATTAAATAAGTAAAAACACCAAACCCCATAAAGATGTGCACTAAGCAAATGTGTCTGCGTCACGCCACCATCATTCCCATAGAAAAGGGCACAATGTTCCTTTATTTTACATATTTTGTGGGAAGGGTCTATTCACCAGGGCCAAATTTCATAAAGCTGTTAAACAAAAAGTACTGCTTAGCAAATTTCTAAGCTAAGCAAAAAAAAGGAAGGGGTACCAGTCACAACAGTGAATTTTTAGCTTTTAACAAGTTTCTGCTAAGCGATATTTGTCTGTGCTTAGTTATATGCCTGCATCATTGCTTAAAATATCTATATAAGTTTTGTTCTTGTATGTATTGCAGGTATATGCTTCTTGCTGACTATGCTGATTACATTGAAGCCCAGGACAGGGTTAACAAACTCTTCCTTGTGAGTAGCTTTTCCTTTTTGAATGTATATTTGAATTCCTTACTATGTCTTGTTTTCATTCTAAGCATGTTATTCTTCCTACTTTGGTCTGATTGTCTGATTTTTAGCCCTTGGAAAAACCAGAAAAATTGTGATTAAATAGTCTGAAATGTCTATTTAAGCATACATTGCATTTATATGTAGATCAGCCCTTGTACTCAATAAAATGTTCCTATGTTTTTTTTCAAGGACCAAATGTCATAACTGACCATGTTTGCAATGAAGTGTTGAGTGGAGACTACTTAAAGGAACACGTTGCCTTGGATCGGTCGAGTTGGTCTTTGAAAAGCGTTTGTAACCGTTTTTTATAAAATGCATATGGGTAGAAAGATGTTGTAAAAGTAGAATACAATGATCCACACAAACATGCCTCGAAATTGCGTGGTTTTCCTTTTACCTCGTCGACTAACACGTCGGCCATTTATGGGGGTCAAAATTTTGACTCCCATAAATGGCCGACCGTGTTAGTTCGCACAGTAGAAGGAAAACCACGCAATTTCGAGGCAAACTTGTGTGGATCATTGTATTCTACTTTTAAAACATCTTTCCAACCATATGCATTATATACAAAACGGTTACAAACGCTTTTGTTTTGACCAACTCGTCCGATCCAAGGCAACGTGTTCCTTTAACTCTATCAAAGAGAAATTGAGAACCTTTATTTTAAAAACTATTTCATGTGAGTGAGTTTCTCCTACATCCATCTTGCAGAAACCCAAAGAATGGACCCAGAAGTGCATCATGAACATCGCCGCGTCTGGTAAGTTCTCCAGCGACCGCACCATTGCCGAGTACGCCAGAGAGATCTGGGGGGTGGAGCCCAACGACATCAAGCTGCCCCCTCCCAACGTGCCACCAGAGTTCCGGGAGGACGCCATCAACGCAAGTAAAGAGGGCCAGAAGCACCCGTCGTACTAAACTGGGGAAGCGTTTAGCAAGAGGGGTGTAATAGAGGGGTCACTCTGGGTGAAGAAGCAATTTACGTTCTACCAGGGTGCACTTAGAGAAGGGTTAGGACGTTCCCAGTTAGATTGTGGAAAGGAAAATTGATCTAGTATCGACTTTCCTAGAGCAAAGTGAAACAAAAATACAGAGCTGACTTTAGAAGAGCAGCTTAATTCTTTTCTGTCAAACTGGGTCTTCTTAATCAAGATTCAAAGGCATCAAAAACTTAAGTTGGGAATTTACAACTTGTCAATTTTCCAACCATTTTTAGAGACGCGCTTCCCCCTCCCTGTCCTCCCTCGCTAAACAAGCTTGATGTGGTTCCAAAAAAGGAATATATATATTGCTAAATTATCAAATTATAAACAATAGTTTAAGAAGTACACGTATTTAAATGCGGTACCTGAACTTTTAGAATAATAAATTTTATTAAATTACCAAAAAAAAATTCTTCAAATTTTCAAAACTTTATAATCGTATCAGCTTGCAGCCTTGCTGCCGGATAAAGATAGAAAATAATAATTTGTCAGATTGCATTTAGACAAGACTCAGACAAATTACAGGAACATCATTCTACTTCCTCTGTTTTTATAAGATTTTAACTCTGATTGTTTCAGGGTGATTGATTCAATTCTGTTAAAAAACAATCTAAATAAACAATATTTTGCTCGGACAAAAACAAAAGCTAGATCACTGTAGAATAATAATATTTTTGATCTGTGCTATGAACGAATAAACAATACAAATATTTTGCTAAAAGAACTTTTTATTGCATCAGTGTTGAAGACTTGCGTTCCTCTCCTATGCTGTAGTTTTAGCTCAGCTCATAGGGAAAGTAAAGCATTGGTGACATCCGCCAAAGTTTTATCTGAAAGACCTTTATCGTGTTGAGGCCATCTTGTTTTTCTTCCATTCAAATCAACGAAACCCAAACCGAGGCTGGAAGGGAAAAATAGTCTGGTCCCTTGTTCAGTGAAATGAGTATTACACCCATCAATGTGTGTACAGGGATCCTGACAAAGATGGCTGCAGCAGGATAAAGGTCTGCTGGTATAAAACCTTGGTAAAGAAGCATTCATTTTAAGAAATTGTTCCATCTTGGGTTTGCTTTCAGTTTTGAGAAAAAACAAGGCATCAAAACCCTTCTACTATCGCTAACTTTTTGCAGTGAGTTGTATGACCATTTAAAACCCTTTATCTGAATGGGTTGTTTATGGTGGCACAAGTAGGCTAAATATGTACAAATGTGTACTGTGCACAGTATCCCACAGTGTGGAGTAGTTACATATCATTTAAAACTACAGTGGATACAATCTCAGAGTAGTTGCTTGACCATTTCTTGTTCTTAAAAAAGATATGAAAAGACCTTGTTGGGGTTTTCCTCAAAAATGTAATCAAGTTTTAAAAATAATCTTTCGGGCTTTAGTTAATAAAAACAAATCAGGACTGGAGGATAGTTTTAGACATCGGTGATGTAATAAATAACCAATGGTTTACTCTCCCTTATAAATAAGTAAACACCATTAGTAAGTCAAGTAGATTGAGTTCCCAAAAAGTTTGAAGTGTTTACAAAAACTGTTCCCAGTTCATCCACTAATGTTTACTAATGGTGTATACTGCTTCAAAACTATGAAGTTATAAAATTGTCAAAAGTTTTTGTTTTTTGTTTGATGAACCTTTACGCAGCAAATGTTTACATAGTGCCAGATATTTTATAGTCTATTTTGCTTCCTTAGAGCTATAGGTTTTTTATACAAAAGTTTGAATTATGGACTAACTTTAAAAGTTTTTGAAAGTGAGTTGGTTTCGAGGTTTGTTAATTAGGTGGGAATATGGTTTGTGGAGTATATCGTTTCTACAAAGAATGTATGTTTTTTAATGGTATAAAATCAGTAACAATTTGATCAAATTTGTTCTCTCTTGAATGTGTCTCGATTAATAAGCAGTGATCATCTCAAGGAAACTGTGTCAGGGAAAAGATTAAACATGTTATTACTACAATCTTTTTCACGGACACTGTTTTGTTTGTAATGGGCTTTGTAGAAACAGGAAGTTCACATATGATAAATCTATCCCTCTCAGAAAGTTACTCAAGTTTTCACTTCAAGAAAGACTGTTTGTGTTTGAAATTGCCAAGTGAAATTGAACATGTTGGTGGAATGTCTTATCCAAGACACTGATGTGGCATTCAAGTTATGTGTGTGGGTGTTCAAATGTGAAAACAACACTTGGTAATAAATATGTTTCCCTGACTCTATGGCGTTAATCAAAAACTGATAAGAGCAATAACACACAGAACATATCTTTAGCGATGTTATGCAATGATTATATATTTCTGGTGGGTTTTATTGTGTCAAGTCTGAGGAAGTTTACAATACTTTTTACACTCTGGAGTATAATTTGTGTGTCATATAGTTAAAGTCTCAATTATGATTGTCAACTGATTGAAGGGGAAAATTTTGCCAATGGTTTTGTGTTTTACAATTTGCTGCATGTTTATATTACAAGGAAAATTACAGAAACAACTCAGTTTCAAACACTTCAATTAGAGCTGAAATAAATATAAAACAGTAGAAGACTTTAAGACTGGTTATAGAAAACTTGTTAAATACTGTGGTGCTTAGAATTGGTTTTGTTTGGTGATCAAAGTTTGCACTCGATAGGTGAGTGTAACCTCCTGAGAAAAGTTAGTATAGATACTACTTACAATTGATAGATAAAGCTTCTCAATTGCTTGAACTGTAATGAGGATCTTATTGAATCGACCATTTAACCTCAAGAACAAGTTAAAAATAAGTATCTTATGATGAAGATAGTCCCCTTTTTGTCTATTGTCTTATAAAACCCTGGGATTGTCAACTTTGTACCATTGTTGATGTTATTTAGCAAGTTGTCATATCCAGGACTAGTTGGATTGTGAAAAGTCAACTATCCAAAGTTGTACAATATGTTAATTAGATTTAAAGCCTTGTACATTATGCAGTAAAACAGTAAACTTGTTAGTTTTATCAAAACATACAGAATTTGGACAGAGAGATCTATGTCTAATACTTTTCTTTTTTGCACAGCCATAATCATCGGTACTAATTTTATATAAAGTCACCAAATGAACAACAGATAAATATTAAGTAAATCTATAGTTTTCAAACTGTTGCTCATAAAATGGACAGGAAAAAATGTATGTCAATAATTGTGACTGTGCATTTATCTAAGAAACCCTTTTCTCTCGCTGTTTTCAGGTTTTTTTTCACCATTTGAATGCTGAGTGCTAGTTTATGTCTTGTTGGACCCTCTGAACATCATACCAGTATAAACTGCCAGTGTAATTTATATGATTTATACATTTTAAATATTTTGGGGGATTTCTTAGTTGCATGATTCACCGTATATCTACTTGCTGTGAAGATTATGTTCTTTTGAGAACTTGTGTTGCTATAGATATATTCTACTACCATGGATTAGATTTTTTGGTATTTGGGAGACTTCTCTACTATCGAGGAGTGGTTTTTTTTAATTTGGGAGACTTCTCAGCTCGCAATTTTTTTTTCTGTACATCAAAATTGCCACTGTCTAAGTGCTTTCCAAAGGTGAAATTTGTTTTCTTCAGATTCAAAAACGGAACCCTTAAAAAAAATCAAGACAATTTTCGAGGTTGGCAATTCTATACTACAGAAGAAAACAAAAAAAATGCTTTCAAAATTGCACCATGCAATACCTCAAATTCCATAGAAGATTATCCTCATCACGTGAATCATTCAACAGACAGATCATGTTGCAACCATCTTTCGTCATGTTCCCGGTATACAATAGCAATCATATCCACTTATAATTCTTACCCTACTATAATAGGGGCCAGACTATTTTCCTTTCCAGCCTCGGTTTCATTTATATTCGTTTGAATGGGAGAAAAACAAGATGGTTGCTCCATTATAAATATCTGTTGGTGTTTTTTAAATTCATAATAATTTTCCTCAAGCATACAATCTGATGTCATTATGATTTTATTAAGAAATTAAACTGTTCTCTTTACCACTTGCTAAAACAATGGTGTTTTTTGTATAGCTTTATGCTGTGATACAACTTTGTGTTTTTCTCAGTTTTGTCAAAGATAAGAATTGCCTGATTTCATTCTTCAAATTTGACTGCAGTGCTATTAGTTTGGATGGTGACTTGTTATTTGCCACCTTGATAAATCCAACTTAACCAATTTTATGCTCAGTTCCATCTGCTTCAATGTTTTCTTTGTAGAATATAATGTATGTATGTCTTTCTTGGCTTGATTTGCAATAAATTATTTGAAAAATATAATATTACTAATTGAAACCAGCGGCCATTAACAACGTTTGTGTATCAGTTTACTGAGCATTTTAGCACCTGCCCTGCTATCAGTTGTAACCTGAAGTAATTATAATAGATGAAATGTAAGACTTGACACTAGCCATTATGAGTGCAGCTGTCATTCCTGAAATTTCCTTTAGACAAAAAAAAGATAATCGCAGTTGTTAACCATGAATATAAAAATCATGAATTGTGCAAATACTAATCTCTTAGCTGGTGCTATATTGTACTCCTATCTAATAAACTTTTCTGTACAGAATTAGAACTATCTTTGACTTGCCTTGGAAGGGTAGTGCAACCATCTTCAGGGTTTTTAGCTCGAAAAGAGCAATAAAATGTCTTTAGTCCACAAAATTGGCCGTTTGAAAGATGATGTTGCGTTTTTCTGTTGTCACTGTTTGTTTAAAGAAGGAATATTTGAAACGGGTGTTGTCACCAATAGATTTCCTGATCTTCATTGAAATGTTAACTGAAATGAAAAGAGTTGTTTTCAGAGAAAGACAAATTTAAAAACTTTTGAATAGTCCTGGTAAACTCAGCACAGCGAGCAAAATACTGACAGTCATTGATCTATGCTTCGACACACCAGGCTAGCAGACAACCTTTTCAACTTTCTATAACACTCATTCTGCTGTAGACAAAAAATAACTTTGACATGCTAAAACAACAGTGCTTGTTCCACCTTTCCAAGTGTTTCGTTTTAAGAACGGAGTAGACTCTATATTGTAGATAAAGAGATGATTATAAGATAATGAAATAATAGATTGTATGCCAATAAACGTAATTTTCTAATGTCAAGTGGATGTTGCAGTGCTAGATGAGTCATGTTTTTTTCCAAAACAAATCTAGCAGTTTAGATTCTATGACTGGAAATCCTGTAAAGTTGGGGAAAAGTCTGGGGAAATTCTCTTGAAATGGCCAACTTCAACTTGGTCTTTGACAGTTTATTCGAGCCGATTTCCACTTCCCAATTTCTTCCCTTTGTGATTGATCTTTAACTTGGGATATTTGGATAAAAACAGGCTCAGCTTCATACATGTATCGTTGACAAGAAGATGAAACAAATAAATGTTTTTTTTATTTGTGTATGCATCGTTTGAAATTTAAGCTTTTTAAAATCAGACACTTTTCTTGAAAACTTTTTTGGGTGGATAAATGCTGTTTTTCTCTGAAAAATTCAAGAAAAACTTGTTGATTTTTTTTTTCTTGAGTGAGCAAAACAGTATTTTTAGCCATAACAAACCATGGCAAAAAAAATATAACATAAACACAAATTAAGCATTTTGGATGATAACCAGCCAACTGATCAGTGAACTACCTTGTCATTACTTGCCGCAATCTTCAAAAAATGTTGAATTTTTCGCCGTTGTATTTATAAACATCCAAGCCCAAGTTATTGAAAATGAAACTAATGTGGACCTCCAGCAAAGAATAGTGCGAACCCAAACCTTAGAATAACCGGAATGATTTTGATGTATTTTTTTCTGCTTCCCTGTTTGTGCATGTAAGAGAGAGAGAGGATGTACCAGTTAGATTGGTTGTCACTCATTTTTCTTTTTGTGATTTATCCATTTATGCAAGTACTGCTGTTTGATTCAAATAAAAGAACCATTAAAAACTTTGAAACCTTGATGTTGTTCAGCAATGATTGAGTCTGTTGTCTTTATTCTTACGCTGGGGTTTTTCCCATTGATGGGGGAGGAACCTTGTGCTTTCTCTGCCCCCCCCCCCAAAAAAAAAAAAAAATATTACAAAAATTGTGTCATCTTTAGATACTTATAATTTGTCTCCCCACACCCCCACCCCTGTGTCCCCCTCCCCCCCACCTGCCTCAAATAAATGTTTGCAATCCTTTGCTTGGTACTCCATGTTTCTTTCCTCTGTGCTATAATCATTTTTTAATTTCACATACTTAGTTGAAAAAAAGAGACAATCGCTTGCAACCCTACACCTAAAAAGCTACCGTTTCTTATATTTTAGTGCTTTTTATCAGGATTTAGATAAGCCCTTTTCTAACTAATGGGAAAAATGCTATTAAAAATGAGACTAGGAGAAACAGTTATTGTTGGTCTATTGGGATCAGGTGTTTGATCTAGCTTATTAAAATGGTTTTAGCTCCAATTAAAGTATTGCACACATTGAGACAAAATTATTTCCATAATCAAGAACTAAAATTAACCATACAAGATCAAAAACCCAACCTCCCCCCCCCCCCATTTTTAATTGATTGATGCCGCGCCCACATCACATTAACCTCGTTCCTAAAAGCAGTCAACCGCGCGGAAAGCTGTGTACTGTCCAAGCTGTAGCCCTGGGTAAGAGGCTGACGAAATGTCATCAACGTTATCACAACCGGTGTGTGAACTGCTGTGTTATGTTTCGCTGCTGCTCTCACATTTTGTGCCGTCAAATTTCGTATAAACACGGTGAGTATTTTTGTTGCCATACTTCTGTAGACGTTGTTAGTGTTACATATAGTGTAAATATGTGTTTGGTTAACAGTGTTCGCAGGAGATACCCTCCAATTAACTTATTCGGTGAGTGTTTGTTATGTCCAGAACTCGAAGTCTTTCACATTCGGCCTGACTGTACGGCGAGTCATACATGTTTACACAGCCCAGTGTGGCAGCAGTAGGCAGTGACTGTACATGAACTCTGTGATAGTCCCTCACACAGCTATGTGCGATCATGTATGTTGTTGTTTATGTTGTATGTCCATAAAAGTTATATTACTTTGTATTTTGTATCAAGTTATTTATTGTTGTGAGACCGGAAAGAAAAGAGGACGAATTCAACTGCCATTTTTTTATGTCGATGCGAATAAACGATTTATATTATGCAGACATCAGTCGGAATTTTCTGCGATGTCATTTACTGAATTCCGTTTTTTCTAAAAAACTCTTCCGTTTTTCACCTGTGTTATTTTGTAACTATTTTCTTGATAACATTGTTGTTAATTCAAGGTAAAAAAAAAACATTATAAATATGACAAAGGGCCTATACTCAATAAATTGAAGCTCAATTAAATTTTTAAATAATTTGATGCAAAAAACCTTTCTCCTGCTGTGGTTAATGTCTTAACTCAATACGGTTTCATGGTGTTTTCTGGACAGCTTTGCTAGAAAAGCCTTCCATTTGTAGTTGGTCATCATTGTGACACAACCAACGGAGTGTGCGTGGGTATGTTACTCAGTACTCCTATCGAGAACTATAGGTTTGTTCCGCTTTCACCTCCACGAACGTGGAGGCGATAGCGGAACAAACCTCATATAGTTCTAGGAGTAGGTACCCAGATTCTATTCATTTGTGCTTAGATTGCTGGGAACCACCACCAAGGTTCATGACACCGTTGTTTGGATCCCTTTGCATCAATAAGAGAATGCTGGGAAAGAACACTAAAAAATATGCGTGTAGCCCCGGGTGTGGTACTGGTAGATTCTATGTTTCTTAAGAGAAACCACTAGCCACGAACTCAGACACCGCTAGCCCGCTAGACTAATCGCTTCTGGAAAGTTAAAGTCCAAACAATGTTATGTACATGGAGCACACTGGGGATCGATTGGGGATAATGGACTTTTATCACCAGAATTTGAAGGATTTTGAGTTTGTAGAATTGTTTGTGCTATTCTAGATTTTATTTTGGTCGTTATTTGAATCCAGTGTTTTTTCATTCCTGTTTGAGAATTCTGATTTGTTTTTTCTTATTCAGTGAAATTGGATCGATTCTGTATTCTACACCAATTTTTGCAATTCCATCCGCGTTTACTGCAATGTAGCATTTTAAAAATGCTACACGTAGTGGTGATAATCGAACCCTCCATCCTCCTAACTGTCCAAGACTGAGGGTTATGAGACAACTCTCGATTACTTGTGCAATTTCTATCATTTTTGTCAGACTCATGACCAGATTTGCCCAATTTACTAAGATTAAAAAAAAATCGTTGAAGTCACAAATTCTATGAACATTTATGTAGATTTGATCTTCAATGTGTAATTGAATCAATTTGGAACACATAACATCATAGAGAAAGTATATTTTTTTAAATGGATAAAAATTACCAGAGACTGACCAAAATGTCTGTGAACCTACATGTAGGACGCCTGGTTGAGGATTAAGCCCTGCACCGAGCAACATCTCGACCAATCAGCAAAGCTAAACTGCTGTGTAGGCGAGGTCTTTGTCTTTATGCGCACAATTAATTAAGTTGCACCACTTATTTGTAAGTTGCACTGCTGAGATCAGCATTTCAGAATGTGCACTCAATCTGGGGGTGGGGGGGTGGGGTTGTATTAATTCAACCAGCGTTTTGCATTACATAAACAAAACTGACAGGTTTTCCAGCTAACAAGTTTGACAAGTTGAATCTACAAATACTGATTTGGGCGTGACGTGACCGAGTGGTGAAGTGCCCTGGACTCAAGCTCTGGTGTTTCTGATCAGCAGAGAGGGGGTTTGAGTCCCAGTCTTGACACAGTTTGTGTTCTAAAGCAAGGCACTTATGAACCGTTATTGCTTCAACCTTCAGATGGGGCACTAATCTGTTAGTCCCATGTGTTGTATAAAGCACATAAAAGAACTAATAACGCAGTATACACTATTCACCAAGAGAACTCACCAAGAGAAGGGAATGCCCTGGTGTTACTAGCAGTTGTAGCTGAATCCGCCATAAGCACTTTTGAAACCTGTATAACATTCATAAAAGGGTTTCATAAGCGCGTACATGTAGATAAAGCGCTGTTCTAAAAACTAATTACACTATTATTATTACATTACAATGATCACTGCATATTCTCATATTATAATATGAACCAATTGTCTTAATTGAGTATCATAATTTTTGCTTGAATTTTCTAAACTATTTATTTTAAATGTACAGTTCGTAATTAACAACAATTGGTTGTTTAGATCGACACGTACAGCAGACACTTTCAACATGTATTTTCACTTTAGTTCAAAGTATAAAAAGCACGTCCTACTCATTTCAAAATTTGTAACAGTGTTCATGGCGTTTACATTTAGGGCCTAATTCGTTGTAATTTGTAACAGTTAACCTTGCATACAATGTAAATTCAAAACATTATCTGAGAGGTGATGCATTCAGATTCTGCTGTTTGTACACATGTGTACACTGCACATGGTCACACAAAACAAAACAGTCGCACCACGAAGAAGACATTTGTCATGCCTAAATGTTGACAGAGCTCACGAATAGAAAGGCCTTCCTTTGCATAATTGTCATCTCTTCCAAGACACCCAATACAAACACTGAAATGGTCTCTGTATTATTAAGGTAGGTCAGGCCACCATTACATTCAATCACGTTAAGCGTTTGTTGCCAAACAATGCCGCGATTACATTCAGAGGGAGCTAATAAAAGCCTTGTGGTAGTCTCCTTTCACCCCTATCATCCTGTTAAGTCTCCTCCAGTCCTGGGGCCCTCACTAGGATAAATAATCATAAAAGGCACTGATGAAAGGATGTCTTAAAGATTTGGTTCAAATTATGGTTGCTGGACAGACCTCGGAATGGCGATACTCGATGGATGGCGTTTAGCACTCGCTTGGGTATGCGGGTCTTAATCGGATATTTGTTGGCAATCACAGGAGCATGAACTGTAAGGAATCCATCAGTAATAACCTGTTTATGGATGCAGTTGATTGATAGCTTGCTGTAACAGGTTCATAAGTGTGTTGCATTTGTGCCTCAAAACTTGCACAGGTCTAGACTGTACATCGTGTGGGTACGAAATCCCCTTAGGAGGATGTACCATACCTGACAAGGTTCAAAAGTTACTGACAGACAACACTTAGTGTAAAAATTTCACTGAATTGTGAAAGAGCAACTACAATTTATCCCTATGCACATTCACTTGGGCACACAAGAGCTAAATAATGCAGGCATGATGGTTCACTCTTGTGGGGCAAGGTAGTGTTTCATTTAACAGGGTAACATTTCTAGGGGGCACCAAGGCAATTAGTATTATAGTATTAACAGCCTCTTGGCATGGTGGAAAATTCCTCCAAGTTGCTTCATCGGATCTGACAGTGCCCTCAACATAAATGAACCATGCATATAATGTAGAGTCCATTTCAGTAAGTTCACAGTGTACTTGAATACTATTTTGACCCACTTGGCCTCGGTTTCAAGCCTGATGCTTCAATTTAATTGAAAGGACAAGGGCACCTTTCTCCTTGGTAAAATGATTTTCTATGAGGAACTTCAGTCATTTTGAGGGGCACCAAGCCAATGACCAGGGGCAGCAGAGCCAATTGTCTCTGTTTGTGCCAGAGATCAATCCTGCTGGTTTTTTTAAAGACAATATAATGATCTGAATGGGAGAAATATAAGATGACTTACAAGCATTTGATTTAAAATTGACTACAAATTACTCTGTGTATTCAAACAGTACATTCGGGGTTGATTACAAAGATGATTAGAAAGTCATCGAGAAGCATGTTAATTTGATTATGTACTTCAATGTAAACTTGAGCAATTATGTCTACAAATTGGCTATACATTTGTTATTGCCATCACTGTAATCCTCAAAGTAGCCAAACCCCATAAAGCACCAACAAAACAAAAAAATACCAAAGCTGTGCTGATTATTCACTCTGATCAGATCCTTCAGTACTCTTTGTTTTCTCAAAACGACAACATGTCAGAGGCAATAGCTTTGGGAAATAGCATTGGTGAACCCTTTACCTCCCAAGTATTTCCTCAGATGTGTGTGTTTACAAAATCTACCCAAGTAGGCCTAAATTATTCTTAATGGGTTCAACAACTTTCTTTTCTTCAGATGATTTTCCAATAAGACATGTTAAGTGACATTCTTCATCCTCATTTGTTTTTAATAGTCCTGGAAAAGAAGTCTCAGTTGTTTAAAATGCATAATGCATGCATTGATGAGCAGGCAACAAAATAACAGATGTTACTGCAAATAATGCGTTATCGTTTTCCTTACTTGATATTCAAAGGAGTTATCTATACACAAAAACATTGTGTGTGTTTTTAACTGGAATTTGATCTGATCGTCAGATGATACTGTGTGGAATGTGATCAGAGTGAAATAATTAAATTTAATAAATCACTGTACTGGATTATAGTGATTGAAAGAAAGAAAACAAATAGTACAAATTAGTTCCCGATATTCAGATTTCATTAACATTTTTTTTCTTTTGGAGCTTAAAATGCCTTTTTTGGATCAAAGTTCAGTTGCACACAGTCATAGCACTTTCTGTATTTATTTTCATAACATGTATTTAGTGCAGGATCATGAACATGTTCACTCAAGTGTACATGATAGTGATGATAAATGCTACCCTGCAATAGTGTGAATTCTAAAATGATGAATAAAATACGCCTACATTGTACGTGTTCATGTTTTGTTGACAAACTCTTGGAAAAGCAGCAGCACTTTTTTTTTTTTTAAATGATGTACAACATGAAGGTGTTTGGCTTTCACTGTACACTGCACTTTGAAGTGTGTAGCAAATACACTATGTACAAAACATACATTTTAAAATACATTTATTCATTCGCCAATTGAAGCTACCTCACATTCTGCATGGTATGTGAATTTAAACTCTGTGATGAAGCCGAGTGGTATCCATCACATAGTGCTTGTTATACAGAGTGCCAAATGAGTCATCAGCCTCTTGCATTTTTGGCTTTTAAATCATTCTTTACTGTGGGTGTTACATATTAATGCCAAATAACCCTTGAGGCTACAAGTAAATAACTAGCTCCTCTGAAATGTAAATTGTGCGATTTTTTTACTTCCCGTTATAGTTTTTAGACAAAATCAATTTGACTTTCACGGTATACTAACTATGTGAACATGTCCTTCAATAACCCCAAGCCCCCCCCCCTGCTTTGCTGAAATTAAAGGGTGACAATAAATTTCTTCATTTTCTTCTCAAGATTATTGGCAAGTGTCTTGACGTGTAACGGGGCTTGATGTACAATACACATGTTTCTTACTAGGCTAATGGATGAGTCAGCTTTTTCTCATTCCTGAAAGACTTGGCCTGAGTGGGGGACTGAATTCTGTCCTCAAGATGCATCTCAGTAATGACTGTCGATCGGCGACAAACTGACTGTCCGAGATAGTGGGAGGGGTTAGTGTGGTGGGGGATAGAGAGAGAGACAGATTTTTCAGCTGTGTATTATGACTTCTATTACGACATCTGGCACTGACTCTGTGTAATCAGTTTAAATTCTACTGCAGTCCATTCCTGGATTTGTTTTCTTTAAGCTCTTCATAATTGCATTTTCATTCACAATTGCATTTTCATTCACAATCGCATCTGGATCAGGCGCCAGCCCTGTTTTTTCTATATCACATAGCATTCAAAATCATTTATTGTCAGTTATGGCTCACTTTGTGAGACGGTGTGAAAACAGTTCTGAGAAGTTGCTGTAGCCATTTCATTTTTATTTACATGGTAGATTAATTTTCTGGCTCATTTTTGTGGAGGCACATGATTTGTGAAGGTTCTTTTTCTTCTTGTTCATACCATTTTGATTTGTGCATAGAGTAAGGTCCTTGCTCTATGATTTTATGGTAATAATAATACGGACATTTATATTGCGCAGATACCTATATAAATATACTCTACTGCGCATTACATGGAATACAAAAAAATGCATAAAATAAATATGAAAAAACAAATACACAAACAGAGCAAGAATGAGTTAAGTGAGTGAAGTAAACAAATGGGTTTTAACTTAGATTTAAATAAAGTGAAGAAGACTGTCTAATGCAAGGTGGGAGATTATTCCAAAGATTTGGAGCGGCGTATAGAAATGCCCGATCACCTAAAGTTACCCTAGATTTCTTATGGTAAACATTTTGAGCTAAAATCCCTGCAGTCTTGTGGTTTTTACCCCAAAATTTGACCCCTGCATTGATAAATTGTGTAGCCAGCTCTCAACCATGTATTCCCTTCTCTTCCTGCCCACTGTTTTCTAGTTACATAAATGAGCTGATGTAGCTCTGTAGAGGGTACATGTTTCTCAAGGATTTTTCTAAATTGAATATTTCCCCCAATGGAAAGCGATGTTTTAATAGCTGCCTGACCTATTAAACCAAACCGACCCCGAGTTTGCAGCATTCCCCATTCCCTTCTCACCTCTAGTTCTGAGAAGGGATCAACATTCCAACTTAGATCCCACTTCTGTTTAGTCCATTAATGGAAAGCAGTTTACAACAGTACCTTAGAGGTTGATCAATTGGAAAAGTCTTGCCAAATGAGAAACAATTTGGTCCATTTGATTTACAAAAGGCCGGCCATTTGTTATTTCTTCTCTGCCTTCTTTGAGCAAGTTTATTGTTGATGTCCCTAGGTTCTAGATTCACAATTAAGTAAACCAATTTATTGGAGCGTCTTGACTGACCCAATTTCAATGTTTGGGTCAGACTTCAGATTTGTTTTCATTTGGTGATATATTGTCACAATTATGAGTATCATTGAGTTGTTGATTCAAATCAAAGAGTGCTGTGTATATTTGAATGGCTGTACAAACATTATGAGCTTATTTGTGTTTCTTTCAAATCACTTTCCTTTTTGGGGTGTTTTGATCACTTTTTTGGTTGAGATAAATTTGTAGTCCTCGAAATAACCAATGGCACCACAGCAATCCCTGTGGTGCCCTTTGCTTTTGCTATGGTGCCCTCAGCAAGGTTCAAATACAATTCACAACCTTAAATTTCCCCATACTGTACATGTAGCAGTGCCCCTTACAGAAGAAAAATTACCGTCTTCTAAAACGAAGTTCAAGGCCTGAATTTGAAAATTACATTTATAACATCAATGTGGGTTGTGCCCTTAGGTTATCTTATTATTCTAAAGCAAGAGTTACACAGGTTTTAATCTCTTGTTATTTCTACCCCTGTTAACTTTCTTGATCTTATAGTACATACTCCCCCCCCCCCCACCCCACTCCAACATCCAACATACAAAACAACGCTGCAGGGCTAATATTTTTATAGACTGGAACTTTTCACACGTTTCAAAACATTGCCCACCAATACCAATATCTAATTATAAACAAAATGCCTTCAGCTAAAGGTCTGTTGATACAGGTACAAAATTCTAAATTAAACTGATCCTCCAGTGACCCCCTGACATTGTTACCCTTAGCACCCTGGCCAAAGGCAGGTGGCTCTTGTCTTTTCATAATGAGATCCCGACCTCCCAAGAGGTCAGTGACTGATTTATTTAGGATTTTGGTCAAGTTGGGTCATTTGGATAAAATTGGAAGTAGCTCAGTTGTGGTATATGAAATCAGTGTACATTGAAATGCAATGTACTTGTACTTGTACATATTTTGCTACACCTGTACTGTACACACAAACATGTGGGTATTTGGTGAGGTAGTTCTCCAATGGTGGTCATCAATGGTTCTAATACTGAGTTTGTCATGATGGAATGCAGGAACTTTTTATACAGGTATTTATATAGATTTTCAAATGATTTTACATTCACTGTGTATACATTCAATTTGTACACATTCTGTACACCATTTAAAGATGCTATGTCAGATTTTTGTCCCCAAACATTAAAAAATAGATTTTTTTAAAAATTTAAAACGTTTCTTATAAAACACATAAGAATTGGTCACGTGATATATTGTCGGTGTCCCGACAAAAACTAATTTTTGAGCACTTTATTTCACTGCTACTAATAATTGGCGGACTTTTTCAAGCAATGGCTCAAATGAAAGCTTGTAACTTTCTCGACCCACATCAAAATACATACTGATTTTTAAATCAAAATTTTGGGGTCAAATCGGCCAAAAATCTGACAGCAATTCTAAACACCTCTGTACACCCTTTAAACACGCAAATAACATGTTCACTTTGAACACACAAGTTACATTGTATTTAATGTAGTTTTACAATGATGGTCCTACATGTTTACTGAGTTTGACATGATGGAATGCATTGTGGAACCTTTTTACATTACAAACATTTTCCAATGATTTTATGCATTATTGTTATCCGCTGTAGTGAAGTCTTCACTTTTTTTTCAAATACATGTTTTTGTACTAAACCTTACAGCTTGAATAGTGCTTTATTGTATGTTGGGATAAATACACACGGATGATGCATTAATGCAGCAATTTTTGAGCTGTGAAGCGTAACAGGCTTCTTTTACATTATGCACAACATACAGTCGATGACGTTACATAAAGTCTGTATGCGTGACATTCATGCTCAATGAATATTTTCTTTCAATCAAGTGGCTTGTCATATGGTAAACGTAATTCAGTTTGAAGTTTGACTTAACCTTTCAACTCAAAGAGTCATAACACACACACACTCATGTAAATCACCTTGATTTCCTGTACACAATCTATATAAAAAAAAAAATCATCAATTTAAAGGGTAGCCAGGATTGAATGCAAGAGTGTTTGCGTGCAATTAACTGGACCATCAACTCTCACTAGCTAATCAATATCTATCTGATCGTCTTATGAGGCGGCGGTGTGGTAGTGGACTGGCTTGATGACTCACATATTGAAATTATAATTTAACGCAGAAGATCTGAAGTTATGGATACTATTTAAGCTTGGGCGATATCACGATATTATCGAATATCGCGATATTAACTTGGAAACGATTTCGATATCGGATGGATTTGGTATATCGCGATATATCGATATATCGATTAAATATCGTGATGTATTTGCTAGCTGAGACATCTTGCACCCCATAGGTTTGGAGTAAAACCAGAAGAATAGGTCATTAGAACACCTCTCTTATGCTATGACTGTCTCTCTACAACTTTCACTGTGAGTTTTAAGACTGATTATATCAAATTTCATTAATCGCGATTATATCGAATATCGCGATATATTGTCGGCGATATATCGTGAATAAAATAAATCGATATCGCCCAAGCTTAATACTATTTATTATTATTATTATTTTGTTGGCATCCTGATATTCTTGAACTGGAATTATGCATGGGTGATGTGACTCGTGACAATGTATGTTTGCAAAACAAAACCTTGGGTTATAGGTTTGCAGGCATTAATCTGAGCATAAGGGGACAAAATTAAACCTTGCATGTTGTGCAAATGTTTGATTTTAAGATTTATTTGTGAATTTGCAATTGCTCAATTGTACATGTGGCACTTAATATCAATGTTGCTATGTAAGATGTGACTTGTGACAACGTATGTTTACAAATTAAAAAACCTTGGGTTATAGGTTTGCAGGCGTGAGGGGACAAAATTAAACCTTGGATTTTGTGCAAATGTTTGATTTTAAGATTTACCCATTTTCAATATAGAGTGGTTGGACACATCTCAAACTGCTGTAATGTTTGCAATTGCTAAATATTACATGTGAAATGTACTAAACTCTGAAATATTTTTTTAAATAGTGTATGTACAATGCTCATGAAACACCCTTGTACTAGTGCAAGGGTGGCTCTATTTTAAAGCCTTTATATTATGACATCTACATGTACTCTAGGTAGTTAACCTACAATAATAAAAAAGGTACTTATTTTGAACTAAAAGTTAGAATGAATGAACTAAAAGTTAGATGGACTGTGTGTGGTTGCATATATATTTTAAGCATAAATACCTCCATAAAAACTTGACGCCCCAGACAGTACTTCACAATGGTCGTTGAAATGTTAAAATCTGTCTTTAGGGCAGAAGTTAAATCATGTGAAATACCTGACAGTAGGCTGTATGTCTGTTTACTTTATTATACGTGTACGTCCAATTAAGTATGCCCTACAAAGCGAATTTGCTAGCAAACCAAAAGTACGCAAGATATATTTTTTCATTGCACTACCTTTAAACTTAATACACACTTCTAGTACCTGTACAATCATGGTAGTGCAACCATGGTACAACTCACATTTTATGTCTTCCAACTAATTCGCTTGTGTCTGCTCCAGCAATTATCCAAGACATAGCTGATGTGGTTTTAATGACAAAAGGGATTTGTCTAATCTGTTTGCACTTTACAGAATTCAAGGGCACCGTAGTATGAACCCAACAACTCTTTAGTAAAAAGACAAGCGTACACTTTTATTGAGCCTCTTGTTTTAAAGCACAAAACAGTTGTACTTTACCAGTTAAGGTTTTTCGAATAGGCAAACCACCATGCCATTACCATATTTACTGACATTAATTGGTTGCCTGCTCATTTGCCTGCAGAAATTTATTATCAGTTAATTTATGTTGAAAAAGCAACTATGAAGTTTGGTCTCTATATATGCCTAAACCCCATGTGATACAATTTTGACGTCATAACCATGTTTTTGCTGCGACTTTTTTGCAGGAGTTGAGCACATTTCAACTCTTCTGAATTGTTTGTTGCAAAATTGTGACATCAAAATTTGCATTCGCGAGAAGTGTGAATCAAGCTTTTCCATGCCTTTTTGAGAAGACGAACAAAATTTGTTGACTGAAAACAACTGACAGCTGTTGTTGCCCCAGTCTTGGCCTTTGTGCCCCCTTAAAACATTCTGATCTGTTAAAGGTGCCCTCTTTCATTAAGTGTCCTTGGCCCTTGGCCCTCCACATGTGAAAATCCAGGCGTGAATAGAGTAGCCCATACTCTTCCATGTTCCCCCATGTTTATTTATTGATAGCCTTCAATTTTATACAGCTTAAAGAGATTAGTGGCTCAGTGGTATCTGACTTTATCCCTATTGATTAATATTGATCCTTGATATGTGACAATTGATTGGGGGTCTAGTATGGTGTCTGATGCAAGCCTATCTACAGTGTACAAAGAAAGTTTGAATGTGTAATTATTGGCACACATACACCTTTTAAATTCATATTTTTTTACTTCCTATGATCTATGGTCAGACCAATCACATTTGCAGACCTGTTTGTCAATTTACTGAAGATCTGGAAAGTTTCCAACTGATACTCGTTTTGTTTTAAAGGGAAACTGCCAAAAAGAAACGGTTTCTAAAGTTCTAACAATCTGATCTAGATAGAGCAAGGACCAGCTCCTTGCTCTATGGTCTGAACACAGTAACAGGTAACACTGCCTTCATCTTGAGTTTAAAATTCAAATGGCAAGATTCCAATTGAAGTTGTGCTGTTTCCAAGATATTTTTTTGTAATAATTACTCAAAAGTGAATTCACCTTTAGGTGGACATGAATACAAGTTATTGGTATATTACATATTAGGACCAATAGCTACCTATAAAAATATACATGGTATGGTGATAACAAATACACTTGCCCCAAAATTCTCTGAGGTATTTATTTAAGGGAATTTTATTATTAATGGCTTGCGAGAAACCTGGATGGACTTGGGGTGGATGGACGTGCTCTGAATATTTCCACTGAACCTTATCCATGACATTTCAAAGAATACACACGTCATGGTGTGTCCAGTAATTATTATTTTTGTAGGGTGTTTTATTTTTTTGTCAAGAGAAGAAAAAAAAAACCTCATTTCCCTATGACCCAGGGATGGGTATCGAATGGCGAATGTGATATCTGTTGGTTACTGGGGAGACTCTGATGCAAACATGTGGGAGCGTTGACGTAGCCGTACTATGTATGTTTTGAACTATGCTTCTCCAGCAATTCCCCCATAGGGCTGGCTGGATTTCAGCCCAGAAATTCTTTCACACTCATTTGATATGATCTGGCTCGAGTCAATATTCATGGTGTGCTGCATTCATTTGTGACTCTTGTGCAATTCTTGTGTCTTGTACGTTTTTATATAATACTGTTTGTTATTTGCTGCGTAGTTTGTTGAGTTCTTGCTGTCCCAAACTACACAGAACGTAGGAATTGTTTACAGTCATTTTGTTGTACTATGTATTTTGTTCTGAATATTTGTGCTGTGCAGTACAGTGTACATTGTACATGTATGTCAATCATGTTTTAAGTACTGTATATTAATTAACATAAAGTATGCTCTACTCTAAGTAATGAGCACAGTCAGTCAATTACAAGTCCACCAACCACAACCCAGCATTGAGCTGCTACTTCGAAAACAGTGCTCAGCAATGTAAAACTGCTGTTGGAACATTATCATAGAATTGCCTGTATTCTTTTGTAATGTACATGACCTTGTACATATTTTGGCTGTCAAACCTGTTTCCCTAAAGTGTATTTTTCTTTTTCTGTAAGTCAAATCGGACTGTGGGTTGGTGTAGCACAGTGTAGTACATGTATAGTATTTAACCGCGCAGCGTTATTGTAATTTGTATGTTTTTGTCTTTCCAATTAGTACGTTACTTGTAGTGGACATACACTGTATAATGTACACCGTGTGAATATCCTGTTTTTGCAATCACAATCCTTGAACTTTGCTTGCTTCCTGTGCAACCTAAATACACATTGTACATAATGCAGTAAAATAATTGGTTAGCTTGTATCTTGTTTTTACGTAAGGGTAAACCAGTTAACATTGAAAATTTAAGGGTAGAGGCTCAGGCGGTGTCTTGAGCAAAAAAAAATCTATGTGCCTTCTGTCCAAAGAACCTCATACAGTAGCAGGTAATATTCAACCTATAATATAGAACTGTGTATAGTGGGACTATGTACTTGCACTAAGAGCAGTTGTCATATATTTAGACATTCCAAAATGCATGTTATTTGGCCTGCTAACACCTACTGGCTCTTGTGATAGACTTTGTGAGTGTAGACATTTCATATTGTTGTCAAGGGTCAGAAGTACGAGGTTGTTTACATGTTTTGAAAGATAATGAAAAAACACAGAATATTTAGTTCATATTATAGATCATCTGTATGTAGTGTGAGTATGCTCCTCACTTTGTGTGCAAACAGACATGATACAGACCTCAAAATAACCCACCGCTAACTCTTGCCGTGGTGCCCTTTTATTTGGCTGCGGTACCCTTTGCAAAGTTCCAATATAAATTTACGTTTTCCTCATCATAAGTGCCCCTTACCAGAGGGAAATTTCTGTGACCCTTCAAGGATGAAGTTCAAGGCCTGTGACAACATTGCAATAATGTCACGGATATGGTTTTGAAAGTGTTGTCAACACAACTGCAACCACGTAGTGGAGGTATAATTCTACAGGGTGTCAGAATACTAATGATAATTGACAGGTTATGCCTTAAAAAAAGTATATAGTGAAAATTCTTTTGGACATCCAACACAACTTTAAAAGTTCAACTGTAGCCATGAGTCGATGTACAGTAGTTGCATAGTTGCATGGGGTGTTAGAGTACAAGTGATAACTGACAGGTTGTGAATTTAAAGGGAAGTTTTTAATTTTAAAATGCTACAACATGCCCGATACTTCAGAGAGGCAATTGCCCCCAGGTCATTGCCTTGGTGCCCCTTGAAATGTTCCAATACATTGTTCCAAAACTGCCTTGCCCACTTGCCCACACAAGAACGAAGGATCGGCCTTGCTGGGAACACCCTATGAAATCCAACCATTCAGTTACAAATTAGTTTCTTTACACACATCGATGTACATGTAAGGTTAAACCAAATAATATTATATCTGTTAGACTTCAATTCAATTCAATTCAATTCAATTTATTTATTTCATCACAGATTACTTAAGTAAAAAGTGAAAATTGTTTTCCCTGTGTGCACTAAAAAGATTCAAATTTGATACTTATAGAAAAACAAAAAACATTACATTTTAAAAACACAGAATTAATTACAAAAATTAATATAAGCAACAAATAGGCTAGTTCAAGTTTTACAAAGAGAGAAACGTTATCAAAATCTCACCATCACTGATTAAAATGGAAAACAACAACTACTACTAAGTTGCCTTATAAAAAGTGAGTTAAAAAGATGAATAGCACTGGGTAAAAAAGATAGTCTGAACCGGTTTGTGCGAGTAGAGAGAGAACGGTACCTTCCTGCTGGGAGAATGTGAATGAATGAGTGAAGTGGGTGAGTTGGGTCCTGGGTTATAACTTTCAGTTTATTTACATACTGTTTGTCTAGGATTTCTCTCATGGGTTTTACTTCGAAACCTATTATCTTGCTGGCAACCTTGGTGATACGATCAATTTTCTTCTGATTTTTCACTGTTAGATTATTACATGTACATACGTACAGGTATCATCTTTAACTTTATGGACACGTTGTTCAAATTTGAGAGAGAAAAACTATACAGTGAAATCATAATCTGAGAGATAACCATATTTAATGCCGGTGCATGATTGATTACAGTACCATGACAAATAATATTTTTGTCTGAAACCATAAATTATATGCAGAAATATTCTCTACAGCTACACAACATCAAGGTGTCAAAAATATCTGCATAAAATCAATAACAATAATCCTGGGTGATTTTTTTATACTCAATGTGATGAAATTTTCAGTTGAATACATTATTATGCGCTACGATGCATAAATTTACATTTAAACATGTAAATTTAAAATCAAAGGATAGGAATAGGCCTAAATTATGTACTCTTAGTAAACGTCCATAAAATGTGTACCTTTAAATGCAAAGTGTACCTTTGGTTTTTGGACCATTTTTGATTGTTTTTATCCTAGTAAATGTACTATAATGTAAATATATCGTTACAATGCATTCAAACTAACCTGTTAAATTTTTATTTCAAAAGTTGGTCATGTTTTTGAGATACTGCAAAAAATCCAGAGCAGAACATCGATACAGGAAAAATAATTCGTAATTGGAATATATACAATCTGAGAAACGTGTCTAACAGTAACTTTTCTCAGATTTAAACTTTGGGGAATAAAAACTGACATATTTTTCCGTATTTAACCACATTACTTTGAAGTGAAATGATTCTCACTATGCTTTACACTATCAGAAGCTGCTTAAGTTTCTGACCGTGTAAATTTTTAATGCCATTAATTTGAACAGTGATTACCTAACAGGAGTAGAAATAAACAGGTAACAACAAAATGTGCATTCATGTAGTGTACCTTTAACTTCCATGTAATTTTTTTGTCGATGTTAGAACTCACTCCAAAGAGCAACAGGTTTACATTCATGTAAAATCTCAATGGTGTTTTATTTTTCATTTGATCCGAGGGGATTTTGTTGACACATAAGCTTAATACTCTTGGCGGTAAACATCACGCCCAGTGCAGTGTCAGCACCCATTATTGTCATGCAAGCATATCCGTGTCTTAATCCCACATGCCTGCATGCGTGAGTACCAGACATTTCTCTAATACAGTGAATTGATGGATTTCGTGTGCAGTGGCCCAGGGGCATTCAATGTGGACGTGTCTTGTGTGAGAAGGGCTGGGATGCAATGAATTAAGCCCTGTGAGCGTGTTTCTTAGAAGAAAGTTTTTCAAGATGTTTTAAAAGCAGTTGTGGTTAATGGTGCATTGCGTTTTATGTTTGCGTGCTCATCATACATTATTGTGCATCTGTGAATGTGTGTGTGAATAGCGAGTTGGGTAACTGCCATTCCATGGTCTGTTTGCCATGGTTTGCAGGAAACTAACAATTGTGTACAGGCATAGGAATGTTTTTACTAGTGTATCATGGACTTTTCATGGAAAGAGCCGGGTGCCTACTTAGTGTATTGTTCTCGTCACTATAGTGTCATTATTATTTCCTCTGAGATGTTCTTTGTACACAATATTGTGAATGTTCTTTACAAATACACACATTTTTGCTGGTTTTTATTTTTTTTAATTTTTACTAAAATGATTTTTCCCATCGAGGGAACTCCCACAAGGATATAAACACCAAGCTGGCAATAGCAAATCTCTCTCACACAAACATTGGTTTAGCGAATATGATTATGAATTATGAATCAAGAAGATTGTGACTTCAAAAACTAGACAGGTACAATACATGTAGCTCGGTAGGATTCAAACCCACAACCTTGTGATTGCAAGTCCTGTAGTCTTTCCTGCATTTTTTTTTTTTTTTTCACATCTGCTCAGAACATTCATCATGCACGCAATACGCATTTAACTATAACAATGTTGTCAGCTTGTGGTTTGAAATCAACATGTACACACTCAGTTCCCATTGGGCTTCCTCATGTGAAGGACACCATCTTTGGGGGACGATGTTTTGACAATTCGTACATTCGGAAATCCCCTTCCAACTGTAGATGGGTGTTAACTTCCACATGTTTATGTATGACCACAACATTCTTTATTTAGCCTAGACTCCGCAAAAAAGCATTACTAAATAAGTTAGTGGACCCATACACCAGTGTTTCTTTGATCTTTTAAGATAGATTAAATACGAATTGGAAATTGAACCATGTACTTGTACTTGGGGGAAGGGTAATGTGTCCTTGGACTTATCATTCACTCATCCATGATTAAACTCTTCCTCTGTGATTGCTGACAGTGACACACACTCTACAAGTATTTCACATGTACAGTGAAGCTGCCTAGAGCTATCTTTTCCATTTAACACGTTGAGCTTGCACAGAGCTATCTTTTCCATTTTTAACACTTTGAGCTTGCACAGTACATACATACATGTAGGTGTACATATGTAAGTCTACATGTATGGTTGGACCTTTCATGCCTTCCTCTATTATAATGTCATGTGTCCAGTCCAGTCAAATGTTAACAGAGGGAAAATAGTCAGGTCCCTTTGTGGTATGATTGTAATGTTAAGTTATAGGCCTACGGTTATATGTAGTCTCAGTTACTATTTTATTGTACCTTTACACAAGGTATGTGTCAAAGATGGTTGGAGCATGGAGGTGCTCCATGATTGGAGCATGCGTAGAAAAGCGGGCATCTAAGGAATTATGTAAAGGAAACACTAGTGTGCTCAAGTTACCATTGTAGCTGAACTAACTTTCCCAAGGTAGTATCTCTAGCCCACTGTGCAAACATGTGGGTCATGTTACTCATGTTTAAGCAAGTTCCAATGCCACATGATTTACAATCAACTTGTACCCACTACACTTGGTGGGTGTCATGATATCTTCATTTGTGCAGCCTAAAGAGTCCTTGTGGACCCAAAGTTCTTAAACATAACTCACTACCTTGGCGACCTGTGGCACTTAATAGTGTGTGTGTATGTATGTGTACTTAACCATCTTGCGGTTACCGCTCTGCGTGGTGTATAGGATATGAAAATATTGGGAATCTAATCAGGGCTAGCGCTATTCCAATTACAGACTCGACCACAGAGTCTTGTTAGGCCAGAAACTCTAGAGGCTGTGTATCCATTGGTTAAATGTTTCCTTCTGACTGTTGTTTCCTACATGTTCAGTTTGCTTTGGAATACACATAGTGCATGGAGGCTTCTGATGGAAGTGACTTGGGCTGCACTGTAGATTAGTAAGGCAATCTTAAAGCATTAATGGAAGAGAAGTGAAATTATCGCCTAAAAGAGGATGCATCTTGTAAAAGTTTCATGAAATGTATGTAACATTGCAAAATTAGAAACATACAAAGTAGAAGAAAGTGCAAAGCTTGTTTTTTGTTCTTCTAATTTCACTTTTTTTTGTTTTCTTTTTTACAAACCATTCAAAAACTACAGATTTTGACAAAAATCAACATTGTTCTTCAGCAAAGGTCCACTTGTCAAATGCTAGTTAAAATGTTGACCTGAGGACCATTTAAAATTCTCTTGATGGTCCAGCTGGTGAGTTCAGTGTTGAGAAAAGATCACACATTAAATGTGGACTAGTGAAAAAGCTTGGTGACCAGTGAAACGACAAGCTAACTCGTCCCACTGACTAGTTTCTTAATTAAAAAGTTAAGGACAAATCCTGGCAATGCCAAAATGGACGTTGTCAATAATGTACTTAAGTACCTCTGTACATCTGTAGGGCCTACATGTTCACTTTTTAGGATAGAAATGGTCATGTATAATGTATGTAATGTACTGTACTATTTACAACAGATGTATTCAATTACTTTACATGTGAATGAGTTATTTTGTATACTGTACTATCGCATGTGTACAAAGCAAATACAGGTCACATGGCAAGTGTTGACTAACGTGGCATTATAATACTAATCCCATATGGTAGAGTCACTTCCACATCTTTTTAAGACGCTGACTAAACCAGAATTATTGTCAATTCTCTCTTTTATTTATTCCCCTGTGCAGTGTGCATTAGTCAACCCTCGCCAGCAGGAAGGAGAGCCCAGGAAGAAAGCTTTTCAGTTCACCACGGCAAAAGCGTGTACGTTTCTCGTTATGACTCAGTGCTGAGGGCATAGAGATCCTGACCACTGGGACCCTGGTGTATAGTGTCATCTACTATTCCTGCACCCCCAACTCGTACCATATCCGATTACTATGAATGGGTTTTGACTGCCATGCCATGAGCAGCGGCTGATGTTTTATGCAGGGTTGTCCCCTTACCCCTTACCCCAAGAGAGAGGTGCGAGTCTTCATAGCCTTGGATGTAATAAGCAATTCGAGAAACTTCTGAAGTGTGTTCTGATGACAATGTGAATCTACAGTGTTCTTGTCGTCGTACATGTATGCATAATTCGCTGATGTGTGGATATTCTCAGAGTGATGAATTGAGCTTTGCAAGTATTTGATATACCGACACACATCCAGGCTGCACACATGTAAGCTGTGCATTTGCTGATCAGAGGCATCGAACTTGAATAAAACATACATTAAGCTGCCTTGTAAAGAGACGGTGTTATTATGTAGGGCTCCTGATGTTGTACTGAGGAGAACTGCTCTACCTTCAAAACAAGTGATACATGTGTAACAGTTTCAGAATGTGATTTATGCAAATGTTATGATGTGAGGTTCATTGTTTCTTAAAGAGACTTTGGAGAGATTATAAGTGAACTCAAGAAGCTTGAACACAAACTCCATGATGGGTAGCAATCCATCGTCATTGGAGCCAGAGAGAAGGGATCATGGAGGGGGGACGAGCGGCAGTGATACATCTCCGCTCCCACCTCGAGCCAACGCGCCTGGCCCTTCCTCCTCCCCTCGCCAGCGTCAACAACAACAACAACAACCTCATTACCGTCATCATCCTCATCTCCAAGGTGATGAGGTCTTAGAGCCTCCGTCTCAGACCCCGGCACCGGTAGTCAAACAGGAGAAGAAGAAGAAGACCACTAGCCTGGCGTCTTTGAAAAAACGAATTGTACGGAAAAAGAGGACTGGCAAATCGTTGGATCATGCGCGAGCGATGCGGGAAATGGCTTCCGCATGGAACCCACTGGACGTATACTCCCTTGTTGAGGAATATGATGCCCTTGCTGCCCTCAAGGAATTAACCATACAAACCGATCTGGCACGTTCGAGCACCACGTCTTTAAAAGATGATCTATCGGACCTGTACGATTTCAAGTTCTGCTCTGACGTTGATTTCATATTCCGCGAATCGGTTTTCCCCGTTCATAGAGCCATCCTATCTTGTCGGTGTCCTTACTTCAGAAAACTCATGGCTCAGTACCCTCACTATGGAGCCAAAGTGCCGATCAAGCTGAGAGTGAGCGGTGTGAGCGTTAACACTTTCTCTGCCCTGCTGCGTTACTTGTACTCTGGAGATTTCATTGCGCAGGATTCACGATTAGACAGCCTCGACACCCTCATCCAACTTGGGGAGAAGTTCGGCACACCGAGTCCCCTGGAACACGACTTCCGTCGACTGCTCGAAACGGGAGAATTCACAGATGCTGTGCTTGTATTCTCATCTGATTTAGAATTGGACAAAACTGAAGTGACACCTGAGGCAGCTGCAGCACCGCCGATGCCGCATAGAACCAGCTCGCTAAGATGCCACCGATCAGTCCTTGCAGCTCGCTCACCGTTCTTTCGGAATCTCCTGCAGAAGAGGCAGCGGACCGGGGAGGATTCCATCGAAAGAACGTTTCATGGTCCCACGAAGATCGTGCTCGACGACTCGATCATACCAAAGAAATATGCACAGGTTTTATTGTATGCAATCTACCAGGATGTACTGGATTTGTCGTTAGTGCTGCCAGATAGTCCGAGTGTAGGGAGCTTAGGGGAGGCTCAGGCCATGGCGTCTGGGAAGGCGCCCATGAGCAGGGTAGAGATGGCTATGGAATTGTATCAGATTGCAAGATTTCTGGATTTGGGATCTATGGCACAAGGTGAGCACAAACAAACCTCATCGATAAAGGTGCAAGAAAAATTTATACAAATATTAAATGATTCTTTCATCTCATTTTGGGGATTCAGGAGATGTTTTGCTTCCCCTCTTCTTCAGTAGGTTTGAAAGTTTGCATGTTGGGAGTATATAGTTAGGTGAGGTTTGCGGTAGCACCATGTGTAGATCTCTTTTGAGTAGTGTTGGTTCTGAAAAGAACCGGTGGTTGACAACTCGACGTTTCGATCAGTATGCTCTGATCGTCCTCAGGAGCAATCAGAGCATACTGATCAAAACGTTGTGTTGTCATGAAGACATTAAGAGCATGCTGATTAAAACATTGAGTTGTCAACCACTGGTGCTGTTCAGAGCCAACACTACTCAAAAAGAGATTTACACACGGTGCTACCTCAAACCTCACCTAATCTCCTCTTCTTCCAATAAAGCCTGAACATTACGCCATAGTTTGTAACAAAAATTCCAAGGTGACTATCATGGGTTCAGTTCATGCTTAGAAATTCCTTACTTTATATTTTCTATGACTGTTGTAGCAGTAAATATTCGATAGCAAATTGTAAAGTAAAGCTTGTTCGGATGCAGTCACAAACAACCTGGTAATCTATATCTGCTAAGCAACATTTTGTCAAACTTAACTTAACATTTGGCGTAATGATCCGGTAATAACACCTCATTAATTTACCATAGGTTTGGTTTTGTTTAGCACTTCAATTTAAAGCACAGAACTTGTAAAACAAAGTATCACTAAATCAGCGAGTGCATAACATGTACAGTTGGTCTTTGTGCATATGGAGTTGTTAACAACGAAGAAGCACTTACATGTAGATACATGTAATCATTATCAAGTTAATGGTCTTATTTTACAAAATTTTATAATAACACCTTTTCAACAAAATTAAACCACTCGATTTAATAGGGTTCTGTCTAAATTGGTGGCTACGGCCATGCATAGATCGCATGCATTGAGGTAGCCACAATGTCTTAGTATTTCCTTACATTGCTTCATTCAATCCATTTCAGCTTGTGAGGACACCCTGGCCAACGCTCTCTGTGCAGAGAACCTGGTCTCCATTCTCAACTGGAGCTCCGAGCCTCACGGCTCCCGCTGGGTCCACAGGCAGGCCATGCACTTCCTCAGGGAAGAGTTCTCCAATATCATCGCCTCACCGGTGCTCTTTGATCTCAGTAAGAGCCTGCTGAAGAAAGCCATCAAGTCAGATTTCCTGCAGGTGGGTTTGAGTTGGTAGTGGGGGGAGAAATGGGTTTGGTTTTTTTTGGGGGAGGAACAGTAAGGTTTCAGCCAGGATTTGGTGAAAGGGTGTCCTAATTTGATCCAAATTTTAGGCCCGGGTGTCCAAATTGTTCACCAACAATACATACACAAAAATGACAAAAACAGGGTTTCCAAATTTAAAAACAGGGTTTGAAAAAGACACCCAGACGCCCCTCTGGCTAACACACTATTGGGGGGGGGGGTGAGTGGGAGTGCCACATGCTGCTTTGTTAAAACTGCTTTGGACTTAGGAGGTGATTTGTTGTCCGCCCTTTTTCAGTTGAATAGGTTTGCATTTGTTTTCTTGATGATATCCTTAACTAGAATGAGATAGGGGGGTTGGGGTACTACTTCCTTCTTCTACACATGTATTTAAATCTCCTCACAACATTTTGTATTTCATTGTTACATGTATGTGTTTATTAAGTGCAGATTGTATGTCATGCTTTGTTAAACATTTTGAAACAGCTTGATCATGAACACACTTTTAAATAAACTTTTAAATGGAACTTCAAATGAATATCAACGGCAACAATTTTTTTCGAAGTGTTCAATGTGAAAAAATGAGGTTTGCGTAGGTGGTTATTTTTTCCAGTGTTAAGTACAAACACATAATGATAATTTTTGTTCTAACATCTGTTGTGTGGTTACATTGTATGTCTTTAGGCAAGCGAGGCAGAGGTGCTGAAAGCCGTCGTGAAGTGGGGCGAGCATCAGCTCATTAGGAGAATGGAAGACAGGGGTAAGTGCTCATGTTACCTCCAGAGGAAATAAATATATTCATCACAAGGAAGAGAGAAGCACTTCCCACTAAGCTTAAGGGGAAAAATATCATTCCCAAAGTGAGCTGTACTTGCGGGAAATGATTATGTCCAGCAATTTTGCACAGCAAAGTATTTAGACTGAAAAACCGACATGTGACATAGACGTTATCGCAAATACTCGGTACGTGCATGTTAGGTGTGGAATAAGGTGCATGCTGGTCTAGCTAGTGGTCAACTTTGATCGCTACAAGATGTGCATCCACCTCATTCAACAGTTAGCGATTGCGCAATTGGTATTTGCGAAAATGTCTATGGTATTTTGGCTGGTAACCTTGTTCTGGTTAGCATTATTTTTCTGAGTCACTTTTTGTGCCTAAGCAGCTATATGAAATTGGGCCCTCAAAAGGGAGAAACTTTCATTCATGTAAAATGAATTTTTATCTTTCCAGAGCCAAATTTAGTAAGCAATACCCAGCACAGCGTCAGCCGCAAGGGCATCAAGAGGCGTGACCTGGACAACCGTGAACTCCGCGAGATCATCAGCGACCTCCTACCACTGGTGCGCTTAGATCACATCATCCCACGCAGTCACGAGGCGCTCGCCAGCGCAGTCAAGCGAGGGCTCATTCCAACTCCTCCGTCGCATATGCTGCCTGGTGACGATCAGACATCTCAACATAATCTGTGGATATCCGGGAAGCGAAGGCGCTCCAAGCCTCGTCCGAGGCTGTTCACTCCCTATGTAGAGGAGGCAAAGGTACATGACTCTCTGTAATTGGCGGTTTGTCCACTGTTAGTTTGGTCAATAAATACAATACAGTTGTTTCTTCTATTAGCCTCTTACCAAGAGTGGCTTTAAGCTTTGTTTGGGCAACTTTCATAAACAAATGTATTAAAAATATGTATTTTAAAGGCTTGTATGACAATGGGAGAGTAGTCTGATCGATCCCTTTAAGAATTATGTTAGTCACATTGTAGTGTAAACAGAAACCTAAAATGCTTGATAATATTGTTGAGCTACTTCGGTGCACTTGATTGAGACATAAGAAGAAAAGAAAATTTACAGAGTGCTTCACTGTACTGAAACCAAACTGTAATTACTTTTATCTCATTGAGAAAAACAGAATTAACTGTTACAAACTGCTTACCAACCAAAAGGACACTTAGTTATCTGTTCATGTTTGTTGTGTTGTCATTTAGCCTTCGAGAAAGACTCTGCTAGGGTCGAAACGTCAGGCCATTACCTATTTTTTGCTTCTATCTTGTGTCATACAGAGTATCCTAGAAGAGCAGATGGTATCCGATGTTGACTCGGTGAGGCTTCGTCGGATGCGCATGTCGTACGTCCCCGACGCCCTCTACATGCTGGAAGAGCGAGGGGAGTGCTCGTCAGAGGGTCACATGAATCGCTCCCAGTCCTGCCCGCCATCCCTCATCAAGAGCTCCTTCCCAAGTAAGTATAGTCAAAGTCTCCATCGATACCTCAAAGGGAAGGTATACGTTTGGTAATCACTCTTTAAATGAATGGCAATAAAAACTGTTGGTTGGAAGCCTACAGCAGCTTTTGATAGTACAAAGCATTTGTAGCAACCTTTAAAGGAACACGTTGCCTTGGATCGGTCAAGTTGGTCTTTGAAAAGCGTTTGTAACCGTTTTTTATAAAATGCATATGGGTAGAAAGATGTTGTAAAAGTAGAATACAATGATCCACACAAACATGCCTCGAAATTGCGTGGTTTTCATTTTACCTCGTCGACTAACACGTCGGCCATTTATGGGGGTCAAAATGTTGACTCCCATAAATGGCCGACCATGTTAGTTCGCACAGTAGAAGGAAAACCACGCAATTTCGAGACAAACTTGTGTGGGTCATTGTATTCTACTTTTAAAACATCTTTCCAACCATATGCATTTTATAAAAAACGGTTACAAACACTTTTCAAAGACCAACTCGTCCGATCCAAGGCAACGTGTTCCTTTAACTTTGAGGTAATGTGGTTATGTAAAAAGATATCAGATTTATGGCCAAAAATTTAAATCTGAGAAGCAATACTGTTAGTAACTTTTCTCAGATTATGTCTCCTCTAATAATTAGGGATTATTCTTCCTACTTGGACATATTGGCTCCAGATTTTTGGCAGCAGCTCAAAATCTAAAACAATTGTAAACATCTACATAGGAACAATCAAACAGTTCTGAAAACTAAAGGTGCACTTTTTCTTTAAGTGACTTAAGTAGAGTTTAGAGCAGGCCTGTGAATTATAAGATCTCTGTTTTAGACGTCTGTTTCACTGACTTTTCCTTTCCTTTTGAATACTTTGACAGATTTAAACTAGCAAGCAATGGGTAGAAAAAACATGTAGCTGTGTTGTTTCTAACGCCCTATTTATTTCCTATTAGTCATTCAGCGAGCCAACATTCATCTCTGTACTTGCTTTTCTCAAAACAACAATGTTTTGTGTTTGTCTGTTTGCCATGGAAGGGCCGCTGAAAAGTTCAGGGGGGTTAAACTCAAAACTGTGATCCATTTGTCTGGATTTTGTACAATCACACTCAGTATAGTCTCATGAAATCAAAATAAGGTTGTTAGTTGGCCCACCGCTTGCACCACTGTATGCACTCGGGACTTGTACATACCCGTTTGTTATTCACTATTGTTTCTTTATATTTTTACCTTAAAGTCTGCAGTGCGTAAAGTCTATAGGGACATTTGTATCCGAACGATGGCCATTTGCCAACACTATTTCCGTCTCAGTGCTCCTCTGCATAACATGTAGCAGACCAATGTCCTCATTGTTTGCTGTTTTATGTGTCTGTCCTCATGTTTATGTATGTTTCTACTTTTCTTTACAACTTTTTACTTCCTGTTTCTATACTCGAGCAGCTCTTTAGCTAGCCGCGCTCCAGTGAACCACATGTAATATACATGTATGTAACGGTATAGTTCCATGATTTCAGCTGCGTTCAGCTCCATTAATTTATTGATTCTAATCCTCACAGTTCAGTTTGGAGTGTATAACATACATGTAAGTAAACACTGGGATACTCTCAAGTGAAAGTTAGATGGCGGGTGACAATTGGCCAACCAAACCATGCACAGCGCCCTCTCTAGGTGATAGTGTAGGCCATGAATACTTTTTTCCTCAAATTTAAACTATTTGTTTATCACTTACATCTAGATTACATTTGTAGGTTATTTAGTAAAACAAATTGCTTTGAAGCAAATGTTTGGGTAAACAAATTACATCAAACTGGATTAATAATGACATTTTAGATGAACTACAAATGAAATGGTACAGGTGAAAACAACAGGATGTTTGCCGCCCAGCCAGGTACTTGGTTCTCCTTAGTCACCCATCTTTTCATGACAGCGCCCTCTGTTGTCATCAGGAGGCAGATGTTTGTTTCTTTCCTGTGAAGTTGATCTTGGGCGTTAGAATTATAAGATTTGTGTCTCTCCCAAAGTTTTCTCTACTATTTATATGTTTATTAACCCCAAAAATTCCAAAACACATCAAAATTTGTTCCCTTAGGTTCTACCCGAGTATGAACCTTTATGGTCCAACAATGTACTTGCTTTATTCTTGCTGTAAAAACGGGGGAAATGATATAGGTTTTGCTGAACGCAGCTACATGAAAATTACCTTATCGTGGATAGGGCAATGGTAATCATGGACAGTGTTACATGTAGTTGTACATACATTATACCTGGGGCAAATTTCATAGAGCTGCTTAAGCACAAAAAGTAGCTAAGCATAACAAAATTATACTTACAAAAATAAGAATTTCTGCCAAACTATCATATCACATATATAATATGTACATGGTATCCTACTTGTTTTGCTGAGCACAAAATTGCTATGCTTATTTCTATGCTTGAGCATCTTTGAAATTGGACCCAGGCCCTATTTTTGTAGAGCTGCTTAAGCAGAAAATATTGCTGAACAATTCCCTGCTTTGCAAAAATAAGCAAGGGAACCATTTACAAATGGTACATGGTAAATGGCATTTTGCCAGGCCTCATTCTAGTAAGCATAGTTTTGTTTTGCTTAATTTTTTTTTTTTTTTTTTGCTTAAGCAGCTTCGTAAAATTGGGCCCAGGTCAAGATTAGGATTTGTTTTCCTTAGTAAGATCGAAAGACTTCTAAGTTAAGACCGTACATTAAGACTGCTTGAAATATGATCAAGGATCGCTTTAACTGAAATCCTATGATTAATTATCTGCAAGGCCTTGGACTTAATACTGGATAATCCATCACTATTAAAATTAATCAAATTCTGCTGCAAAGATTTATGATCACTTTATTACTGTCCATTAGTCAAGACAGCACAGCACAGTCAAGATATGTAGGTTTGCATTTGGTTCATTTAGTCGCCAAGGTAGAGGGGCAATATCATGAAGACACGATGATGATGATGATTGTTGGTATGATTGTATCTTTCTGGTAATCAAACAAAGGGACCCTCAAAAGTGACTATAGTACTGTGACCTGTAGGCTTGTAGATTCTTGTTTGTCAATGAAGAAATAAATGTCAGCTTTAGGGCCAATGATTTGCCGTTTCAGATGGTTGTAGGTTTCAATCAAATTAAACAAGTCATTGATTTCAACTATTTCATTCTGGTAATGTAAAAAGAGACCCTCAAAAGTGACTATAGTACTGTGACCTGTAGGCTTGTAGATTCTTGTTTGTCAATGAAGAAATGTCAGCTTTAGGGCCAATGATTTGCCGTTTCAGATGGTTGTAGGTTTCAATCAAATTAAACAAGTCATTGATTTCAATTATTTCATTCTGGTAATGAAAAAAAGGGACCCTCAAAAGTGACTAAAGTACTGTGACTTGTAGGCTTATAGATTTGTGTGCTAAGAAGTCAATGAAGACACTTCACTTGCCACTTCACAGGGTTGTAGGTTTCAGGATAACATTAAACAAGTCATTGATTTCAATTTGGACTGGAAATGATCTGTCAGTGGTGCCATTGACAACAAAGTGTTTTTAGTTTAAAGCCATTTGGCAATTCGTTTGGGGTGGGGGTGCATTTTGCCAGAATAGAAAATCATTGGATTAACAGATTTAGATGCGAAAGGAAACCCTAAATAGGGTACCACCTTTATAATCTGGCAGGGACTAAAAACATCCACATACAAGGCTCCAGGTCTGAGGTGGGATTCGAAGCTGGTTCTCAGAGGTGTGAATGTGTATTCTGTAAAATGGTCCTGTTTTTAAGATAATAATGGCACACTGCAGAATAGGTTAAGAGAACAAAAGACAGCTTTTTTTATTAAAGGGATCAACATTTGTTACAGTGTGTCCTATTTGTCTGACTAGTAATCTGATCACAAGAGTTTATACACATGTACCAAACTCCCTTGGTTATTACGACTCCATGTGATTAATACTGCAGCTAAGGGTTATGATGATAATAATAATAAACTATACTTGTAAAGCGCCTTGCCCTTACATCCATGACTGAACCCTAAGGCGCTGTACAAATTAAAACAGCACCAAACAAGAGGAGGCAATAATAATCAAAGATGCACTCTAACATGTGCCTCAAATTACATTGACCACAGTGCAATATTTTCTCTGAATAACTTTCATGACTTCAAGCATTAAAATATATTTTTTCATATTTCATAACTTCAACACTAAAAAAATCAATCAGAAAAACAGATTTTTGATTACTGAGGTTAATGTTAAGGTGAGTTACAGTGGAATTACCCTGAGAATCTACCTGAGTACTTTACTATCAATAGAGGGCGCTGTCACTGAAACCCATTAATGATCGTCTGGAAAGCTAAATATAGACACAGCAGATTGAGGAAGGGTGGAATATTCCATTAGTTGTTGTGATTGTCGATGGACTGGTTCATGCTGGTTTCATGAACACACCGGTTAGCACTGGATCGGTGGCTTAGTAGACTTGATTCAAGTCCCTTTCTCATACTAGGTCCCTTACACATGCATTGGCGAGCAACCACAGTACAGACATAAACATTATAATACCAGTGCACCCTCGTAAGAAAAATGTAGCTATTAAACAAGTTGGGAAATGTAGGACACATAACAACAGTTTTCTGACGGTGAGGCAAGGCAGGAACCTTGCATGGGATTGGGACTTGAATCAAGTCTAGTGGCAGAGGCACTGTCAACAACTCATTAAACAGGCTTTCTTTTCGGAAGCATTGACGTACATTTGAGGATGTTCCAGTGTGGCCTAAGTTGGGACTTGAATCAAGTCTAGTGGCAGAGGCACTGTGAACGACTCGTTGAACAGGCTTTCCTTTCAGAAGCAGTGACGTACAATGTATATTCTAGGATGTTCTAGTGTAGCCTACGTGGTGTTGTTGTTGGGGTTCAATGTGGCTGGGATTGTCCTTCAGTGTATTATTGAAATGTAGTCGATCGGAAAACTGATTAAAGTTGTGGTGGTGCCACATGTGGCGTACAGATCTCGGGCTCGGAGGAAGTATTTCTAGCTACTCTTGGAATTGCCCTTTTTTTTTTTTTTTATATTTTGATAAAATGAGGTTATTTTAAAAAGCACCTTGATCAGATTAATAGTTAGTCAGCAAATCTGATTTGGAATGATTTGATTTCGATCTCTGATTTGATTATACGTTTGAACTTTTTCTTCTCTATGTATATGTCGTGTGTAGTGTGTTAACCAGGCGGCCAGACCTTAACTCTGTTTTCCACTTCCTTTAAAAATAACTCAAATAATTTATTAAAATTATACAAAGTGCATGCAGTACTAAGATGATAGTATGCCTCATATAAGATTCTTACAAAAATAAGTGCAATCAACGTTGGTATTACATAGTTATAACTCGGAGGGTAGACTGTATCTATGGATCACTGTTGAAGAGCCGTTGTCCTTAAATGTGAACTGTAAACCACAACAATATAATTCATATTTTGTATGGACACTCCTTTCTTTGATATTTCCTTTGGAGAAACACAGACCGCAGTCAAGGCAAATTTAAATTTAAACACTGACTTTCCAAACCTTATTTTGGTCAAATCTTGAATTTAAGTGTGGTTATTAAAATGCCATGTGGTGTTTTGTAACCAATACGAAATATGGGTTATCCGATAGATACAAATGTGTTATAAACATTATGCAGTCCAGGGGCTAGAACATTTAAAAATTTGAAGAATCCATTACACTCTGTGATATTATGTTGATTGAGTTCTTTCCTTGAACATTGAAGGTTTTAAAAAATAACAGTTATTTATTTAACTGTTAAAAAAATACAAGACTAAAAAGACAGAAAACAAGGAAAGAAAATGGAAAAATTGGCATCAGAACTCATCTATTCATCATTTATCACTAGTTCTTTCATTTGTATTTCTTTTCCTTATATATTTGTACCTTTCCAGGGCATAGGGACTTATTATGCGATGCTATACAAATGTAGTTTGTTAGTATTATTATTAACCAGCAATTCTTCAAACTGCTTGTAATTTCAGCACTTGATGAGTCCACAGTGAAAGCCATGCTCGGTCGCGAGAAGGACCTCCACCGTTGCAGCGGCACCCAGCGAGCCTACAGTCTGCGCTGCATCGACAGCATCGCGGTAGCCCGTCAGATCCAGACGCGCATTGTACGCGAGTACGGACTCCCCGACGAGGCCATCGAAATCTTTGCCACCATTCCTCAGGAGTACGGGGAGAGGAGCGAGACTGATAACGACACGGAAGTGTTTGGAAGGATGTGGAATGAGCCCCCGGATCTGCAGCTGCAGAGTGAACCATCTGAGTCTCCACAGGTAGGCAGACAATTCATTGTTTTTGGCCCTGGGCCCAATTTCATAAAGCGTGTAAGCACAAAAACCTGTTAAGCACAGGAAAATCTTGCTTAGTAAAAAAAAGTTATCAGCCAACATTTCATCAAATTTACACTGTTGGGACTGGTGCCCCACTTATTTTGTGCTTAGCAGAGAAATTCAAGCAGTATTTTCTGCTAAACAGCTTTATTGGGCACTGGAAGCATCAGTGCTTGAATTTGACAGTGGATTGCAGGCCCCAAGGCCAGTGATTTTAGCCCCTGACGAGTAAACTCATGACCTGACAAGTTCAGCTGTCTTGTGTTTTTAAATTGAATAGTGACACCTCGCTGTGTAATATCTGAAAGAAATTATGCTCAAATGTTGACTTTGAGTCTGGTAATCCATGAGTTTCAAAATATACTAACCAATAACACAATTGAGAAAACTATGTTAAGCTCCGTATAAATCTATTTCTTATGAAAACTTTGGTCTTGTAAAATAAGTCCTGATCTAGTAAAAACAGTTGTCTGTGGAATTTTATGCCAAAGTCGAGCCACTAACACGAAGCATTTTATACTTGAAACTTGGACGTATACAGGAATACTTTGGTAAAACAAGAGATTGTCTCCAGGAAAACTGCCCAGTTGTTACATAAACTCTTGGAGATTGAGCAGAACTGGTTGCCTGTTGTGTCATGGTTGTTACTTTCTGTTAACATGCCATTTACACATACACATATCCGTTCCAAGGTTAACAGTCTATGTATGTATGAAGAAAAATCCTTCTCACTTGCCCAATAAATCCACAGTAACAACTACTTGTTGGTGCAACACAGATGAATAGAGCTATATTGTAAGCCCCCTGCCCTCTCCAAGCTAGCCTTGATTACCGATGGGAGCATTGCGAACAGATTACAGGGCTAGTACCAAGTGCTAACAAACACATCACACCAGAAATAGGTGTTCATCGGCCCAGTGGTTTTTATGATTGTTCGAAATGCTTGCAGGAATTATTCACACACTTGCACCGGTTCGGGCCGTCACGCAAGGGCATACATTAGCAGGTACGGTATGGGATTAGTACCACGCAAGGGAATACATTAGCAGGTACGGTATGTAGTACACGTAGCACTGCGTACTTGACACACTAGTCGGTTAAAGTTCGGGAAAGGCAAGGTCCTTTCTTTGCGGACAGTGACTCCAACACAAACAAGTCATTCTTGTGATCCATACTCGGTCAAGTACTCACAGTTGGGAACAATGGCAAGGTTTCTACTCTGCGCACAGTGACTCCGACACATACAAGTCACTCTTGTGAACTATACTCGGTCAAGTACTCACAGTTTGGAAAATGAACAAGGTACATGCTTTGCGCACATTGACTCTCACTTTCAAATACAAGCTATTCTTGTAATCCATACTCGGTCAAGTATTTACAGTTGGGTACAAGGGCAAGGGTTATGCTTTGGGCACAATCCATACTGGGTCAAATATTCACAATAGGGAGGGCAAGGTCCTGCCTTTGCGCATGCATACAAGTCGCTATTGTGATCCACACTCGGTCAACAGATGGTACGGGCAAGGTCTTTGATGTTGTTAAATCAGTTTTTATGAATGTTCATATTATGCAGTTCATTCCATCCTTCCCCTCTCCGCTACATGCCCATAGTTGGAAACTAAACAATTGAAGAAAATGATCAGCAGTCAAAAGTAAATGTACTTGCACCAGTTAAGGCAGTTATAATTTGTGTACTTGTGTTTATGGTATGTACTTGGCCTAGACTCAAATGTGCAGATAAACTTGTGACCCGTTTAATCAGTCACGTACACCATGGACCAAACAGTATAACTCCAAGAAAGTGCATTGTTTACAAGCAAATTGGAAGCAACTTAGCTTAGCTGCACTGCATCCAAAAGGAACACTTTCTTAATTACACATACACATTTTTTCTTACATTGCTCAATTTAATAGAGCAAGGTCTTTCTATCCTCATGATTGTTAATCAATATTGAAATGGTTAATTAATATTGAAATGTGAATTCTACTGACGAGCACATGTACTGTACACGAACTTGACCTACTGCATACAGAAGTTCAATGTACATGTCACTATGTAGTCTGTGAAACTTTCTCTGACTCTGTAGCCTAACACAATTGGAAAGGGCAAGGTCTCTGCTTGTGTAGCAGCGGAGTTCTATTGAGAGGCGGGTATTGTGATTCAGGTCAATGAGCATCGCAGCCAAGCACAGCCCAGAAGTGTAATATAAGCCATGCCACACCATGGAGGCAGGAACCCTCGATGGCCATACGATTAAAGAAACACGTTGCCTTGGATCGGTCGAGTTGGTCTTTGAAAAGCTTTCTGTAACCGTTTGTTATAAAATCGATATGGTTAGAAAGATGTTGTAAAAGTATAATACAATGATCTACACAAATATGCCTCGAAATTGCATGGTTTTCGTTTTACCTCGTCGACAAACACAGTCGGCCATTTATGGGAGTCAAAAATTTGACTGCCATAAATGGCCAACCGTGTTAGTTCGCGATGTAAAATTAAAACCGTGCAATTTTGAGTGATACGTGTGGATCATTATATTCTACTTTTAAAACATCTTTCTAACCATATGCATTTCATAACAAACGGTTTCATTTCATTTCATTTCATTTCATTTCATTTCATTTTATTTGCCAGCAAACATGAAAAAACACAAACATGTATTAAAAAAATCGCACATCAAAGATTAACAAGAAAAAGCAATATTACAATGGTTATAAAAAGAGAACAGCAAAAAAAAATATTAAAAAAAATAATAAAAAAATGCAAAAACACTAGCAAATTACTGAGAAACCTGGCCTGGCCGCGGGCAGATAATAAGGATTGTGTAGGGAACACCTCCAGTGGGGGTGAAACACAAAACACAACAGACGAAACAAAAGACAAGAACCCTGGCAGGGAAAGCCAATAGCGACAAAAAGTCACTTTCAAAGTGGCTGACCTTTTGGTTCGAGACAAAGCGAAAATTAACAAGACACCCTCCACAGGAGGAATACGTATTACCCACCAGCCAAGCCAGGCAACTCAGTTATAAAAGACAAGCAAGAAAAAGCAAAAATGCATTAAAAAAAAAAAAAAAAATTAGATGTGGACCTGCCAGCTGATTTCTTTAAAATGCTTTTTGATTCCTCTAACAAAACCAGGAAGGCTAGTTAAAAGTTGGTCCCTAACATGGGAGGGTAAACTGTCAAAGTAGACAGGAAATCTGTTAAAAACAGTAAATTTAAAAGCATCAGTTCTAGCATAAGTATGATGAAATTTAAGAGTGTCAGAATGGCGAGCATTAATTGTAATAAAATTGAAAGGATCAACATCATACACCCTATATAGACACTTGGCAACATAGGCAATGGCAAAGTAATTATATCTATTCTCCAAAGAGGTAAGCCCAAGCCTTTGAAGGCGTACATTGTAAGGCAACTCGCCTCTAGGTGCAGGCAGACAAGTACGCGCTAAGCGCTTTTGAATCTTTTCAAGATCTTTCAGATGACCAGACTGGTGTGGAATCCAAGCTGGAGCCCCGTACTCCAGAATGGGGCGACACAATGAATTATATAGCTTAACCAAAATGTCAGCATCGTTACAGCGGACAAGACGTCTAATAAAACCAAGAAGCCTTGAGGTTCTAGAAGTGATATGCTTAACATGGTCCCCCCATTTAAGATTGGAGGAAATGACTACACCTAAATACTTATGACTTTGCACTACACTAAGAGAAGAATTATGAATTTGGTAGGATGGGTGACGATGGACAGCACCAACCCTTCTACTCAGACGCATGGACTTGCATTTATCAGGATTCAATGACATTTTGTTGACTTGGCACCAGTAAGTAATATTATCAAGATCCTCCTGCATGATGTGCATGTCAGAATCTGAGTGGATAGCCCTATACAGAAGGGTGTCATCAGCATATTGCGGTAAAGAGGATTGAATACAAATTGAATACAAATTGAATTCAAACGCTTTTCAAAGACCAACTCGTCCGATCCAAGGTAACGTGTTCCTTTAACATGCACCTTGGAAGCAACTTACTTACGGTGTAAAATACCATTTTATTCTATACTTTTTCGGAGCAAAATTTGACACATGAAACCAACGAAAAGAAAAAAACACCTCAAAAATAATTGTTTTGAATTAGTATTTCCTTTATGGAAAAACTCAATAGTGAGGGGTGATAGCAATTTTTTTTAACCGAGGTCGTTACTAAAAGTAGAGAGGTCGGCCACCCCACATTTGAATGGGAAAAAAACATTGTTTGTCAGGGCCCAATTTCATAGAGCTGCTTTAAAAAGCATGAATCGTTGCTGAGCTCAACAACATTATGCTTACCCGAATAAGAATAAAAGCCGGAACAAATTCTCTGTGTACCTTGTATGACTGGTATCCTGCTCATGTTTGCTTAGCAGAAAATCGGAAAGAAAAAGCCAAAATCTCAGAATACGTTGCAAGGTTTTTCATTGCACGCCTGGAATAACACGCAGGCCCACAGAGGCCTTGGTCTCCATTGCCCCAGGTCTTGCCCTTGGTCTTGGCATTGGTGCCCTTTAAAAGTTTCCCAACTGCCCTTTGCAATACAAAAATGGCCTTGCCCTTTAACAGATTAATACCCAAGCCTGCATTGGTTAGTCGGTCATAATAAAAAGTAGTTTGCTGACTTTGTTGGAGCTTTGCAAGTGATCATCTCTCATATATCCAGTGAGATACATGTACGTCTCTGAGTGAGTATTAAGTTTGCCGCAATTTCAGGCAAGATGATTCAAGTCGAAGCCTGGACACAAAAAAGCGTTCCCAATCAAATAAGCTTCAATCATTTAGAGATTTCGGTGTCTATGTATATCCCGGCTCGCACTACTCCTTTAGTCTTATCATCTGAGAGTGAACAAAACATTAAGGGATTGGAGCGGTCGCAGAGCAAAGTGCCATAAGGGAGGTGTTGGTGATGGAGTTTTGGTTGGGGGACACATATGGCCGATTGGAATGGTCTTAATGAAAGTGACAGAAAATGACAAGGGAGCTCTCTGACTCTGTTACAAAAGATCCCGATACTAATTGGAAAGTCGCGAGATTGATGTTGGCGGCTTTCATGATATTAGTTGTCGGTATTTTGGAGACAGAATAAGTAATGACTGGATGCGAGAAGGCTTCTGTTTAATTATCGCGAGAGCTGAATGTCAAACTCACCCGTGGTAATTTGTTTTTCATTTTCTTTTACCTTTCACATTTTGTTGTGTCTAGGTTGTAATTTTAAAAAGCTACCTCTTAAAGTTTTTTTTTTTCACAAAGTTTTTCGGTGCCTATCTTTTTTCCCTATTTGAAAAAAAGATGCAGTGTCAACTCAACAAACCCTTGAAATATGCTTGATGTTAAAGTGCGGAATTCCCTGCTTACCGTTAAGCAAAGCCATGAATTGGTGGCAAGGACCTTCTTTAATGAAGAGAAATGGGGCACGCTTCCGAATTCATGGTCTTGAAAAGAGAAACCCACTTCCCTTGGTTTGGACAAGGTGTTCCGCACAAGATTCCACAACATCCACTCATCTCATGTTGCCTTCCTGTAACACATTCAGTGCCTCACGTTGTTAGTTTGTGTTTTGACTCTAAAAAGTTCCCTTTTTAATTAATTATTTTAGGGTTTTTTTTTAATTCAAAAAGAAAAAAAAAGATTAAGAAAGTCTTACTGGAGACCAAACAAAATGCAAGCCTGATACTTGAGGCAATGAAGGTGATTGCCTCCATGCCCCCTGTTCATTGCCTTGGTGCCCTTGATATGCTCCAGTAGAAATTTCCTTATAGCGTGCTCTTCATTTTGCCCTTTCGAAAAACAGGCCTAAATATGTGGCTGGTTTGTGCTACCTTGCCTTGGTACATCCTTAAGTCAAAAGTATTTCTTTGTACAGAGTGATAGGTTGTGAAGTAAAAGCCTGTATGTTTCCTGGGGGCTGCCATTGTTTCAAAATGTATAAACTACACTTTTGGAATGAGTGAAATAGATCATACATAGCAACACTTTGGGAATAAATGGAATAGATCGTACATGTACAATCCTGGTACTGAGAGAGTTAATGATTGGGTCTAAAAAAACATGCAGGTCAAAATAGATCGTACATGTACGATAGTGACACTTTGGGAATAAATGAAATGTATCATACATGTACATTCCTGGCTCTGAGAGAGTTAATGATTTGGTCTCAAAAACATTCAGGTCAAAATACATTAGATCGTACATGTACGATAGCGACACTTTGGGAATAAATGAAATGTATCATACATGTACATTCCTGGCTCTGAGAGAGTTAATGATTGGGTCTAAAAAACATTCAGGTCAAAGTACGCACCCGCATTGTTTCCGTACCACCTGCTGTTCCATTCCTGTTAATTTGATACTGACAGTCTTGGAGGCCCTCATGGTCCCTGGAGATTAAAGTAGTCCCGTAGTTCATGTACCAGAAAGCAATTATATTCAATCATGAAAACATCCCAAATCCATTAACAGGGAAATGCTTGTATACAAAGTTATGTACATAAGAGACTTTTATTGATCAGGATCAATTACCTGTGTACTTAATTGGTTTTGGGGTTTGAAAATTGAAATTCCCGAAACAGAGAAAAGGTTTATACATAGATGTGCATAAGGTATACGTTTATAACAGGAATTATTACCTGTACTATTAGTACTCTGTTGGTTTTGGGTTTGCAAATGTCCTTGAAATGCTATCATCGAAAATCCACTTACAGGGAAAGGGTAAAATGTGCATTTAAAGTGGAAATTATAATCGGAATAATTACATATTTATTGGTCTTGGGTTTGTAAATGTTCTTGAAAGACCCAAAACCCATGATTAGAGAAAAGGTTTTTATACAAAAATTTGCATAGGCTACAGTTATAAGAATAATTAGCTGTACTTTATTGGTTTGGGGTGTTTAAATGTTCTTGAAATACCAACATACATAATCCATTAACATGGAATTTAAGTTAAACAAAGTTATGTGCATTTAAAGCAAAATTCATCATTGAAATGATTACCGTTATTGGTTTTTGGTTTGAAAATTTGGTCTTAAATTTCATGCAGTCACTTTTATTTTTACTTTATTTGCCGTAGGTCTTCAATAAACATTGTTACCTCGCAACCATTCTGTGATAAATTAACCAACCAAAAACAATTATCTGTACATTCTCAAGAAGGAAGAGTGAATGTTTATGTATGCTTTGTCATAGACTTTGTGAACAACTTGTTTTGATTTTGCAAATTGAAGTAAGAACTTAGCATAGAGTTATACAGAAAAACTAGAGGGCGCACTGGTGATGCTTCTTGCACAAACGCGACGGGACCGAATGGAGACATGCGGGCCCCATTCTGTATGCGCGTTGAATACATGTATGAAGTACACGTTGGAGTTTGTGTTTATTGAACGCTACGCGATGCTGTTTGGTCAACTTACAAAACGGCCTCACAAACACAAGCTGTGCGATGCCTGTTTGTCAGCTTAGAAAATGGCCGTCTGCGTGCATGCCGGGTCGCGTATTTAGACCACTGGGCCCTCTAGTTTTTATATATAACTCTATGGAACAGTCGAGGCAGTATATCATACAAAAAAAATAACTTCTCACTACAATCAGAGACTTTTGAACACTAGGTGCCAGCAGACATACCAGCAAAATTAGTTATGTTTGCATACAGTAGTTGTGAGTAGGCACTTTATTTATGATAATGATAAATGCACCTGCCGAGTCTACCCCTACCTGGTGCCCCCCTCAGTTCACTCGGTCGAACTAAACCAATCATGATATAACACAAAATCAATTGACACACATGACATGGCCACATGGAAGGCTATATTAGCCTGCAGTAGTGGCCTTGTCCCTAGATTGTACGCTCCCTTTATTATGATACACTGATCTATTTAGATATGTTTCGCAGCTAAGGAAGCTCTTAGTTCTTTAATGGAGGTTTAGGTTGTCACAATTGACGCTGCGACGCATCAGTTACGATCTCCGTGCCCCGAAACGCATCTTCCAGAAAGAGCCGAGTACTCATTGCTCAAAGAAAATGATAAAATATTCATCTTGTTTAGATTGTGCAATCCGTAGACGTCTTTGTCGTTCTTGAGAAGGCTAATACTATCAATTGACTGATTGCTCTTTGCCCGATTGAAAGGATGAGTTGTTTTTTTAAGTTGTTTGAAATAGTCTTATCCCCGCATGAGAGCTCCTTTAACTTCTTACCGGCCTCCCCACTACATATGATCCGTCTTACTTCAAATGAATGGTTATCTATCTATGTACTTTTTGTTTTTCTCTTTGTTGTATTTCCTGTTTTTTCCCCTTTTCATTTTGTTCTGTGCGACCCTTATACATGGCAAAACAACCGAAAATGTTGGTTTCTTATATAAGCTCGATATATTCATTCATTTCATCCAGTTCATTTCATCCAGTTGTTTATGGCAAAAAAGCTTATCTACGTACTTACTTTTCTAAAAATGTCAGTTTAGAGTTGGGTTGTTTTGCCGTGAAAGGGTGGTGTAGGCCCCAATTTTGAGAAAAAAATAAGAACAAAACTAACATAATTACTTGTTTTGGGAGTTCCAATGACGTTGTTGGCTCAACTTTGGAAGTTCTAGAGTACAATTCAATCAGTAATTGGTGATTTTGTTGGCCTAGCTTACTTACAGTGTTCCCAGGAGAAATAGTGACGGATGTAGGCTACAATTTACACAGTTATTGATCCCTGTCAACGAGTTCTCATTAAAGGCACTGTAACTTAAGGGGTTCTGCAGAATCGTCAAACCGTCTCACAGTGGCAATGGGAGAGAGAGAGAGAGAGAGAGAGAGAGAGAGAGAAGAGCTGGTGAGGGGAATCGTTGGAAAAACAAATTGTATGTGCACAGTCACAATCATGCACACACTTTTTGTTACAAAGACTCCAAATGAACAACAAATCCATATTAAGAAACTCTTTGCAGATCTTGATTCGATAAACTCAAGCAATTTTTATTCATCATGACACGACGATTGTTAATTGATAACATTGAGTTAAGTGCTACATCAGTGGTTTTCAAACCGTTGTTTTATAATTAAGAAATGTGGGCACAGAGAAAAGGAAAACCAAACAAACAATCCTATGTAGATGTTAAATGGCTCAGACAGTATATTCTTCCTTGTTTTGTCTGATTTCCGGTTTTGTTCCTAAAAAAATTCAGCAAAATTGTTATTAAATAACTTCAAACCCTTTCTAAACCTAGACCCTTTATAATATTTTCCTGCTGTTTTTCCATGGCTAAATATCGTGCCTGGTGGTTGTTCACCTATAACATGGCCTGGGAAAAAAAGGTTCTTGAGTGCCATTCTAATTCATTGGGTTATTAAGGCTTCCTCTTGCTCTGAATCTCAATGAGGACCTTAAGTGGCCCTCTACTGTTCTCTTGGGTATCTGAATGCATAATGGAAGGAAACGGACAGGGTGAATGTCGCTACTTTGCCTACTTTCATCCATAGGACACTTGATCAATTATTTATCTGTAGATATTGATTTTTGAAAAAGGAGGGGCAAGTGTGTTTCCATTAACAGCTTTGTGAAATGTTGTAAAATACCTTCATGTCAATTTGTAGACATGCAGGCCTTGTTCTTACACTTAACCGGGCTTTTAAATTAAAACTCTGGGATTTACTTGCCCCCGGGAAAATTTAGTAAATTTATTATTTGTCATTAACCTTAATTGTCATCAATGTATCTTTCTGATGCATTCATGGTAGCAATCACAACCAGTGAATATATATAAATAGGCAAATAAAGTTACACTTAAACACTCACAAATAAAAGAGATGTTAAATTTGCATCGGGGATAAAGCATATTAATTTTGGTTTTGTTTTGTTTACCCATACTCACAAATAAGTTAGCACATTTAAAAATGTAATATTCACATCTGAATGGAAGAAATATGAGCATTTAAAAAATGTAAGTTGCACATTTGTTAATAGCCTACAGGTCTCAGAAGGAAGCTTGTATAAAACAGCATGGTGTGTTTAATCTTACTTCTGTAAAAACAAAAATGGGGTCTTTGATTTTTATTATGTTTGCATAAAACCAGGTAACTTTATTCTAGAAAGTTTTAATCTTGAATTACTTAATGTGAAACGATTGACCTGCCTCTGAAGCATGAAATACTCATAACGTTCATGTGCATGAAGGTAGACAAATATTTTGAGATTGTAAACCATAATCTAAGGGATAATCAGGTTTAGTCGTAACACAGCTTCAGGCACATTGACCCAGTGAACTACATAGCAGGTGTACAGACTCTGCTAGATCGTGGATCTCTAGTCCAGGCAGGGAATTATCATAGGTACCATGTTCAATTAAATTTGGAGTGCATACACATTATGATGGTAGGGTGAATTAGTCTGCTTTATGAAGAAGCAATCAAACTTGGAAGAGACCTGCATAATGTCATTTGCAGTTTAAGGGTTTTGGGTACTGTTGGTATGACACAAACGTCCATAGATTTACATTAAACTTATACGCTTTAGACATAATGATGGTAGAAAGCTTCCCTTAATATATATCTTGCTGAGGTGCTGTAGTTGTTTAGAAATGAATAAAACAATTTCACAAAAATTATTTAAGCATGTACAACAGATTTACGCACCTCTCCTGAAAACACTGCTCAAGTTTTTGAGAAATGAGTAAAACAATTTAACAACAATTATTTTAGCATTATGTACAATGGATTTATGTGGCTCTCCAATGATTTTCCCTTTTTCCCCTCAAAAACTTGACAGCTAATGAAGCTGAAACTTTTACAGGTAAATTGTATTACATGCATCTTTATTCACAGTGAGCACAGGGATCCATGTCATGGTAAAAAAAAAAACTTGATCTACAAAAGGTATCAAAACCTTTTCATAATTGATTGGTATAATTGTGTATTTTTTACATCTTTATTTACAGTGAGTATGGGGTCCATGTTAAGACCAAAAACTTAATCTACAAAAGGCTCCAAAACCTTTCACAATTGATTGGTATTATTATTTTATTTTATTTTCTCCAGGTGGTAGCTACAGCTCAAGTTGTGCCCATGCTCAGTGAGATCATGCCAGATATTGCTATCCCGTCAGGCCCGGACCTCACCATAGCAACGGCGCCACCTATCAACCAGATGTTGCTAAGGGAACCGGAGCTTGGTGACAGCCACAGTAGACCGAAAGGAGGAAGCAACAGTGGGAAAGGCGGGAAACCGGTCAAGGGAGGAAAGCACGGACCAGACCAGTACACCGATGTATAATCCATGAACAGTCCCTCTTAATTAAGAGAAGGGCCTTAAGAGTCCAATTTCTTTGAGTCTACATGTGGTTGACTTCTTTGAATGGCTTCCCAATCAGATTGGGAATTTCAGGAAGATTAAGTCTCCTGCCCCAACATTGCCTATCCTCACGTTTCTTATAGTCGAGAAAATAGAATTAGCTGTTGCAAACTGCTTACCAACCAAAAGGACCTATGGTTTAACCAAAAGGACCTATGGACCTAGCAGAGTGTTTCTCAAAGGCTAAATGACAACACAACAAACATGAATAACTAATGTTCATGTTTGTTGTGTTGTCGTTTAGCCTTTGAGAAACACTCTGCTAGGGTCGAAACATTAGACTATAAAATTTGTTTATAGTCATATATTCATAAACCCAGCACCTCAATAAATGAATGCAGATATAGAAAAGCGGATATAGAAAAGCAAATGTGGATTTGCAACACAACCCAGCATCCATTGTTCCCTTCTTACACGACCCCACATGACCCCCTCTTCCCCTGTCCTTCACTCCCCCTGCTCCCCCTAAGAAATAAATCACAATTTTTTAATACCCAGTGTTGAGGTTCATCATGAGTGAAATTCAAGAGCTTACTTCTTCAAAGCTCTTCCCACGATTTCGTTCTCCTGTGTAAACAACTTTCGGGTCTAGATTTTTTGTTTAAGTCAAGTACCGATGATAACTTAAAATGCAGTCAGGATCCTTCAAGGGTCTCATGCTTTACAAATGAATTCACTTTTAAGATTTTTGTTGTTGAGGTGCACTTCCTACAGACGCACTCATGCAGTTTGTCTTTACGATAACCGAACGCATCTGCTGACTAGCATAACAACATGGGGGGGGTTTTACGATCGATCCTTTCCCAAAGACAAAGTAGCTCGCCGAAGGAAAAATAAAAATCAGTCTCCTGATGTGAGTTTAAATGAGACAGCTGAGAGACTATTTAAATTCAGTGTGAATGTAAACTCCTCTAGAGAACACGGAAGTAGGCAGACCATGTTCTGCTGGAGTGGTTTAGGGGAAAGATTCTAACATGAATGTGTCTAGGAGAAAACAAAGACAAGGAAAACAACTTTGGAATGGGTTAAAGGCAGTGGACACTATTGGTAATTACTCAAAATAATTATTGTCTTAAAACATTTCTTGATTACGAGTAACGGGGAGAGGTTGATAGTATAAACCATTGTGAGAAATCGCTCCCTCTGAAGTGACGTAGTTTTCGAGAAAGAAGTAATTTTCCACGAATTTGATTTCGAGACCTCAAGTTTAGAATTTGAGGTCTCGAAATCAAGCATCAGAAAGCACACAACCTGGTGTGACAAGGGTGTTTTTTCTTTCATTATTATCTCGCAACTTCGTCGACCGATTGAGCTCAAATTTTCACAGGTTTGTTATTTTATGCGTATGTTGAGATACACCAACTGTGAAGACTAGTCTTTGACAATTACCAATAGTGTCCACTGCCTTTAATCGTTGGTTAGTCAATAATAGTAAACTGACAATTCATGGTTACACCCATTGTAAGTAAGGTCCTTTTTTTGCTGAATAGTGCTAGGTCTACTGTGCGCCATAGTTGTTGAAGGCCATAGGGGTATTTTTGTCACGTTCCATGGATTGTCCTAGACTGATTTTTCCTGAAAGCCGCTCGTTATTGCCAATTATTGTTTGCGCATTCAAAGGTTGATAGACTACTCTTGTGCATTGGGAATCAGACCGTGCAATGTTGCAATGGGATTTTCCATTTGATCTCTTCAACAAAATAAAACATCAATACTTTGAATGACATTAAAGTGGGGGCCAAGGGAACTTGATGAAACTGCTCTATGAAATTGGGCCCTTGTCCTCGATAAAATATTCCTTTTTTTTTTATTTTTTTTTATTTTTTATTTATTAACCAAAGACTGTTACAACAATATTATAGCGAAGCATCCAAGCTAGTGTTGATTCCCTTCACTTGTTCCGGACAGTTCTTAGTTTTGGTAATGTCCAATACCCCCAATGCCGTGTTTACGGATGAACTCCAAGTGTCACTCTGAATGGTCCCATTAGTCAAAGCATCATTCAAGACTCAACTGTTGAAGACGTCTTCGCTCACGGCGAGGTTTTTCTTCCTACTAAAAGCTTTAAATTAACCTCTTAATGGATTGGCTTTAGGGTTGGTTTTCTTCAACGGTGCATTAACCAATTACATTTTAAGTAAAGTGTATGGATAGAAGCTATGCATTTTTATTTCTTTTATGGCTCCCTGAAAAATATTGTTGGTGCTTCTTCTTGGTTGATGATATCATTAATTTTACATCCGAAATGCCCGCAATTGTTAGATTCAATTTAGGATCTAATTGTTTTCATTCAAATTTAGTTGCGGGTTACTAATGTGCCACTAGTGAGTCCAATTGAGTTGTAATTTTGTACGTTTTAGTCTGTTGAGGACTATAAGGTCATTGGTGTTGTGTGCATGATAGCATAAAATTGCTTTTGTTTATTTTGGAGCTCCTGGTAAATGGAAATTCTATGATCAAGCGTGGGCTTCGGAGTAATTGTCTGGCAATTAGAAATATTTATTTATTTGTTAATTTTGAATTTTTTTATTTTTTTTCAAATTGATAACACATTTTTCATTTAATGACTTTTGATCATTACTAGTATGAAATTGCAACTAATAACCTTATAGCACTGAGCCGAGGATTCGTAGTTTAATTCAACAATTACGTTCAGTTTCTTTCCGGATTTATTTATTTTTGTATTTATATACTTTTTTTTCTGGCATGGTATGAAAACTCTTATAGGGTAAATTCAATGAGCAGAGGTTGTAATTTCGTAATTTCCGATTTTGTTTTATGAAGATGCAGCTGTTTTGTCTCAAGTCCGATCAATTTAACTCAAATCAATCATAAATAAGCAGTTTTCAGTTAAACTTCTGGAACTAAAAGAAGGCCATCTCACAGAAAGACAGTTTGATAGGCGAACAATTCCAAACATCATACAGAATAAGTGACCTCATAAATCTCACTATTTCTTTTTAATGCTGTGTATCAGTACAAGTTTTCTATGATCCCAGTGTCTAATTAAGTCTATTTTATGCTGGTACCAGCTGTAAATTTGACATTGTGTGTCGCTCTCAGCATAATAGTGTCAGTGTGCTGTGATAATGTAATGGGGGAGGAATTTAATAATCTCGGGCATGATGAAATATTTTTTAAATCATGCTTAGCGTCTCCGCCCGCATTCTTTAAGAGGCCGTCTGCTCTCTCTTTTGCGGAAAAAAACACAAATGTTTTGCATTTCCCTGACAAAAAAAAAATATTTAAAAAAATATTTTTCAAATAAACAAGATTTTATTTTTTGTCTTTTGCACACTCAAAAAAATTACACCGAAAATAAGATGATAACTGTCTGTAAAAATATCCCAGCTGGTTGTCTTGAACATTTGTCGACTGCCATTTTTTTAAGAAGAAAAAAAGTGGTCCTTTGTTTCAAATAGTCAGGACGCTAGACATGTTTGGTTTTTTTATACGGGAGAAATATTCACACTAGATTGCCGCCCTTGATAATTGCAATGAATTAATATCATACAGCGCTGTAGGGAGACTTCAGGGGTTGTGATTGCTGAAGTATGTCAGGTCGAGGCAGATCTTATCTGTTATCATAAATGCAAATTGTGTCCAACTACGTTATGCCTATGAGTAGAATGGGCCTTGACAACACAAGGTATTATGCATCCAATCTATTGCTCAATTTTCCTTGGTTTGGCTTCATGAAACATAACAATCCGGTGCCAATTAACATGGAGCTGTTTAAGCATTAAAATAATGAGCTTAGCACAAAATAATTCTGCTTACCCCGGTACTAGACAATACTTTGTCATACTTACTTTTGTTCTTTTGGTAAAAGACAATTATAATTGTCAGCCCTCCGTTTGTTTTTGTTTAGTTTTCCTTTTTATCTATCAGAGGTGCTGCTGCTTTGAAGAATTTTGTTCTCTAAAATAACAACAGTATAGAATACTAGCATTTTGTGAGCACTGACCCACTTTTGTATCTTTCTTTCAATTTGTCTGATTTTCCCACTATTGATAAATTAGTTTGTAAGGATTAAGTTTAGCTGTAACAGAAACCAAGCAATGAATAGTACAATGTGAAGTGAACTGATTGTAACTTAGTAACTGAGAGTAGGTAAGCGTTGTAACCCCAGTCTGAGATTTGCTTCGCTGTTTAGATCCTATTGTTATTGATATGATTTAGAGGGATTTAGTTTGGTTCAAGTGTGGCTTTAAGAAGACTGTTTGAATGGACGGAAAACGTAAATAATACTACCTTTTGTAAATAATTGTGGAGGTACCAAGCTGCCCTTGTTATATTGTTATAAGTGAAGCTATAAATCTAAGTGTAATAATTATTAGAAGAGTATAACAGTGCAACTGAGTTAAAAATGTAAATTATTCTATAATATAGCAATGTGTATTCTACTGTAAAGAAGATTGACCAAGTTTTTTTCCTTATTTTTGTTTTTTTCTTTCTTGCTATTAATTGTAATGTGAATATTGCATACAGTTTTTGTTTTTTTGTAAATTCTATTCGGTGAGATAGTATCTGTATAAAAGAAGTTGGCACCAAGTTTTACCAGAAAGTGTACAGTTAAAAGTAAAATTTTGTGGTGTACAATTCTTCAAAGCTTTTTCTTGTGGATATTTAAATCAATGACTGCCAAAAAAAGGTCCTGCTGTTTTAATTTCTACATTAATGGTTGTCCTTCTGTCACACTGTTGTGTTGCAGAAGTAACAGTGAAGTAAAGAGATCTTTTTCTAAACATTCAAAGTTGCGAGCATTAACTTCAATAAAATATTAAGGGAGTTTCAATTGTTATTCATAAATACCCCAGACAGTTTCTCTTCTACTATTGGTGGAGAGCGCATCACGTGGGGGTGTTTACACCTTTGATAATGACCAGCTGGAGCTGTTTATAACAAGCTGGCTTCCTTGTGTCGGGCGCCCAAGATTATCACGCGGAACGCAATTCATAGCTATAGTAACAGCACGTTATCTAAGCGCGCGCACATAATCTAAGCGCGCGCGTACACACAACCCATGTGCATCGAACAGATTGTTCACAAAGTTTTGGAAAATGATATTTCAAACCTTGAATTTTCAATTGTTTAAGTATCTATAACTGTATTTTTGAACTTTTTTTTAACAAAAGGGCATTTATGAATGGGAATAAAAGAGTAGTGACTCGTTTTTAAAGGCTCAGGCCTTTATCACACGGCCGCCGACCCTGCGAGCTTTAAACGGCCGTTGAAGAACTTGTCTCGCTACCCCTTCATTCCGTTATTATGCTCTTGTTGTCAACTGCAGAACTTATATTATATGTGTGCTCTTACCCAAACCAGTGTTCAAACTGCGCTTTATAAAAGATTCTCCCACATTCTACCTGAAATAACAAGACAGACTGGAATGGTTAGGGCAATTCTTACCATCCTGTTTAATTGATTTATCATTGCTCCCTGGTCCAATGCTCGGACTTTTTACTACTGCCTGCCCTTAAGTTGGCATAGTTTCAAAATAAATTCTCCACACAAAAATGTTGAAAGTTGTAATGAGACTATGAGTTTTTGCAAAGCAAAATGTGAACGGCAGGCCAAGATTTTATGGGGGCAACAATTCGAAGAGGGAAAAAAATCTCAAAAATCATTTGAGCTTGCGATAATCATTTGAGCCAAATAATGTAAAGTGGATATTGGTTTACAATACTCTTTTTTTCAGGATTTTTAGTCTTTTCAGAAAACCAATATCTAGTTTTCCTTCTAGATTGATTCATTCAATGTGTATGCATCAAAATGACTACAGTTATGGCTGAATAAAATAAGTGTAACTTAAACTTATCTCTTGGTTGTTTGTGTTTATTGTTGTGTTTTTGTTTTTGTTTACAATCATGAAAAATAAAGATGATGAACAATCAATTTTTTTATTATTTTTTTTTTACAAAAACAGAATCCTTCTATCGCTAAGCTTTTTCAATTAATTAATAGCTTCCCAGTGGAGCCTGAAATTTGATTTTTGGTTTTTTTTTTCAGAGAAACTAACTGCAACAATGAACGAAAAGGAACAAAATAAAATTAATGATTTTAGTTAGTTTCTTAGGGGTCCTTGCGTCCACTGGTCAAATGCCAGTTAAAACATCTGAGGACCAGTCAAAAGTCACCCCAAGTGGTCCGGCTGGATAGTTCAGTTTTAAAAAGCATCAAATATGAATTGTTGACAAGTGCAACACCTGACAGGCCAGTGATAATATGGCAAGCCAAGGAGAACTCCATGGACAAACTAACTAGTTCTGCTGGCTAGTCGCTGCAAAAGTTAAAGGGGCAAACCCTGCATGCCTTGATAAGGTAGGTCTTGAAGTTCATGAACTGTTCAATAATTTTGTGAATTTTGTGCTGTAATAACATCGAAACATCACTTTGATCACTTCTACTGTTGTTAGAATGAACCTCAAGCGGAATTATATCAGCTATTGAATGATATCAACTATTGCATTATATCAGCTATTGCATTATATCAGCTATTCTTCGAGCCAATTATGAAGATTTCTTCAACAAAGCTACTACAGTAGCAGAGAAATCTCTGTGCTGGCTTAACTGCCAACATACGTTCATTTTAGCTAATTGGTTTTATCAAGCCAACCCCCACTGAATTTTTAGCAGTGAAGTTAGCTACTCTTGTGAACATCCCCTCAGTAAAGCTTGTTTGGCTGGTAGGTGTTGTGTGACACTTCATATTACAGAGGAAGGATACAAAGGTCACTTGGTCAGATTTATTGGGTACCTAGAAAGAAAGGGGCAAAGGATGTACTTGAAGGGCATGGACTCTTTATTCTGCACTTATGTTTGGCATTGGTTTATTTTCTTTCTGCATGGTAAATTTAAGGTAACTTGATTTTAACTTGCAAGAACCATTTTATTCTTCACAATGGCCCTTCCATAAACAACCCAACTGGAAAAAAAAAACGGCAAATTTAGGTTTTTGTATGAAAATATTTTTGTAAACTGAGGGCGCTTTTTTTTGCCTTATTTTCAAAGGCATAATAACTATGATTTTTAAAAACTATAACATTAACTATCTTTGCCTCTCTTGACACTTTCTTGACAGTACAAGTCATTTTGTAGGTTGTCATTGCCATGGAATTCAAGGATCCAGTAGTTTGTGATATTGAAAGGTATTTTGGCTAGTGCTCACTCATGGAATTGACAGGTTGATAAAGAATTGTTGATGCTTAGTTTTCTCCCCCGCCCCCCCCCCCACCTCTCTTCTGAATAATTGTGTTGAGCTGTTTTTATTCCAAGTTTTTTTTTTTTTTGCTTCATTTGTTTTGTGTGTTTTATTTTGGGTGGGGGTGTAGATTTTGAGAGCCAAAGTCGCCATTTTTTAAAAATTATCTCGGTGCATATTCGATTGAATTGTTTTAACAGTTGGTATGTTAATCAATGGAAACATACAATTTTAGACCTGACCTTTTCTAGGCAAGTATTTTGAAATAAAACACATTGTTTATTTTGGGTAATAAAACAAAAATTGTTGTTTCAGGTGAAGCTTTTGGTAGATGAAATCACGTTTGGGAATTGTCAAAGATCAGTCTTCTCACTTGGTGTATCCCATCATAAGCATAAAATAACAAGCCTGTGAAAATTTGGGCTCAATCGGTCATCGAAGTTGCGAGAAAATGATGAAACACAAAATTTGTGTGCTTTCAGATAGGAATAAAATAGACCTACTTCTAGCTAGAAGTCTTTTATTATTTTAGTGAGAAATTACCTTTCTCAAAAACTACGTTACTTCAGAGGGAGTCGTTTCCCACAATGTTTTATACTACCAACAGCTCTCCAATGCTCGTTACCAAGTCAGTTTTCAAGTTAATATTCGTTTTGAGTAAACTACCAAACGTGTACCTTCCCTTTATAGACAGAGAACTGTAGTTTTATTGACACAAACCAAATAAGTAAAGTGTGAACGCGCACAAAGTTCCTGAAAAATCAGAAGGTATTTTATTTTGTATCCACTTAGTAATTAATTTGACCACCAAATTTGATTATTTATTTTTTGATTCTAGTCCTAACTTGGCCCTATTCTGTGGCCTTCAAACTTTTTTGCGGGTCGCGTCACTGGCCCTCTATCGGCTGAAACTGAACAAGAGTCAAAGTTTTCATGACGTCGTTCTTCCGCAAACCGTTTCAAGTCTCCCAATTTATGCACAAAACTTGATTTTACTTAATAATTAAATTTAGTCATTCAATTGAAGTTACTCTGAGAGAAAATAACAAACTGGTTTTCTTGTTAATGTTTATTATAAATTGTTTTCCCGTGTGTATTTAGTTTCAATTATTTTTAGTGCCGCTGGTGGTGTATTTGGAGGATTAGAAACCACTGTGACGTGACCGTGCCCCAGAAGAAAAAAAACATGTACACAAAAACCCAGGTCTACGGACGGACGCACGCACGGACAACAACAACGAGTTTATAAATCGAATGTACTAGATAGTGCCAGTAGACCAGACTATCGTAGTACGCTCTCTAGACGCAAAACTTTGCTGTGAAATAAATACCGTGTGGCCGCAATCCTCGGCAGTGTTCTGAGACTGTGCCATGTTGGAATTTTAAAATTATCGAGTGAGAAGTAAACAAAAGTCGTCACTGGAGTTTTAACCTGTTGTAGGTGTCTTTCGTTCCAGTTTAAAACTACAAGTGCAACCGAATTGACCGGGGAAAAATTAAGAACACTCGTTTTTTGGAAGAATGAAAATGGCAACCATGACAGCCCAACCACCAAAAGAGAAGAAAAGACGGTGAGTAACATGATAAAATAATATTAAAATTACAATTTATTTGTTAAATTTTACATTGATGATATTCAAATATTTGTTTTACTTTAGTTGTTAATAACAATGTTATGCTACTTTTCAGTCTACCTTGTATTTAGCTATGACATGAGGTTCGTTTCAAACTTTCGGTGGAATCATGGAGGAATAAAATAAGGGTCATCCATCAGGCATCAGTCCATGGACTCTGGATGCGATAATTATAAATAAAAATATAATAGGCATGCTAAGTTACTCCTCCTATAATAGCGGGACAAACCTCACCCATAGTTCTTGGAGTCCAAAATGGATGAGGTTTGTTCCGCAATCGTCTCCACGAAGATGATGGTCACTTTGTACCCCGCCCACGGTACGAAGTGACCAATTTGATAATGCTATGAAGTGTCCCGAAGGTACGAAGTGTCCAGGGTTACGGGTACGAAATGGCAAAGGTAGGAAGTGTCTGACATCCGCCTCAACAAACAGTTCAGGATCATCTCGCTACGTCAAATGGTGGCGCACCGGTTACGTTAAATCATACGGCTGAGCTGTAGAAAGTTTAGTTTAACATCATTCGGCAAAGACTTGCATCTATTCTATGACTGCCTCATCCTTAAATTGTAATGGAGGCCCACTCCTGGAGTCGCTGCCATCACCACAGCTTGATAGTGCACGAAGATAAAAAATGTGGAAATGGAAAAGAAACGAAGGCCAGAGTAATATAACAAAATAAACCAACGTTGAACCAGGATCTCCATCATTAGTGGGAGTCCTTAAAGAACCTTGATGAAATCATGAAAACAAAAATCACAGACCATTTTGGTCACCTACTAAATCTAGGCCTGTCGACATTTAACAAAAATTTATGCAAACAGACTTTCCATGTGCAACCAGAACTCTTGCAATGGCAATCAGGCTACATCATGTATACAGTGTTAGTTGTGCTGCCATGATCACCTTTTTTTAATACATAATAATAATAATAATAATAATAACCAATTCTTATATAGCGCATGTCATAATAACCGTATCAATGTGCTTTACATTAATAGTGCCCTGGTCGTAGGGCCAATAATTAATTAGACATAAGTTTCGAGATGTTTTGCCTGGGCGCTCACTGATTTTTTGTCAGAGATGGAGAAAAAGTGATGACAGAATTGTTTCCTTCTACTCATAATGTGAATTCTTGCTGACAAGATGTGGCTAATAAATCTGATTTTCAAATCTGGTTCACAAAAAATCTCAACGCTTGTTGAAACTTACTGAAGAATAAAGTCACTTGTCATGCTGCTGCCCACAATAATAATAATAATAGTACCAGCCTGAACCAGTGACGCCCTATGCTTTGTGTACAGATACCATGGATGCACAATAGTGTCATCTTTAATTTTAAAGGAAGTTATTGTTGTATGATTTTGATTTTTGTGAGAAGGCAAATAGTTGAAATAATTCAAAGGGCCAGTGCTGATTTAAAAAAAAACTACCATTGTGGAGATTGGTTGGGTTCAAGGCAAATTGTCTCTTTGTGGAAATTATTCATTCCGAGTAGGAGCAGAAATTCCTGCTTGGCAAATTTCTTTGCTGAGCAAAAAAATAAATTAAATGGGGGCAACAGTTGCCCCAATGTAAACTGTATGGAATTTAATAGATTTTAAACTTGCATCGGGGATAAAGAATATTAATTTTGGTTTTTACCCATACACCGATGTGTGTTAGCACTGTATACTCTGTACTTTCCCGAGTCCCGTGAAAAAATATCACAGGCATGTTACTCGGGTGGGATTCGAACCCATGACCCTTGCAATTCTAGAGCAGTGTCTTACCAACTAGACTACCGAGGTTGCCCGGCAGCTAGAGGCAGTGCGAATCCTATGTTTTGGCAGCGGGTACCGCAACGATATAATAGATTTTAAACTTGCATCGGGGATAAAGAATATTAACTTTGTATGGAATTTGGCTGGTAACCAGTTTCTTTAGCAAGTTGCTTGTGCTAACCTGTAGGCTTTATGAAAGTGGGACCAGGGCCCAATTTCACAGCACTGCTTAACGGTAAGCAAATTTGCGTGTTTACTGTAGCAGAAAAATTTGCTTAAGCCTTGAAGCATATTTCACAGGTTAGCAGAACAATTGGTCGGCCATAGTGCGTGTTTACGGTGGATTTGCATTGTGACGTCATTTGTTTTTGTGCCGTAAGCACCGGAGGATTAACATGCCTTTTCATGTGCTTACAGTTAGCAGCGCTATGAAATAGAAATTGCACAGTAAGCACAAAATCGGCCGCTAAGCAGCGCTATGAAATTGGGCCCAGGACTTTAAAAGTAGGAAAAGCTAGATTAGTGATCTTTTTCATTTAAAAGAAAATTAAAAGCACTCAATGTCAATTGAAGAATTGCCTACATGTACAAGTACATCAACATGTTTTCTTTCCTGTTCATGAAAATGATGGATATATATTGACCTACATGTATTATATTATAAACTGAAGTTCTGTGACTAAATTTTGTTGGTCTTCACCCGATTGTAAAAACCACCTCAGAGTTGTACATGTATGACTCAATTAAACGTGATTTGTGAATGGTTTAGTTCCTGTTGAAGTCAACTGATTCCGAGAAGCAGGAGACTGTAAACAGTCTATTGATTATGAGTTGCAGGGTTATAAGTTGTTCATGTTTTATATTTTGTGCATGTCGTTGACCCTGCGCACAATCTTACGGAAATTTTATATCAGAGTACAATGCATTCCAACATTCAAGTAGAATTTGAAACTTCCGTAGTGGAAGTGTTAAATAGAGGCTTTTGGTAACCCCATGTGAATATCTCTTTTGAGTAGTGTTAGTTCTGAAAAGAAATGCTGGTTACTGACTCAACAATTCAAGCAGTATGCTCTGATTGTCTTAGGAGGTTCCAAATTTATTGTCATAAAAGGCTTTGACTTTTTTTTCTTTTCATGTCTTATTGATGTTTTTGTCATCTACATGAAATGTACACATCAGCAGTTACATTGTAAGTTGTTCAAAATCCAGGTCCTTCACAAGCAAGTTATGTACCGTAATTTTCGGATTATAAACCGCGGTTTATATGTTGATTTTGACATTTTTTTGAACTCCTGCGGTTTATTCTCCGGGCGGCTTGTAAGCCGACGTATAAATATTTAAGAGAAAAAACGGCATTTTTTAAAAGAAAGATCGTTCGTAAACTATTTTAATAATAATGTTTTTTTTCTTCAACGAGAACAAAAACCTGCCTGTGTGATGACAAAATCCTGTTGAAAATCCCACCACAATTGTATTCCGATCCGTGTTTCCTTTGTAAAACGTTTATCAACCGCCCTCAGCTCCCCCTCTCAGCGCAACTCGGGTTAGACTAGACTGGTGCCCGTCTATTTATCCTAGCGATCTCTACATGCTGACGTCAGACATTCAAGCTATACTCGTGTCTCAGCGAAATAGACTCGTCCCCTGTCTATTTATCCCACGATCTTTATATACTGACGTCAGACATCCAGGCTACACTCGTCGTGTCAGCCGGCCAGCGGTTTCTTCAGGTCAACCACGCACACCTCAACAGCAGAATGGTGAATGGTGAACGCACGCAAAGAACTATGCCGCGCCGGGGGTCAAACAAAACGTTTTCAAACCGCCTGATTGTTGAGTCCAGTAACATTGGGAATTTTATTTCCAGGCGGCGCAAATATGATGGCGTAGCGCAACCCGTCGGCGAACATCGCTCAATACGGTGCCCCCCCAACATCGGTTGTGCAATTTCGAGATTGAGCAGCGCAATTAACAGATTGCTAGCTTTACGAACTCGCATGTGCATAATGTGCACGCTGCAGGATACATTACTACACACACGCTACATCCGTCCGCCCGTCCGTCGTTGCAATATCTGTTGTGGATCCTCGTTGTGGGACTACAATAAAAGGGAGGGAGAAACAACCACTTTTCTTATTGAAAGACCCATTTCAACCTTATTTCCCGTCTACTCCGATGTTTAATAAAAGTGAATCCCCTGTCCTTATGATTACGCAAACAATAAGGTAGCGTATTTTGTTTCAACCGCTATACAATAAAAGTGAGGGAACAACTTTAGCCGTCCCCATTATTATTTCGTTTATATTTTATAAAGGAATTTTTTTAGGAGCTGTTTACATGTTTAAAAAATGTTCCTTTAAACATTGTAAACAGAAACAACAGTCATAGACAACTCTCGTTTGTGTTGTGGTACATGTAGCCCTGAAAAGGACTGTTTGGTTTTGGTTTGTCTATTTTCTATTTAAACAAAACGGAAGGCAAAGGATTCCTTGGATATAAATCTTCGCACTGTTTCTTTATCACTGCTTCTGCAGACGAATCCTATGTTGAAACGATAGTCAACGCACTGTCTGAAGTTAATTTTTATTGCAACACGATCTCACTTACCTACAAATTAAGTAGGATTTAACTTTGTCAATTTTTAAAACTGTTATTGGGTTTTTTCAGTATCACAATAATAAACGTATTTTCAGTTGTAACTTTCATCAATAATTATCCAACACAAACAATAATGTGGTCCCGCAAAGGGGGTGCTGCCAGCTTACAAAAAGAATACTATCCTATAATAGATCATTTCAATTACGATCAATAGTGTAAACTTCAATACATTTCTACGCAATTACGACGCAACTCCCACATTGCGGCAACTATACAAGACTGACTGATGTGCCGCCCGCCTGTCACTGCACATCGCCACTAAGAGGACCGCAAACAAGCACGGCCCCTTTGTGTGTACGCATGCGGTGATTGGCCGTTTGATGATTGGCCGTTGTTGATTGGCCGGTGATAGTTCCATTCATAAAATCTTGGCTCGACTTCGGACGGATCGAGTAGAGCGGCTGCCCATTGTACAACAAATAGCTTGAACGTCTGACCCACGCTTCGAGGCTCGGGGCCCAGTCTAATCAAACGTGGACAACTTTTGTCTACAGAGGGCGATGCGATGCAGGGCAAAGTTCAACTATTTCTCGGTGTGCGTTGTCGACCGATCTTTGATTCACGGACAGTTTGTTCCTAAAGAAGTTCACAAAACATGGTCAACACAACCGATCATTAAATCGCAAATTCTTGAAAAGGGTTGTTGATGGAAACAAAGTATAACTCAGGACTGATAGTGTGAGATAAAAAAAATCACCCGTAACGCGCGGCAGGTTTGCGTATTTCACTTCCGTGTTTTGAGGTTAGTTTTTTCATGTTTTTTATTTTTATTTTGGTCGCGGTTTATACGCCGCGCGGCATATACGCCGACACCTAAATATTTTTTTGTATATTTTGAGGAAGTGCGGTTTATACGCCGCGCGGTTTATAATCCGAAAATTACGGTACAACAGCATGGCAACAACAATGATGGTAACACATTACAAGTTGGTTGATTTGTCTATATTATTGCACTGACGCAGGAGTAGCCCTGTCACAACACCAGGTTTTTGTATAGTGCATGTTAATCAGCACTGATGTTGATGTAGGTGAAAGGCGAGTAGTGAGCCTTCTAGATCAATCCACTGAAGTCGATGGGTATCACAAACTTGTACGTAGTCTGGAACAGTCCAATACTTACAATAGGTGTATTTTCAGTAACTGGGTCGACCCAGACAATCTGATCAACACACTTTACAAGTCTCACGAGGTATCCGTTTTTCCGGGACCATTGTGGTCCCAACCTTATGGAGTTTTATATGAAGGGTGATTTTGTTTCGTCAATTACTTTAGTCTAATGTAGTTTGTGTCCATAAGAATTATATACATTTTTAGAAATGTAATTATAGGGCCTACTTAAAACAAAAGATTTAAAGAAAGTACATAAAAATCAACAAAATAACAAAGAAAAACCAAGAATAAAACTTGACCTTAGCGTCTGGTTACTTGCAAAATTTATGCCCACCTCCGATCACGTAACTAATGCTGGTTTTGGTTTTACGATAAAAATAATTTCCATTGGGCGATGATGCGCCAATCCTTCCTTGCTCTATGGTCCACTCGACCATCGTGTGTCCACATATAAGGATTTCTTTTATTAGTTTCACATTCGGGCGTACATTTATAAAAAGGGTTCTCAAAAAAATATGAAAAAAAAAAATAAACGACCTTGTCCCACAGCTTTACTTTTATTTACACAATATTTAACTAATTATTTGTGTATTTCTTGTAAGCTAAAACATGTACACGTATGGTACACATATTTTTTGTCATTCAGATTTTGTCTTCAAAGTTTTTCGTTTGAAGTGCTTTCCGTTGCGATACACGCCAGACTTGAACATTTTCTATTTTATGGACCATGTGTATTGTTGGTATCCCTTTTGTAATGAGCACAGGCCCCCTGGACCGATTCCAAAGGTCATAAAAATAAACTTGTGCCTTTACACCAGTATTACACACACTTAGCATTTGCATGCATTGTTTTCTTTTTTTCCTCTCACCTGACTCTGTTTACCACCAGGTCATGGTCATGATACTGGAAGCTTAAATTTAAACAGTTGAACATCACAAACAGTTAAATAGGCCTTTGTATCTTTTTACATGTATTGTAAAACATCTGGCCCCATCATAAAGATATAAAAAATATTAGAAATTAAATTTATGTCAAAATTAACCTTAACCTACTACCTTATTAAAATGTAATGTATTCCCCTTCATGCCTTTTTAAGGCCATGGAGATCTGTCTGTTTTTCATCCGTCCTTTTTTTTCCTTCCAGGTATGCATCTCAAATCAATCTTTGAACAAGTTTGATTCTTTAGCGTTATCACTGCAGCCCCCTTGTTTTGCAAGGTCTTATAAGTCCTCATAATATCATTAGTTTGGGATACGTGCTTACTGTACATGTCTGGTACATGTATCTAGTAATTAGAGTTTAAAATAGGTTAAGTGCGCCATTACTATTTTGGCTATGGAGCGATTGTAATGGAGTGACGCTAACAAAATCATGGTAACTGAGTGAGATCATTGAAATGTAGTACATTTCAACTGTGGCTTCAGTTTCAGGCAAACGTCTACATTATGTACCTGATTCCTAATACATGTAAACATAGTAACATTTGTAAACACTGCTACATGGAGTTCAAATGAATGATTTTAATCAGTTTTACCATTTCTACGACTTGCAATTAAAAGCAAGTTTTTGTATCTCAACCTGACAAACAGTTCAAATTTGAGTTAAATTTGTTTTATAAACAAATATCCCAATGTGTCTTCTCAATTTACATTCACCGTTTGACATTTTGTTATAGGTAAGGGATGCTACAATTTGTAAATCAAACAATCCTCTTGTAAGAAAATTTACCGTAAACTGTCTCCCTTTTTAGGAACTCTGAGAAGAGAAAGTTGAAATCACGCAATGCAGCACGAACCAGGAGAGAGAAAGAGACGTCCATATTTTACGAGCTTGCCCACGAGTTGCCAATGCCACACAGCATGTGCGCCCAGTTGGATAAATCAGGCATTATGAGGTTACTTCTCAGTTTCCTCAAAATCAGAAAATTTGCACCCAAAGGTAAATATTGCAGACGATCAATTTGTAAAATTCCATTTACCTATTTTGCTCTCTATACAAACATGGGTCACATTGTGTTGATTGGAATTTGATTTCTTGTTGGGGTGAAAAAGGTGACTGTAAGAATTTGTTTTGATCGAGTTTATCTAGTTTAAAAAGAGGGTCCACTTTAGGCTGGAGGGCAAGGTCGCATGAACTTGCTTGAACCCTGTAATGTTTTGACGGGAAGATATATAGTTTGCTGCATTTGACAGGTAAGCTGAATGCAAAATAGTTACTTTATGGCACTGGACACTTGGTAATGTTTTCAAAGACCAGTATTCTCACTTAGTGTATCCCATCAAATGCATCAGATAACAAATCTGTGAAGATTTGGACTCAATTGGTCATCAAAGTTGCAAGAAAATAATGAAAGAAAAAAACCCACCCTTGTTGCACAGATTTGTGTGCTTTCAGATTTCAGATTTCAATTGTTTAATTATTTGAGTGAGAAATTACTTCTTTCTTAAAAACTACGTTGACATTGTAATCCTAATCGTATTGTTGACTTTCTTTCAAAACCAGCCATCAAATCAGAACCAGTTGATACAGACGGAGAAGAGTCGGCCCTGAGTATTGACAGTCTCATCGATAACTACTACCTGAAAGCTCTAGATGGATTCGCCATGATTCTATCACAGGATGGAGATATCATATTCATCTCGGAAAATGTGTCGCAATACATGGGACTCAAACAGGTAAACAAGTCAGTCAGTGAACTGTGTGGATGGCTGGGTTTGAGTAGGAAGGAGTGCGTAATGGTTGAAGGACCGGTGAAGGATCAACTGGAAAAGTCTTCCTCTAAATTAAATACCACATGTGTGTTTTAAAGGGAAGGTACACTATTGGTAAAGACCAGTGGTGTATCTCAACATATATGCATAAAATAACAAACCTGTGAAAATTTGAGCTCAATTTGGCATCGGAGTTGGGAGAAAATGATGAAAGAAAAAACACCCTTGTTGAGCGAATTTGTGTGCTTTCAGATAGGAATAAAAGACTTCTAGCTAAGTCTTTTATTATTTTAGTGAGAAATTACCTCTATTTCAAAATCTATGCTACTTCAGACGGAGCCTTTTCTCACAATGTTTTATACTATCAACAAATCTCCCATGCTCGTTACCAAGTCAGTTTTTAAGTAAATATCTTACTTTCGTAGTTGCTTAGTACCGTGTGATGTCACAATGCAAATCACTATGGTGATACTGAAAATTTGTCTTACGATGGATTTTATTGCTTTGTGAAATCGAGCCCTGGCATCATAATTCTTACCCAAAATGAGGCTATGGGCGCACGTTCCCCATCACTTGCATAAATATTAAGAGAGGCGTATACATGTCATGTACAATCCACTTGTATCAAATCACCAGTAACAGCTACATGTACAAATGTTGCAAATGTTGCATTCTTCCATTCCATTGGAAAGGTCAAGTTCTAGCAATAAACAAAGACCACATTCTGAATTGCAAGTTTCCCATGTCCAAAATTCTGCTGGGAAGTTTAGTGGAGAAGAGTATTAATACAAGCCATGTCTGGTATTATAACACCCCTTGCAAGTATTGTGCCTGCTCATTGGTTTAGAGCGCGTCACATGACATGTCTTAGTTTTGCTAGACGACGGCCGTGTGATAGAGCGTCGGTTTGCCATGCGCTAGTCCGAAGACTAGCACATGGCGCCGTGCGCTAGTCCGACAGACTAGCACACGGCGTGCAGTACCCAGACGTCCGTTGCGTGTACAAGGATGATAAATTAATAGTCTGTAACCATTTCGGATTGTCCGACACTACATGCAACACAGTAGGTAAAAGTGTTTGCAATCTGTGTTCGCGTCGTCCGTGGATTGTAGCATTCAGGTCTGTAACTTAATAATAATAATACAGGTTTTAGAAATGTTTGGGGTGTTATAAAACAAATATTGACTGCTTTTACTCGTGCAATGGTTAAAAACTATGACTCCCTCGGTGATCCCCAGAGCGTTCTATTTTCCCTCGGCTTCGCCTCGGGAAAATAGAACGCTCCGTGGATCACCTCGGGAGTCATAGTTTTAACCATAGCACTCGAAGCAGTCAATATTTGTATACTAGAACTTGGTATACATGTAGTTACATGATAATAATATGGAGATGCATGATGTCTAAAGAATTACTTGATTGGGATTAAAGTTGCGTGGCCTGATTTTTGCCCCAAAACACTTTTTTTGTATAGATTTGTTTCAAAATGAAAAGCAAACAAAAACTTTTACAAATGACACAGACTATGCACGTTGGGATCCCAACAATACATGTCGTTTTTTTTAAGAGTTGAATTACCTACTTATTATCATTGGCAGATTTTGTCAGTGAAGGCTGATAACTCTCTTGGATCTATAAAAGTGCAACAAATCGGACGTGGCATCCTTAATATCAGCAAACTTGATTCTACAAAAGGTTTCTTAATTGACTGTCGCAATCAATAAAGTTATAAAGTTCTTAGTTACATTCGTCAGAAGTTCATTGACCAGGCAAATATTAAATATTTTACTCTACATACATTGCAAATTAATAGATTTTTCCTACAGGTACATTGTAGTTAGCGCTTGTGTCTTTTGTTGTTGTCAATGAAACTAAAACTGCGATTACTTTGGGTGTCCTTCACCTAGATTGACCTGATGGGACAGAGCATCTACGATTACAGCCATCCCTGCGATCATGATGAAATACGGGAACATCTCTCTGACCATCCCAGGTTGAACATCATAAAGAGTAACAAATCAAAACAGAAACAACAAGAACGACACAACTTCATCATCAGGATGAAGTGCACCCTGACGGCCAAGGGGAAAATCGTCACACAGAAGGCTGCAATTTATAAGGTGGGATTTTGTTTTTGTCAGTATTTATTGTTTTGAAGAAAACTTTTCCCGAACTGCAACTCAGGTTTTTTTTTTTTTAAATGATTCTAATACATATAATGTTTTAGCAGTGTATTTATTTGCATCTGAATGTCGTTAGCTGGCAACGATGACATCACAAACAACAGAGTATAAATTCCCTGCAGGGTGTAGTGCGCAATGGAAAAATTGCCTATTTATAGAAGATTGCAGTGATTGCTCTGACCAACTGTTGAAAAAATAAAGGTGTGGGGCACGCTTAACATAGCTCTTCTTCTGTAGCTTTGTGCATCTCTGTTAATCAAATCAATACCAGATCAATGTTATAGCTCTCTTTATCGCAAGCAAAGAATCAGCACTAACATTTTTGAAAGCAGAAACTAGGTGCTTATGTCAATCATATTTCACTGGTTAGCAGGCAATTTCGCTTGTGCGAGTCTACTTCACATTACTCGGCATTTTTTGCTTACACAGCTAGGCAGAAACTTGGCACTTACAAAGTAAGCCAAATGGTGACCGTAAGCGCAGAATTCAGCGGTAAGCAGATCCATGAAATTGGGCCCGAACTGTTCAGTTCTTGATGTTCTGTTTATTTCACGACCTCTGTATCTCACTCCAGGTTGTCTGTTGCAAAGGGCTGCTCAAAGTGTCCTCATCGGAGGTCACCACTAGTGGTTATCGACTGCCTGAGGTGAGCTGTGTCTCCCTGATCGCCATGCCCATCCAACACCCTGCCAACATTGAGATCCCCATGGACAAACAGACCTTCCTGACTAGGCACAGCATGGATATGAACTTCACATACTGTGATGAAAGGTAAGGCTGAGATATGGCGCTCTTTTTTTTGGGGGGGGGGGGGAAGAGAGGGGTGGGGTGGGGGAGGGGGTTCTCTTCTGTTCGTTTTCTTGTGGGCTTTCATGTGAATTAGTAATATGAATCATTCTGGGCCAAATTTCATAAAGCTGTTCAGTAGAAAATTCTGCTCAGCAAATTTATTGGCTAAACAAGAAATTATCATCGTACAAGTCGCAGCAATTGTAACTGTTAGGTATTCTGGCTTGTAATCTATTTTGCTAAGCAAAGTTTATTGGTGCTAAGCAAGTTTTCGTGCTTTTAGGCTTTATGAAATTAGGCCCTGGAAAACTGAAATTTGTTTGATTTTCAACTTTTCAGACGAGAGTGTTTAGGGGCAAAATTAGATTTTAACGGCTAGAGCAAGATCTTGCCAATTCACTCTCAACGTGGTTTATAAGCCAGACCTTGATTTTGTAGGAGGCAAGGCAATGTGCCTTCAAATTACATGCACTGATTATTGCTCTTATACGTTGAAACCTGACTCTCTCCGTGGGATTAAATAAAGGCTGGGCTGCATGAAATTAATTGATCGGCTTTTATCTGCCTAGTAGAATTTGTTTTTTGTAAACACGGGTAGCTTTCAGCGTGGACACACTTTTGTTGCCTGGATATTGCAGGTGTCAGCTCACATTACATGTCATCTTACTCATGAGCCTTCTGGTTAATGTTTTGGGTTGTGGTTATTAGAGTACAGTCTTTTACCCAAAGGAAAATTTATTGCTAGGTGTTGAATCTCCTAGATTGTCTTGATTTATGATAAGTTCTTGAGGGGTTAGATTGCTGGTTTTTTTTCTGGTATTGATAACCACGTGTACATGATATACATGAGACTTCCGACCAGTGAATTCTGAAAAGTACAGAAAGTATCGTGTCCATTCTCTGGGGGAAATACCGTTCCCATGATGAAGTTTTCCGGAAATCACAGACATGGAGTGAGAGGATTAGATTTTTTAGTTAACCACAAAATTTGTGATGAGATTTTAAAACTAATCAACACTTGCCAAGCTTCGGCTGTGAAATATGACTGCTCAAGTATCTTAATTCCTCATCGAAAATTGGGTTAGAACAAGTGTTGCTGTCTCCCGTTATCCCATATCCATCTATTGCTCTATGTACATATTAGTTGTAAATGCCTAAGCTCGTTTCACGCAATCGCAAAAAGGAGGGCTGGGCATTGCAATAAATGTTTATTATTTACAGCTGAGACAGCTCTAATCAGACCCCAACAATGTACAATTGGATGGCCATGGCTACCCAAGCACCTCCTTTTTAAGAAATAACATTTTGTCTAGTGCTGCACTAAATGTCCCTTGACAATTTGTTCTTCCACTCATTCAGAATCAAAGATCTTCTTGGCTACGATCCAGACGACTTGGTGGACAAATCATTCTACGACTTCTACCATGCCATGGACAGCCACGTCATTGAGAAATGCCATAGAGACTGTGAGTTTTAGATGTACTCGTCCTTTATTAAAACAGAAAGTACAGCCATTCCAGAGATGTCTTTATTAACATCATGAATATTTCCCTCTGCTTACAATCTGAGCATACTGGTTGAAAAATTGAGTTGATATACTGACAGTGCTTTGTAGAGCAGCCAAACTCTTTGATGTTTCCGTGCAGTTTTTGCTAACCTTTCATACTTTATTTCCATCACATAAAGATCCAATTTAAATGCAAATACTGGTTTTCAAATTTACTAGTTTTCATAAATAGTATCTACATGTACACTAGAATAAGAAAGGTCAATTGTGATCCTCAAAAATTTTAAAGCCTGTAAAAACCAACTTGCATTGTCGTTATATCCGTTATTGTCTTAAATGGAACATTATGAACATGAATGTTCTTACAGTCTTCTGAATGTTTTGTTACAAAACTTGTTGAGTCTACCCGGAACCACCCAACCCTCCTGTTTCTTAGAACCGCTTATCTCCAGAGACATTACTTACCTGTATCACATTACAAGAACTTACATTACAAAGTTTGGTAGATATTGGCACTGTTAATGGTTGTACCATGTGGGTTTTCTCTTTGTGGGTTTTGAGATGTCCTTATGAACATGTGGTTCGTCTCCTTATCTGAAGAAGGCGGATGTAACATGAATAGCCCGGTGTTGGAAAAAAACATTGGGTAATGTCAGATAGGACTTAAAGCTATGCATGGTGGAAAATTACGAAGTAACTAAGGTCTGCACCATGTAAGAAATTGTTTGTGTGAGTAGTTGAATTGACATCTATTACCGTGCTCTGTGCAAAAAGGGTGTTTTTTCTTTCATTCTTCTCTTGCAACTTCGATGACCAATTGAGTCCAAATTTGTTATTTTATGCATGTTGGGATACAATAAGTGAGAATACTGGTCTTTGACAATTACCAAGGGTGTCCAGACACTTGTATCATTATTATTGACTATATGCTGCTATCAATTTTTGCTAATGATTCTGTCTTTTGTTATTGTGAGTACTGAAATAAATATTTTTGAATTGAATTGAATTGTTTGTCCATGTTTTTGTTTTTATGCAGTGTTCGCCAAGGGGCAGGCCTCCAGTGAGAAGTACAGATTCCTTGCTAAGAAGAGCGGATATGCCTGGATGGAGACCCAAGCTACGGTCATCTATAACAGCAAGACCAACAAGCCACAGTGCGTGGTTTGCGTCAACTACATGATCAGGTATGTGTTCGTTAAGAATATGAAATGTTCATGATGATGTGTCCCCACTATAAACACCAGGGCCCAATTTCATAGAGCTGCTTAAGAAATTTCTCAACAATTTTCTGCTTAGCAGAAATAAGCAGGATACCAGTCAAAAATGTGTGCATGTGACACGGTAGCTTGGCTGGTAACCTTATTCTGGTAAGCATAACTTACTTTGTGCTAAGCTACTTTTTGTGCTTGAGCAGCTTTATGAAATAGGGACCCTGGTCACAAAAGTAGCTTAGCACAAACAAAGAAGTGCTGACTAGAATGTGGTTACCAGCCAAGCTAACATGTCACATGTACAATTTTTGACTTGTATTCTGTTTATTTCTGCTAAGCAGAAAGTTGTTAAGAAAACTTTTTTTCTGCTTAAGCGGCTCTATGTAATTGGGCCCAGATTGCACAAAAATGTGTAAATTATTGGTGACTACAAAAATTGATTCATGTTGAATTTTTTTTAAAAGCTGCAGTGAAATGCCTTTGGAATATTAAGCTCATTCTCTTCAAATTTGTGGAGGCCGTACATGCCTTGTGAGCGCCGAGGCAGCTCAAGCTGTAATACTCCCCAGGGAGCTGAGAAAGATTTAAAGGGAATTTTATTGGCCTAATGACCAGGGGGCTAATGTAAAGTGCATTGATACAGTAATTGTAAAATGCGCTATGAACTAGTTATTATTCAGTTATGAACCCTTTCGAGTATTTAAAGTGAGACAAGGGTTACCATGACCCCAAGTTGACCTTTTAATCTCGTTTGAAATTTCCTTTTGATTCAATATCAGAATGAAGACCAGGTTGTTCAAGTGGGAAAAGGCCTGCCAAGGGTCAAGTAGTTTAAATCTTAAAATCAGACCTTTTAATCTCGTTTGAAATTTCGTTTTGATTCAATATAAGAATGAAGACCAGGTTGTTCAAGTGGGAAAAGGCCTGCCAAGGGTCAAGTAGTTTAAATCTTAAAATCAGACCTTTTAATCTCGTTTGAAATTTCGTTTTGATTCAATATAAGAATGAAGACCAGGTTGTTCAAGTGGGAAAAGGCCTGCCAAGGGTCAAATAATTTATATCTTAAAATCAGACCAACCTAAAGCTTTGAGGCCCTTAATCTTAACAAAGCAAGACGGAATAGCTTTGTGTTTGTTGACAAACACTTAAACTCTAGTAACTGTTATTATTTCAACGACATTAGGAAATACATTTCAAAACAAAGTTTCTTTCTTTCATAATTTATGATTATTTATGATTGTTTTTCCTGTAGTGGTGTTGAGGATGACCAAGCAGTGATTTCCACACATCAGTTGGATGAAGGGATGCAGTTAAGCACGGAGGAGATCTTCGTGCCACGCCCAGACGACCTCGACGACGACGACGTCTTTCCACTTTACCTCACTGGATCAAAGAGTAAGTCCCAGATTTTGTTTCCATATATCACCACTAGACAATCTGTTAATGCATGAATGGGATACACACAATGACAAATGGAGGGCACCAGGAAAGGCTTTACACATGACCTTATCATCATATAAAAAGCATTTAAAGCCATTGGACCCTTTCGGTACAGAAAAAAAAAAAAAAGTTCACAGATTTACAAATAATTTACAGGGTTTACAGAAGGTAATGGTGAAAGACTTCTCTTGAAATATTAGTCCATGAAATGCTTTACTTTTTGAGAAAACGGTAAAACAATATAAATTCTCGTTAACGAGATTACGGATTTGTTATAAACACATGTCATGACACGGCGAAACGCGCGAAAACAGGAGTGGGTTTTTCCGTTATTTTCTCCCGACTCCGATGTCCGATTGAGCCTAAATTTCCACAGGTTTGTTATTTTATATATAAGTTGTGATACACGAAGTGTGGGACTTGGACAAAACTGTTTACCGAAAGTGTATAATGGCTTTAAAGGGAAGGCATGATAATCACTCTTAAAATTAGTAATGGCAATATAAACTTTTGGCTAAAAGCATACAGCAGCTTCTGATAGTGTAAAGCATTTTGAGAAACAATTCACTTCAAAGTAATGTGGTTATGTAAAAAGATATCTGTTTTATGCCCCAAAATTGAACCTGAGAATGCTTCTCAGATTGTATATTCCTATTGGTTATTCTTCCTGCGTGGACATATTCGCTCTGGAATTTCGGCGTTATCAAAAAAAAAAGCGACCACCAATAAAAATGAAATTTTCAAATGAGAAAGTTATTGTATACATCTACATTTATAAATGCTTTGAACAATCAAACGGTTACAAAATCGAAGGTTATACTTTGCCAAAACTTTACACATTTCATCTCTTTTCATGCGCCCCATGAAATAATGGTGTGGGGTAAAATGATTTTACACATCACTTCCAGATTTTGTTTGGAGCAAAATTCACTGCACTAGTTTGTGCATTGGGAGAACCCTTGTACACAAACTTATCTACTTGTGATGAGGCATTCTGTTTGGTGTCAAAAACAGGAAAGACGGATCTACTCTTTAAATCTGCAATGCGGTCATTGCCATTTTGTCACCTGTCTCTTTAACCCAACACTCCCTTGAGTTATTGACGAGGATCCTTCCTATCACTCGAAACCAACTGCAATAACGGCAATGCCAAACGGAAACGCAAACTGTGGTGTTATTCAGACCCCATATGAAAAAAAATAATCGGTTTACAAGTGCAATCCTCGGTCGAACAATACCAAACAAAACAAGCTGTTTTTGAAGGGTGGGTAGCGCTTATGAAGGACATGCATTTCTGAAATTTCTACCTAGGAAGATGGGCAAAATGGCACAATAATCCCCCGTGACCTTTCATACAGCTAATGTCTGCCTATGTGGGGCATGTCCAGTAGTATGTAAACTGACACACACTGCGGGATGACGTAAATGGCTATAACTACAGCAGGATTATTCAGTGCCTGGGGCTGGATCAATATTTCCACCTCGGAATGTTGAGAGGAGTGATTTATATAGAATGTAGGGCAAGGACGGTGGGGGGGGGGGGGGGACGGGATAATGAATTAGGGAACCTGGTTAATATTATCGTGTGTGAATTCTGGAGTAAGGAGCTTGAGATGAATGCTTCTTTGGGTTTGTGTTATATCAATGGGAGCACTGTGTTAGATTGGTGTTATATCAATGGGAGCACTGTGTTAGATTGGTGTTATATCAATGGGAGCACTGTGTTAGATTGGTGTTATATCAATGGGAGCACTGTGTTAGATTGGTGTATGAATGTGACGTTGTTGCATTCCTCTAATTAGTAATAATTCTGCTGAAAATCGTTTAGTTACAGTGTATATTGAACACATTAATTAATGTAAACATGTTCACAGAATTTACTGTTAATAGAAAGTGTCGGATGATGATATATTAAAGGCACTGGACCTTTTAGTAATTACTCAAAATAATTGTTAGCATAAAAACTTACTTGGTAACAAGCAATGGAGAGCTGTTGATAGTATAAAACATTGTGAGAAACGGCTCCCTCTGAAGTAAAATTTATTTTGAGAAAGCGGTAATTTCTCTCTCAAAGCCTTTTATTATCCATCTGAAAGCATACGTGAAACAATTTCTTTCATTATTGTCTTGCAACTGCGATGACCAATCAAACCAACATTTTCACTGACTTAATATTTTCTGCATATGTTGGGATACACCAAATGAGAATACTGGTCTTTGACAATTACCAAAGGTTTAAGTATTGTTTCATTAATCTTTGTGAGGTACCGGGCAAAATCGTGTATATATTCATCTTTTAAAATGAACTCCCTGGGTATATTTTTTGCTGGTATTTTGCTGGTACTTTTTTTCAACGGGATTCATCAGTTTTTTACTATGATAATATTGGGATGTGCAGTTTATGCATGTGAAATCAGGCCGAACCAGGGGAGAGATATTCAATTCAATTCAATTTGTTTTAATTTTTTGTCCTAGATCAGGCAATTACTAAAGATTGGGCAGCTCCATAATAAAAACAGTTTTATCAAACCAAAAAGGATAACACCACAATAAAAAGAAGTATACAAGTAGCATACATGTACATATTGACAAATAAATTATAACAATACTTATACTGGTGTGTAGCTAGGGTTATTTTTCAAAAAGGAATTTCACCAATTTCTTTCTGGGGAGTTTTGATTTTTACTTGGATATCTTCTTTTTGCCTCTAGGCAAAGTGGCCAATCCAGAGGATCTGACCTACCTGGCCCCTACTCCGGGCAGTGCCATGGTACCATTGGACTTCACTACCCCGCTGCCCAACCTCGCTAAGACTACTGAAGCCCAAGAGCTGCAGCGACAGGACAGTCAGACCCAGGACTTTGTGCCGTTCTTTCCGTTTGTAGCCCTGGACACGATCCCGGAGGACCAACAGTCATCGGATGGAGGGACAAACCAGGTTAGTAAAAAAAAATGCTGCATTTTGTCTGCTCTGAAATTGTGCATTACTTTGTATGCTTGTCACTCCAACCTTGCTTCCAACTGTTTGAGCATGAACTGAACAGTCCCCTAATTTGTAAGACGGTATGACCAATTTTCATGGAGTAAAATTGTCTTCATTTTCTTTACCTATCTTTTGGAATTTTGAGTTGCATTAATCTTCATAGTTTCTTTCACTCGAATATTTTCACTTCAATCCGAAACAGTCCCCTAATTTATAAGATAGTATGACCAACTTTAATGCAGTAAAATCATATTCACCTTCTTGACTTTTCTTTTCAGATTTTGTGTGGCATATATCTTTATAGTTTCCATGCTCAAATATTTTCACTTCAACCCACAGTTTTTACTAGAGGAAGTTTTGGTGTCTTTTAAGTACTCTGATTCTTCTGTCATGTAAAAGTGTTGTAAGTGCACAATTTCGACACCCAGTTTTTAAATTTTACCAAGTTCTGGCCAAAACCTTGCTTCAAACCACGCACCTTTCAATCCATTTTATATCCTACAGGAGTCCTCTCAAACACCAGACTTGATTCTTCCTGAAACCAAATCACACATGAGATCAAGCAGAGACCCCCTGTTGTTGGATGGCTTCATGGAGGTAAGACTAAAAGAGTAATTGAAGTAGGCTTTAGTGCAAGAACATTTTGCTCAGTGGAAACTTGACCAGCCCAAATGATGAGTGATTTCTCATTCTTTCTAGACTGTATTGAATAACCCCTTTTTATTGCTATGAAAGTCGCCATCTTGTAGGGCAAACCGTATGTGCGTCCAAACGCGTACAGCATCGAAGCCCGCAGCACGCAATTTTCCCGGTTAAATTTCTACAGCACATGCACGCACACACGCACACGCACACACGCCATCTTGTAGGTAAGATATTTGAGCCCCGTGACATCATACTCAATACGGTCTATTGTGTTTAAGGGAAGGTGTGCGTTTGGTAGTCGCTCTTCCCTTTAAAAATCATATCAAACATTGACACTTTTACTGATATTTTACTTTGTATAGTAAATTTTTTACAATGTTTTCATTCTTGCATAAATTGTCAAAAGCTGTCTTGCACTTTATCCATTAACCATTCAGTGTACCCAGATTTTTGTGTGCACTTTTTTGAGACGGTACGTTAATCTGGAGGGCATTGGTTCAAGTCCTGCTCCAGTCAATTTGTCTTTGTTCAAACCAAAACTATTTAAAACTTACCCAGTCAGATTTATTACTTGACACTTTTTTAATCGGTTGAATATTATTTTGCAGAATCCGGCCCAACTGGATGACCTGTCCAAGAGGGCGCCCTACATCTCCCTGAGTGATGACTTTGACTTCAGTGACCAGCAGCTGAGTGATGCTGAACTTCGTGATGATTCTTGGGAACCAGTCAACATCTTCGGGAGCAATGTGTAAGTACCTCTTATAAAATGACCACGAAGTTGAATTCCAGTGAGGTTTGACTATATTTATTTTTATTCGCCAGCAAACATAAGCAAAAATTGGAAGTCAAAGGATCTACAAGAACAAATAATACAATAGTTTTAAGAAGAAAGAATACAAAAAAATCTAAAAACACCTAGCAAAGTACCCAGGAACGATGCTTGACAGGCGGATACATGTAGGAAACAACCTCCAGTGTGGGTGGTACACTAAAACGATTAGAAGCAAAACAACAAACAAACAACACTGGCAGGGAAAGCCAATACTGACAGTAGGTCTCTTACAAAGTGGCTGGCCATTTGGTTCTTAAATCCCAAAAAGGCCATGGATTAGATTCACCTTGTGACTCAACAAAAGATGTACTCGTGCATTAAAGGTGTATGAGATAGCATTTGTGACTGAAAATTTAAAAAAGCCCTTATTTGTTATACACTGCTCACTTAAAAAATGATCTTTCCTTTTCTCGCTTTGATCTCCAGTAAAAACAACCCCTGTGTTGTCTCCGTTGGCTCGCCATCAGTGTCCGATGACAGGCAAGACTTGTTGAGTCCTTTGCCGTCAGATGGCCACACCGGCCCGTCCACACCCTACAGTCAGATTTCCATGGGCTCCCCAATGACACCTGTAAAGAAGCTCTGCCAGAGTATGCCCAATCTCTGGGTGACCACCGACGATTGCGGGGATGGCGAACTGTCCGCGCAGTCCCCGGGTAAGTACATGTGGCCGAGCCCGCAGCTCCAACATTCATCTCCTCTGGTCAGCCCCACGGGATCGCAAGCCCTCGACGAGGGTAACTACTACATCGATCTGAACAACCAGAGTAAGGAGTTTTTTCCACAACTGGCTGTGAAGAGAAAGCGGGAGACTCAAGATGTCCAGCCACTCTTCAAGATTGCGAGGAGGGAGAACCAAGGTCAAGAAGCCGGGGTGTCATTCGACGGAGGAGGAGGGAGCGAGATGGGCAGTGCGGGATGGAAGACTGGGAAACCTGGTGTGGAGCTTGAGGCTGCTCAACCTCCAAGTAAGTACTGGCAAATGGAATGATAGTTTCCTATCATCTCCCTGAAAGTGTTATCAATCATAAACTATAGTTGATCATGTTGTTAAGATCACGTAATGTAAATCTACTTGTAATAACTCGTAAAAATGTAGCTCCACGTACATGTACCTTGCCGGCAAAATAATGAACGCTTCGATACTGCCCCTAGGGGTGTGTGATTAAAGCACTGTATGAGAGTTGGGGAGGTAGTGCCTTCTGCTCTACCAGCCAGGCTTCTGATTGATGATACCCAAGCCAACATCCGTATGGACTGTAAAGGGGGTAATCCCGTTTCAGCCCCAGGAGTAGTTGGCAATGGCCTCTGGAAAAATAGTTGTAGCCCACACCTTGAGGTGGCCTTCAGGCCTTGTGTGTCTGGCAACTTGCATAAAATTAAGAACCCAGTATTATTATTATTACTTTAAGTAAATCTATGCAATAAATTATTTCATTATTCAACACAGTTTTTTATTATATTTTAACAAATATTTTTAAAGATAATAAATGCAAATGGTCAACCTTGCCCTTAACAGAGAAATCATATCAGTAACCAAGCTTTGTAAAATTTCTTTCAGGTGATGGAGGGATGAGTGGTTTACAGTCGCTGCTTTTCCAGCAGGATGGAACAAACATCAACAATTTATTTGGACACTCCCTGCTCTTACAAAAGGTTGCACAGCAGGTGAGAACTATAGCTAGACCATGACATACTGGAAGAGAGATATTGTAAGCTGTCCTAAGCAGTGTTTTGAATTGGAGCCCGTCATGCTAATTTTCTGATTCATTTATATTTAAATGCTGTTCCTGCATACTGGCATCAGAATAATTATTCAATATAACAGAAACATGTATACTTTTTATTTGTTTATTTGTTTATTTGTTTATTCATTTAATTAAAAATGTTCAATGGCAGCCAAAGGCTGAAATGTGAATATTTTGTACATCAAGTCAAAAAGGAAAGCTAGTAAAAACTGCAGAGACAAGAAAAAGAAAAAAAGTCTAAATACACAAGGCACAAATTAAAACAGACATTTTAAGATGCTTAAAAAAAACAGTAAAAGTACACAAATACTTTCTTAAGGTATTGTGAAGTAATGTCCATGCAAATATGAACATAATACAAACTTACTAGCTATGTTTAACAAACAAAAATGAGATGAGAATTTATTCACAGTTACAGAGTTTAAAGATAAATTGCATTCTCATTTTTGCAGGTTGTCAACAACGCCAACATGGTACCATCAGGTAACCCACTCCTGAGCAGCAATCAGTTGTCGCCGGGTGGTAGTGCCGGGCCAAAACATCAGTTCCCGTCCTTCCTAACTCAGCCAGTGACCGTTGACCTGAAGGACAAAGCTTCCGCCGATAACACTCTGGTAAACTGCCTGCTCCTGACCAGCCAAGACTTGGATGTGAACACACCACTGCAGGCTTCAACGGGACTGCTGCAGGGTGAGGACTTGCTGCGGGCATTGGATGTACCTTGAAGTATCCACCGGACTCGGTATGTAAAAAACCAGGGAGATGACTAGAGTTTACCGACCAACCCTAAAAATCCTTAAAATATATTTTAGTATTCTTAAAACAAATTGATGTACATATATACCCATATTTTCCTGCTGTTTCATATTTTGAAGAGTGATGCTTTTTATTTTCATGAGAGAAAGGAAGGGTGATGGAAATGGTTGCTTACTCCCGCAATTAAATTGAATGGGAGTTTAAGCAACTTTGCATGTTGGGCCAGTATCCTTTTTGTGATTGTATTTGTTTATAGAGAGAAAGAAAAAATGAAATAATGAGAGAGTTAAAGTAAGGAATAGAATTGACACTATTATCAGTATGCCAATTTAAAACTGTGTGTGTAGTCGTAAAAGTTAAGTGACTTAATAGTATCCCACCACTAAAATAAAAAGCACATTTTTTTATATCCAGTTTGATAGAGCTGCATAAGCCAAGCAAAACAAAATAATGCTAACCAGATAGTTTAAGCTTAGTAAAACAAAATTATGCTTACCAGAATAAGGTTACCAGCCAAAATAGTTTGTGACTTGTATCTTGCTCATTATTGCTAAGCAGGGATTTTTTAAGCCATGTTTTCTGCTTAAGCAGCTCTATGAAATTAGGCCCAGTTAAAGGCTACATGGAAAGGAAAGGGTGACAGTGATGGAAACGGACCAGTTTCATTTATTGTTTTATTTATGGTACATTGATACCATGTGATTTCAGTTGTGGTTGAACTTAGCACTTGTTCTTTCACAGTATATCAGCACAAATTTGTTTTTTTAATTATTTTATTGTGGTGTGTGTTTTGTACAGTATTAAGTGTTTGCTTTAGCTTGCCCCAAGTTGGCCTTCCTCTCAGAAAAAAATTAGTCGAGTGAAGTCCATTTATTATAGAAGTTGAGGAAGGAGGCTACAGTAACACATTGATTAGCGTCTGTGAAGCGCTCGATAGTATAATATGTATATGTACAAGACCAAGTCATTTTGTTTGTAATTGGCCCGTCTTTTGTGATGTCATTCATTGCCATATGATCTGTCACCATCTATCAGTATTTTCCTTCTTAAACTGCCATTAGGGATTACTCTACTCAAATACTCAAAGGGGGTGCATGTAGAATCAACACAGACTAAATGCTCGGAGTAAACTTTATAAATTTGTAACTTTGTTATTATTATTTTTATTACTGAAAAAATGCAGTTAGGAGTTTGTTGTTGAACATACAAATGCACAAAACCATATTGTATATAGTAGATATTTTAATACAAAACAAAAACAAAGGCTGATGTACCCATTGCATACATAGAACGGCAGTCTCGCTCCTGGTTGACTGTAATTGAAACATTTGTCAAAAGCACAAACTCTTTTTAAAGTAACATTTATACAACTTTGAAAGATTTTAAGGATATTTTGGGAAACATTGCAACTGCACGAAGGTGAGATTGTACAATATGCATTGGTTTTAAAGCACAAACTTTTCAAGACAATGTATTAACTTTAGAGCTGTGATGTAGAACGTGTGTCCCAATTGCTGTGTAAATAAGCCAAATAAATCTTTTTCCATTTTGACATTTTGTTTACTTTGAAGAAAACTATTTTATGACCAACATCCCCTTGTGATAATTAAAACCCTTTTGAAGGTGCTAAACAGTTTGAGAGGAAACAAGACGACTTTTATCAGAATCTGCTCGGTGATGAAGAGCCTCTCAGAATTTTAAGGTCTCTTGAGTTGCCAAGATTGTTAAGATAAGAGTAAAAAGATTTAAGAAATACTAAAATAACAGTGAAGTATATTAATGTACAATTGCCACTGATTGCTGGAAACTGCAAAAAAGTGTGCCAATATTTGTTGTCCTTTTCATCATTTTTTTTATTGGTTGGAATGATACAATGGTCAGATTTTATTTTTAACATCTCAAAGAGTAATATTTTAAAACATCTCAAAAACAAATGGAAGTAAACAAGAAATGGAAGTATTAAACAACAAATGCCAAGTGGAAGTAGTTATATTTAAGTTAAATAAGATATACCCTGTACAAATTTCAAGGAAAAGTTAATCGTTTTCAATACACAGCACAAAAAACAACAACAAACAGATCAGCTTAAGTTATTGAACTCACTGCTGTTTTAACCCTCATGTATGGTTCATGATTTGTTTGTTTATCTTCTAATAGCTGTTGTATCAATAGCTAATAATATTAATGTTTCAATAACAGATAATATTAATAATTTTCAGCTCATCTGAATAGCTTAGTTTTTATTAAGATGACGTTTTGTTGGTAAGATTAAGATCATCTGCCATGGATTGAACAAACTGATTGACATTGGTAGGTTGGTTATAAATATTCAGAGATTGGAAAGTGTACTTGCAGTTTCTTAATTAAAACGAAAGACTTGCTGTATTGGTTGATAATGGTGTAAAGTTAAAATATTGTATCAATTGCTTCTTGGTTTGATCTTCCAGTTTCTTTGTTTGAATTACAACTGACAAAAAACACTTCTTTCAATCAAGTAGAGGCAAATTTGTATTATCACTGAAATTATGGTAGATTGATAACTCATATTGAACTGCTTTAGAAGATATCTTTGAAATTACGGTAGAAGGGATACCATGAGCTGAATGAACAATATATTACATATTTTCTATTTTAGTATTTTACAGATTAAAGTGTGTTAATGATCATTGTTATGTTTTAGTATAAATCTGTATAAGGTTGTGATAAAGTGACAGGGTTTGGGCCCTGAGATGCCATGGGCTGTAGTCACTGTGAAGAACATTCTTACTCCCATGAATTATCGCCAAAGATATTTCACAAAATGATCTGGACCCAATTTTATAATAGCTGTTAAGCAGAAAATACTGCTTAGCAAGAAATGGGTGGAGCCCCAGTTGCAACAAGGTAAACTTTATTGAATATTTGCTGGTAACCAGTTTCTGTTAAGCAATACTGTCTGTGCTTAGCAAGTTGGGGCTTGATCTATTGAACCACCTGTTTGAATTGTAAGTGCTTATCTGAAAGTCCAATTACTGCCATTATGAACATTATCGAAACTCAGAATAAAGAACGTCCCTGGAATGATATGGCTACATCATTTAGGAAATATGTGGATAAACATGGAGCTGGAATGTTCTGCCATATTCTGTACAATGTACTCCTAACTTTTTGATCTAGACATATACCCGCTTTTTGAGTTCACAAGAAGATTTGGCTTGCAACCTGTTTTAAAAACTAGCCTTTTCTTTGTTTTTATTTGGTTTGAATAAATACAAATTATAAGTAAATGAAGAATGGCTTTTCTTTGTTGATTGGAGAATGTTGTCCTAATAGTGATTGCTAATGCATGATGTTGTCAATAACAAATATCCGGTAGGAATATATTACGTCTTGTAGTGTTACAGTAAATTAATATGGTGTCTTTTCTGTAACAGCTAACAACTTAAATTGAAGTTCAGATGTTTTAAACATTTCTTCTTTGCATGGAAAGCCTTAAATAACTACTGTACACCCACAATTATAAATAACTTTAGTGGGGTGTAAGGGTACATATTACAGGAGGTCTACTTAGAAGGATGTTGTCTGTAGCTGGTAGACCCGCGGACCTTTCTTAAGGAGGTAGTTCTGGTTGTTGAGAGAGGCAATAAATCCCTCAAAATCAGGAACACTAATGTTGCCATCCTGTGAAAAAAAGAAGATTCAAAGTAATAGTAATTTGAAAAAAAAAACTTGCAGTGGAATTGGTGACTTTTTTTTTACACTAGGTGGCAGCAGACTTACCAGGAAAATCCATTCTTAAAAATGTGAGCATGCTCGCTCAGAATGACGACAACAAAGGAAATTTGCCTGGCAAGTCTGCTGCCACCTAGAGTTCCAAAGTCTCCCATTAATGCACAAACCTGGAATGGTAAGACATCTTGAATGCGTCTATGGCACCGTGGTCAAATGGTTAGATTGATGGACTTACACTCACTGGGTTGGTATGTGTAGGTTTGTATCATAATCTGACCGCTGACTTTCACAATGCCTACAATACTTGTTGTCTAGTACCACAACTGAACCATTTGTGCAGTTCATAACGAGACATTAAACCAACATTTGTAATGGAGAGATTGGTTGCTGGAAGATAGTTCATCCTTGCATTCAAGAAAACTACACATAGAGTTTGTGTTGTTAGTGGATTTGGATGATTCAACAAATCCAGTCTCGAATGGTAAGTCCTTTTTAACTACAAAATCAAGGCAAAGATAATACAGCGCTGAAGACACAAGGTGGTGCCATTTTAGCAAGCAAATGTTTTGTTATATGGTAGCAATGGTCATTGTCCGCACTGATCTCTTGTTTTGCGTCCAGTGCACATTTCACATTGCCCATCTTGTGCCTTAGGTGCACTTTAATCTTTGGTTAAAGGTGATATAGATTTTGGCATCTATTTCATTGATTTGCTTTAAAAGCTTGGAAAAAGCAAACTTTTGCCGCTGAGTTCAGATTAAAGTTTTTGTATACAAAGCTCATTAATATTGAAGATAACGGTTCAAATCAGTCGTAGAAAATATCACAAAGATTGTGATCATACCGAACTTACCCTTGCTATTTCTCTCATTTGTTGCATGGTAAATAGAGCGTTGTAAGTTTGTTCAGCAACCCGATTCAACACTGCAATGAATCGTTTAGCCTGTACAAGAAAAATAAGACAGAAGTGTGTTGAAATAGACCCTTCCAACGAAATATGGCATTAAAGACACTGGACACTATTGGTAACTGTCAAAGACTAGCCTTCACAGTTGGTGTATCTCAACATATGCATACAATAAAAAACCTGTGAAAATTTGAGCTCAATCAGTAGTTGATTGGAAGATAATAATGAAAGAAAAAAACGCCCTTGTCACACGAAATTGTGTGCTTTCAGATGCTTGATTTCGAGACCTCAAACTCTAAATCTGAGGTTTCGAAATCAAACTCGTGGAAAATTACTTCTTTCTCGAAAACTACATTACTTCAGAGGGAGCCGCTTCTCAAAACGTCTCCCCATTACTCGTTATCAAGTAAGTTTTCATGCTAATAATTATTTTGAGTAATTATTTTGAGTAACTACTTTGAGTAATTACCAATAGTGTCCCCTGCCTTTAAGTAACACTTTGGTTGGCAAAATGAAGGAACATCGCATCTTTTTGTATTGGGATGATGGTGGCGTGACACAGATGCGTTGGTGCACCTGCTTAGTGCGCATCTCCATGGCGTTTGCCAACCAATTGTGTCTGTATGCATGCATGTGATTGAATTAGCCTGTTTCATGGGAAGGGTCTATTTAGGGCAACCTTAGTAGAGAGGCTAGGATTGAGTGTAAAATGTGCAAGTTAATACCTTTGAGCGACTGCTCATTCCTGATCCATGCTGTGAGCGTTGAAAGTCCAGGTGCCCAAACTCATCAGAATAAGTGTCAATCATACTGTGAACGAAGAACAGAGCAATGGTACAGGTACGTGACATTTATGTGCTCCTCAAAAATAACCAAATGGTCTTACCACAAGGCATGAGGGAATCGATATGCCGATAATGGAGTACACATCGTGGAGAGTAATTGGTAAGTGAACAATTATTATGACCTACAACAATCTGTGAAATTTTGCTCTGTTTCTTTGTTTCTGTGAGAAACAGCTCCCTCTAAAGTGACCTAGTATTGGAGAAAGAAGTAATTTTCCACGAATTTGATTTCAAGACCTCAAGTTTAGAACTTGAGGTGTCGAAATCAAGCATCTGAAAGCACACAACCTCGTGTGACGAGGGCGTTTTTTCTTTCATAGTTATCTCGCAACTCCGACGACTGATCGAGCTCAAATTTGAACAGGTTTGTTATTTTATGCATATGTTGAGATACACCAAGTGAGAAGACTGGTCTTTGACAATTACCAAAAGTGTACACTGCCTTTAATCAGTTTTCCATGTAATTACTCCAATTTGTTTTCCATAAAACCAGCCAATTTGAAGAAAGTCTGCTCCTTGCATTCAATTGGCTGCTTATATAAGTACCCCAAAACCCACTAAAAACCTGTAAAAATACGTCTAGTACCTGAACTTCATAAGTTCTACTACATCTTCTGCATCATGTTGGTTAGCCTTCTCTCTCATTTCTAGTCTGGCCCTTGCCTCAGTCAGTCTTATCAGTGATTCCAGTTGTCTAGTGGTGATTGGGGTGCTGTCACGACCCTTGTGCTGACTGCGCAATTCTAGATAAAAAGTCTGGAAGGAACAAGTTCATCTTTATTGGCCAACTAGCAGTACTTTTATATTTTGTAGTGATATGAAGTCACTTAAAATATCGTTCCCTTAATATTTGTTGCATTTATTAGTTAAGTACTCTGCCTGAACAATCCAGAGCCCCGATGTGCGATATGATCAAGCTAAATGAGTCATTTGCTGGAAATATCAGTATGGAGAAACGGGCCAACAGGTGTGAAATTTAAAAAAATATTTCTTTGTAAATTTATATTGGCAACTTCCTTTCTGATAAATAACACCAAAAAGGGGTTAAAATTAGCATTGAAAGAAATGTGCTGATGTGTTTACAATAAACAACAACTCAACTTTAAACACCTTTTCTCAGTTTATTCTCTTCAGTATCTTGGTGTTTCTACTTTCACAACTTTTAAACTGAAGGTGGTATTAAAATCAGTTTATAGCAAAGATTATGCTCTTTTTAAAAGTATACATTTTTTGTTTAAATGACATGGGTAGACAAACGGCTCTTTTTGCTTGATCACTTACATCACGAATCTGCAAAACTTTACCACAATCTGTGCGAGATAACATCTTAGGAAGCATTTACAAGTGCATCCAAGAACAAGAACCTGACTGGCATGTTTTATTTCAAAATGCTTTTTAAATTTTTCTCTTTTTTAAAATTTTTTATTTATTTATTTTTTACTACAGAAATTTGTTGGACAAGAGTGCCGCAGTGTAAGGAAACCATCATGCGTGTGATTACCTGCAGCACAGACGCTGCCTCACTGGTGAGCTTTGGATGGACATATTTTCTTGCATACGCAATGTACTTTCTTATCAGTTGAGGCGGAACGGCATCAAAGTCTTCACCCCTTGTGACTTTAAGACGTTCTGACAGAGGTTTGTCAGCCTCGTAGAGTCTGAGAGCCTCGTCTTGCTCTGGGTTCGATTCAGTATCGTCTCTTGAGGCACGAACATTCTCTCTTCCACTAGAGACGGGCAGAAAAGATTAATTGATTGGATAACAATTATGCTGGATTAAACTCTTTTCAAACTAGGCAGGGAAAAGTTGGTTGCAATTTTTATTTATTTTTTAAATGCAAGTTGCCTGACACACAAGGCCTAAAGGCCACTTCAAGGTGTGGGCTACAACTATTTTTTTCCAGAGGCCGTTGCCACCTACTCCTAGGGCTGAAACAGGGTTACCCCTTTCACAGTCCATACGAATGTAGGCTTGGGTATCATCAGTCCGAAGCCTGGCTGGTAGAGTAGAAAGCACTACCTCCCCAATTTTATGTAGCAAGTGTCACGACCGGGATCCGGACCCACACCCTGCTGATCAAACACCAGTGCTTGAATCCGGTGGTCTTAACCGCTCGGCCATGACACTGCCAATGCTTAGACCCATGTCACATGAGGCAATTTATAGTTCCAGGCAATCTAACATAGTTTTCTTAGGGATCGTAGACAATATTTGAAAAATAACCAGTGTGCCACCAAAGTAGTTCTGTAGCATGCACTGTAGTTGGTTGCCTCCAAGTTGCCTGTAAAAGTTGCCTCGCGTGACAAGGCCAATACACTTGACACTGCTAACCTTGGCAAACTAGGAAAATGGTTATTTCCTGAGAATTAGTCCACCCCCCTCTCCAGGACTTACATTATTCATTCTTCCTGGGAACATTGCAGTAAGTGTAAACAAATACAGGGTTGTGGTGGGGTGGAGACTTCCCAGGAAATTGCTTGTGTTTTATTTCCTGGGAACTTGCTCTACAGTATGATAAAGGGGCGTCTCAAATGTTGGAATGACAGTTCTAATTGAATTGGAGTCCAGCAGGTATTCCAGCACATGCTCATGGACTGTTCCGTTGGATCAATAAACCGTTTCATTAGGACTATCAAAACAATAATGTGTTTATTCACTCATGTAGGATTTCTGTCGTACTTTGGCACGATTAGGCACTCCAGCGGAACCTTCTGCCAGTCTAATGTATTGCTGGGGTATGCCCATGGGAAATTTCGTTTGCACCTAGAGTGTGCCTGACTGTTCCCCAAGGGCATTGGAAGGTATTGCACTTTACATTACCAGGCCTGTATGCTCCATTTTTGAAAGGGCAAGGTCACCATCAGGGCATTTTCTCCTTAGTGGAAATTGTGAATTTCTACTGTAGCATTTCAAGGGCACTAAGGGCCAAATTCAAAGCGCTGCTAAGCACAACAAATTTGCTTAGCATGAAATGTTGGCCTTGATAAAAACAGAATAACCAAACAAATTTCCACGTGATTTTGAGGATAAAAAAACAACAGCTGAATACAAGTAACAAGCAATATGCAACAAATGGAAATATTGTTGGTAATCCTGTTTTTATCAAGGAAGAAATTTCATGCTAAGCAAATTTGTGTGCTTAGCAGCGCTATAAAATTGGGCCCAGGGGGCAATGGAGGCAATCACCTTTGTTGCCTCCGTGAAGTGTTAGGCCTGTATTAAGTTATTATGATGTATCTGCTAATTACTAAACAGCGTTAAACTACAAACATTGTTATGGCTATTTGGCCTGTAACTTTGTGGTTCTGACTGTTTTTACCGTTTCCTTCCAGCATGGAGTGACATGACGTGCTCTGACAACATGGAGTCCATTTCTTCATCCGGTTTATCCAGAAGAATAAAAACCAGATCGAATCTGGACAGCAGGGCACTGCCCATCCTGATCAAGAGGAAATCAGAAAAATCTAAGCATCTATATCACTAAAAATAATCAGTTACAGGTTTCACAATACTCCTGTTGGTAAGTTTGAAATCAACTCACTCCAAACCATGCCCACTTTGCACAATTTTGGCCCCAACTATTACCAGGAGAAATGCATGATTGAGGTAGTTGTTACGCCTCAGCCCAATAGACTGAAGTGCTTTTCACACTACTCAATTCCCTGGGGGCAACCCTGGGAAATAACGGCAGGCCCTTCACACTTGGATCGTTTTACCCCTGATCTACCCCAGCAATGAGCATACCCCCCTAGGAAAAGCCACCCCTGCTCTGGAGTAGGGATAAGCAGTATAACCCTGGGGTATTCTTGAAACCTGCAACTGAATATAATAGGGACAAAGTGTGAAAGTTCCCTAGACCACCTTGGGCTGTATTCAATGGAGATATGAGACGCAGTGTGAAATAGGCTTAAAGTGGCATTTTCATTGCCTTCGGTACACCATAACTCGAGTTAGAAGGGATAACTTGGGTGTGGTGTTGCCATTGGGGAAAGAATAGTGGGGATTGTTTTCGGAGTGAAAAGGTTAAAGGTGTTGGTGGTGAGTTAAAGTCACCATTTTGAGAGTCAAAAAGTACACGAAGGTACTGATTCCTGCATGCAATTATTATTTTTGGTAGAATTTAGACACGCATTGTGTGGAGGTGCACTCCGCATAGTGCAAGGGGTCAATACTTTGATATAAACTGATAAAACGATGTTTAAAAATGCAATACATACTTGAGATTTTCCGAAACGGTCTTGGCCTTGTTATAGTGTCCACCCACTGGGTTAGCGGCAGCTAGGATTGAGGTCCTAGCAGGAAGACTGCACACAACACCAGCCTTAGCAATACTGATGCTCTGTTGTTCCTGTGGTTAGGGGTCATAGGGTACAACAAACGTTTTGAGCTACAAAACGGTTAAATCTGCCAAAGCCTAAGCTGACGCCAGGATTTTGAAAAAGGGCCTAGATTTCTGAGAGCATGCCTTTATTGTCATAGCATGTCTAAAACATTCAACATGGCCGACAGGGATTGATTTTGGCTCAAATGCCTCCAATCCAACTTGGGCTTTCAACAATATAAATATTTAAACAAGGCCTTGAGAAGATGTTAATTTTGAAAACCCAATATGTACCTGGATAATTTGCCTGCGGATTTGTTTTCACAGAACTCTGGAAAGTACCGAGTATACAGTGCTGAATACACATCGGTGTAAGGGTAAAAACACAATTATCAGACCTTGAGTGTAAGTGGCTGATTAATCAAAGTAACATGGAGGTCATTCAAAGACTAGTGTAAAACTCCTGTTCGAAAAATTTAAAACTAATTGACTAGATGTTTTTTGACCTGCATTCATGAATACGTACCATTGCCTCTAGCAGTGCTTGATGCTGATTACCCATCTTGTCAAACTCATCAATACAGCAACATCCTGGTATAATGATAATGTACAAACATTGACAAACTTTGTAAAAGTATATCAACAACAACCCTTAATGTTTTGTGTTAACAACATCGATTATATTGACACTTTGAACTTTTGCAGCAATGTATAAGAAAAGAGTAACAGAATTTTCTTTGAACTTTTTCAGTGATATATAAGAAAAGAGTTAACAGAATTTTCTTTGATTTTTTTTTAATGATGTACATGTATAACAAGAGAGTTAACAGAATTTTCTTTGAACATTTGCAGCGAATTAATGAAGAAAAGAATTAACACTTTCAAGAGAACAATGATTGACATCTACCTTGGTCTCCAAGCACCAAGGCACCAGCCTCCAACGCAAAGTCTCCAGACCCTCCTTCCTTGGAGAGAGTGACCGTCAGTCCAGAGGTAGTGGTGGTGTTACCGCATACATAGACACCCCGTGGAGCTACGTTAGACACCGCCTGGAGCATCTGTGGGTTGAGGTGAGGAATTCATTCAGATTGTAATTTAAACCCATTAAAGATCACAGCGGGCGCAAACAGCATCTGCAAACTGCCTAAGATTAGACCTTCACTACTCAACCTCAAAAGGTTAAACTAAAGGTCATATCCCAATTTGACATCTTCCAGTGTTTATCCTGTTAAAGGTAAAGTATACCTTTCGTTTTTGGAACCCGGAGCGAATATGTCCACGCAGGGCGTGAAATGTTTCTTAAAATGCTTTATACTATCGAAAGCTGCTGTAGGCTTCTAACCGAAATTGTTTTGCCATAAATTGCAAGAGTGATTACCAAACAAATACCTTCCCTTTAAAGAACACAGCAGGCACACAGCATGCTCACCAAAATGCCCACAGTGGGCCGCAAATGGCCTAAGATTAGACCTTTCCTACTCAACCTCAAAAGGTCCAAGTAAACGGTCATACCCCGATTGGAAATTTTCCAGTGTTTATCCTCTTAAACATAAACAGTTAACTATCAAAAGTTATAAAATAGAATAATTGTTCTGTGTTGTATAACTTTTTTCCAGGCTTTTTTTCACTGGAAAATTGTGTCCAAAAATCATTAAAATAATAGACATGTCTTGTCTATGGTGATAGTTACAAAAATAATTTGTAAAAATGGATTGAAAAAATACCATTTGGGTTTGACATGTTAGCTGCAGATCTTTTGATAAAGAAATATTAATCCAGTCAGTTTCCCTTGTGGTCTATATCGATAAAAAAATATTAACAAAGAAACAAAATGTGCACAACTGACCTGACTTTTGCCGAGTCCTGGATCACCTACCACCAGAATATGTGGATCTCCTCGAACTGGTATCCGATTCTACATGAACAATAAGAAAACATTTTAACAAATCAAGAAAGCACTCAGGCCTGATACTTCACGGAGGCAACTAAGGCGCTTGCCTCTGTGCCCCATGGTCACTGCCTTGGTGCCCTTGAAATGCTCCAGTACCAAGGAATAAATGCCTTGTTGCCCTTGACCTTTGAAAAACGAAGCATACAGGCCTGACACACTCTTTTGCTTTTCTTTCATTTTGTTTGCTTCATGTTTTCTATTTTATGGAGCATCCTATCATTAGAAAGTAAAGCTTCAAAAATATTGTAAAGTTTGAATTGAATCAATCTTGCTTCACACAATTGCATAAAGCCTTTGGCTGAGCTTTTTGTATTTATTTTCCACCCTGAAAGGAAACTCTTTCACAGTAAAAGATGAAAGCTGTGAAAATAACAAACATTGGTAAAGTTTAACATGGTGTATTTGCAAACCAAGTAAAATAAAGCTGGAAGTTGTTTGATTTTTAATTTTTTTTCAGAGAAGGTTGGACACAGTTTCTTGGGGAGAGGTGCAGTTTTCTGCCATCAACTTTACCTTGTCATTGACGTATTTATGAGTTCCTCCTAGAAGGCCTAGAATGAGGCCAGCTTTGACCATTTCATGACCGTAGATGGCTGGACATATTGACCTAAAATTCAAACGAAGAGAAAATAAAATTAGCCGTTGCAAACTGCTTACCAACCAAAAGGACCTAGGGTTTCGATCCTAGTAGAGTCTTTCTCGAAGGCTAAAAAATAAATAATGCAATTATTTTCACCACACTGAATGACATTTGAAAGTGTGGATGCCTCTGATATAAATGTCAGGTACTCAAATTACTACGTTCAGGGATCAGAAGTCATAAGATGGCATCATTGTTTTTGACTTTTCCATTGAAAGCCAACACCTAGTCTTTATTCAAGGTGTGTGCATCACCCAATACTGAAATAGTCCATCTCTGTAATAGATGTAAGCAATCAGACCGCCTTGACTGAAGACTAGTTACATACCCAACCAGAAGCCGAAACAGATTCTTCTGCTCCTGTATCTCCTGAATGGCATACAACTCCTTGAGAGTAAAGTCCATGGCTATTCCCGTTCCAGCGGGTGAACTCTCACCGCCAGAGGAGGCCTTCTTGCCTCGCTTCTGATTCTGTACTGAATTGGCGTGGAGGTATAGCAGGAACATACACTTGTCCTTGTTCCGTCCATGACCTGGTGGTAAAAGAATTTCAGAAAATAAAAACTTTTGTTGATTTGGTTTTCATGTAATTACCTTTTCATAACTACTGCACTATTTATGTTATTATCATTGAACTACCCTGTCAATAGACCTTTGTCATCATCCCACCATCTTGGTCTAGTTCCTCATATCTAACAACAATAATATATGCTAATAACCATTTTGCAAATAGGAACCAGACTGTTTTGTTCTTCCAGCCTCGGTTTGGTTACATTGATATCAATGGGGGAAATTCAAGATGGCCGCACCATTATAAAGGTCTAAGAGTGTAGTTCAAGTGTCCTAGGGAAACCTGTGCCCCTGAGACTCTGTCCCCCCATATGGGACATTGGGCTGGAGGAGGATTCACAAGAGGGCGCTCTATCAGAAGAAGTTTGTACACAGTTCGCCGTATGGGGGACAGAATCTCCCGGGAGACAGAATCTCCTGCCAAATAAATAATCTAGTAGTCTAGTTGGTAAGATACTGCTCAAGAATTGCAAGGGTCATGGGTTTGAATCCCAACGAGTAATACGCCTGTGAAATTTTTTCACAGCCGTCGATTTCACAAAACTCTTCCTAACTTAAGACTAATCTTACAGCTTAGGATGAGTCCCAACCCTGCACTGTAGCATGCAGACCTTAAGATTAATCCTAAGTTAGGACGAGTCTCGTCCTAACTCTTTGTGAAATCGATCCAAGGACTCGGGGAAAGTACTGAGTAAACTGTGCTTACACACATCGGTGTATGGGTAAAAAAAACAGAATCAATATTCTTTATCCCCGATGCAAATTTAACATCTCTTAAATCGTTGCGGTACCCGCTGCCAAAAACATAGGATTTGAACTGCCTCTAACTACCAGGCAACCTCGGTAGTCTAGTGGGTTCGAATCCCACCCGAGTAACATGCCTGTGATATTTTTTTACAGGACTCGGGGAAGAAAGTACTGAGGCTACAGTGCTAACACACATCGGTGTATCGGTAAAAAACCAGAATTAATATTCTTTATCCCGATGCAAATTTAACATATATTATATCGTTGCGGTACCCGCTGCCAAAACATAGGATTTGAACTGCCTCTAGCTACCGGGCAATCTCGGTAGTCTAGTTGGTAAGACACTGCTCTAGAATTGCAAGGGTAATGGGTTCGAATCCCATCTGAGTAACATGCCTGTGATATTTTTTCACAGGACTCGGGAAAGTACTGAGTATACAGTGCTAACACACATCGGTGTATGGGTAAAAAACCAGAATTAATATTCTTTATTCCCGATGCAAATTTAACATCTATTATATCGTTGCGGTACCCGCTGTCAAAACATTGGATTGGACCTGCCTCTAGCTACCGGGCAACCTCGGTAGTCTAGTTGTAAGACACTGCTCTAGAATTGCAAGGGTCATGGGTTCGAATCCCATCTGAGTAACATGCCTGTGATATTTTTTCACAGGACTCGGGAAAGTACTGAGTATACAGTCCTAACACACATCAGTGTATGGGTAAAAACAAAAATTAAAATAAATAATTGTCTTATTTCCACAACAGTGCTTTATCAAACAGAATAACAAATTAAAACTGATTTTTGTCACTCTTTTACCTTCATCGACATTGGATACTTTTACAACTCCGCCAATAGTTACAACATCTCCTGGAACACAATGGTCAACTGCAAACAAAACGCAATGAAAGCAATTATTATTATTACATCATTGTGGGTGTTCATGTTGGCATTTTGGTTGGTAAGCAGTTTGCAACAGCTGATTCTAGTTTCTCAAAACCAACACAGGAACAACAGTTGGACACAAACTAAAGTAACATTACAGAATTGGTAAGAAACAAAAATCGTGAAGATCACGATCACGGTCTAATGATGGTGAGAGTTGAAAACATCCCTTGAAATATTTCTGTCTGAAATGTCACTTTTGATGAGAAATAAATAATATAACTTCGCGTTTGGAGTTTATTTTGGCATCGATGCAATGTAAAATTTGTAATCGGTTTTTCACTATTCTCTCGTGACCCAGATTGCCGGTCGATCTCAAACTTCTACAGGTTTGTCAGTTGATGTATTTGGTGAATTAAATAAAGTGTTTACACTGCCAGCAACTGTTTTGTTAGCATAAACCAACTCTGTAATGTTCCTTCAACTGAGTCTTTTGCAATCAAAATTTTGAATTTCTACTTTTTTTTCTACCCTAACTTCCTAGGTGTCCTGGCAAAGAGCTATCCCCAAAGTCCATCTGAACACTCCTACTACATTAAGCAGGGCTGTATGCTTCGTTTTTGAAAGGGCAAGGGCACCAAGGCATTTTCTCTTTGGCAAAGGGCACCCTATGAGGAAATTGTAAATTTCTACTTGAGCATTTCAAGGGCACCAAGGCAATGACAAGGGGCAACGGAGGCAATCGCCTTCGTTGCCTCCGTGAAGTATCAGGCCTGCATTAAGGCACTCCACAGTCCATACCCACATGTTTGGATTCTGACGACTGAAGAGAATGGTGTACCTTTTCCTCATACTGACCGTAAGTGGTTTAGGGGTTAACAAATACAAATCCAACAAATTCAAACAAACTGTTATGGCAATTCGAGGGTGAATGCGGGGTTAACAAAAATGGGTGGTTATTTATTTATTGGCGTACTGGTAGCTTTCCTGGCCTTCCACCTCTAGGAACCAGGTTTGAATCACAACGGGGGCACTCTGTGGATTATGTCCCTACCTAACAGTGTGGGTTTTCCAGTGAATAATTATCTGGGGTTTTCCTCCAACATCTAAAACTGAAACTTCCTTCCTTGTCTCTACTCCATGGGGTTCTTGGCTAGTACAGTGATTAAGTTTGCTTTGGTGAGAGTCCTTGGCTTCACAACCAGAATAAATCAAATGAAATTATTGAACACATTTATTTGAAGGTACCTAGATCGCATGTGAGTTCACACTCCACTGTGCGAGGGATCCTTCCCGACTCTCTCTGTCCGTCCATCATGATTTCTTGTACCTTAATCATCTGCCAGTCTACGGTCTCCGTCAGGGCCGAGCCCTGCTTGGGCAGGAAGGAACGCCCTCTGCATTGCGGTGCTAGACACTAACAACAACAGTAATGATAATAACTATAAAAAAATCTGTATTTATTTAAAAACTGATATTTAACGAGGGTGACCCCTCCAGCACAGCTGATCATTTCGGGCTCCACATTATATTTTTGACCCAAAATGAGTCAGGAAAGGGAAAAATAGTCTGGTTTCTATTTGTATAAGGAAATACACAAAATACACATTTTGTCAATAATAGATCCAACCCGAGTAATATGCCTGTGATTATTGCCCAGAGCTCGGGTAAGTACTGAGTGCTGACACACATCGGTTGATATGGGTAAGACCAAAATTAATATTCTTTATCCCCGCTGCAATTTTCCATTTACTAAATAGATAATTGATTGACTCATTGTTTAACTTAACTACCTTGGTTGGCAAGATGTATCTTCCCTCTGGTAAATTAACAATCTGCAAGTAATAAAAACACAAGAAAACTTATCAGGCGTACGGTAGAAATGGAATAAAAGTAACACCTTTCAAAATATTTGTATAAGCATTTTGGAACCAACCACACAGCATACTCTCTATTGGCATGCTGGAGATTACATACCTGTATATCACCACATGTATTGCACTGGAACGCCATCTTGGTGCAGTATGGCTTAATGTTGCTCACTCTCACAACTGTGCCTCGGACAGAAACAAACTTTCCTGCAAGCAAAACAAAAAAAATCATAAATACAATGTAAAAAGTGTCATGGCACACGCTGCAGTCCAGCACCACTGCAGTCCAGCATCAGTAACTCAAAGATTGGACAAGTATCACTGCAAAACTTCTTAATAATTATACCGTAATACTTATATCTTACCCATAGAGTTATATATAAGAACTAGAGGGCGCAATGGTGATGCTGCTTGCACAAACGTGACGAGACCGCAAGGAGACACGCGCGCCATTCTGTACGCGCGTTGAATATGAAGTACACGTTGGAGTTTTTGTTCATTGAACGCTCAAGTGATGCTGTTTTGTCAACTTACAAAATGGCCGCACAAACACATGCTGTGAGATGCTGTTTTGTCAACTTACAAAATGGCCGTATGGGTGCATATTTAGGCCAGTGCCCCTTGCTATTATATACAACTCTATGGTCTTACCATAGTAGTTGGCTTTGAGATTCTTCAGTGGTGTAACAGGGTCATAGTTTAGCAATCTGTCAAATAAGAAAAGTAAGACAAAAAGTGAAGTAACTAACTTACTTAAAGGAACACGTTGCCTTGGATCGGTCGAGTTGGTCTTTGAAAGGCGTTTTGTGACCGTTTGTTATAAAATGCATGTGGTTAGAAAGATGATGTAAAAGTAGAATACAATGATCTACACAAATATGCCTCGAAATTGCGTGGTTTTCTTTTTACCTCGTCCAATAACACGGTCGGCCATTTATGGGAGTCAAAATTTTGACTCCCATAAATGGCCGACTGTGATAGTTCGCGACGTAAAAAGAAAACCGTGCAATTTTGAGTGATACTTGTGTGGATCATTTTATTCTACTTTTAAAACATCTTTCTAACCACATACATTTCATAACAAACTGTTTCAAACGCTTTTTATAGACCAACTCGTCCGATCCAAGGCAACGTGTTCCTTTAATGTGAGCTTTTTCAGGGTTCTAATATAATTTGTTCCAGTTAAGTCATGGTCCTGCAGGCTATGATAACTCAATATCCCAATACTGGGAAAGATTGTTATGTAAGACCCCATGCTGGGTTTTCCTCACTATGTTAAAACCTGTTCTTCTTTTACAAAGTTTTAAGATAGTAAGTTTATGCAGGAACACAGAGCTAAAGATATCACACGCTTCACAAACTAAAAGCTTATTATTCTTCTTTATCAAGGGAAATGGCAGAAGACTCATACTGACCTTGCTCGTATGACCGGCACACTGACGAGGATTGAGGGCACCTGTATGTCCTGTTGCCCAGTCTCATCGGATGCCTGCTGCTGGAGCGCCACAGCCTGGCGCTCAAGATTATGTGTTAGTGTCTTCAAAATAAAAAATAAAACAAGCAATTTATAATCTTGAAAATAATTGCAAACCCTGGCTGTGCGGAATGTTTCAACCTCATCAAGGTGGGGTTTGCACTAATTTTCAACACTATTAACAAGTTAAAGCCAACAGGTTAAAGACATCAGATCAGGAATTAATTTCAGAAAGCTGTTCTGCAGAAAACTTTGCTTAGCAAGTTTATTTGATCAACAATACCCTGCTTGTCTTGTCCAGAAGGTTCCTAAGTTACTTTTTATGAATGTTTGAAATCAAGAGAAATTAAATGAATATATCCTGCCACGTAAATTTGTGTATGTAGAGTGTCGTAGCCAAGTTGTGAAAAGCATCAAACTCAAGTTTTGTTGGCTGAGTGAATCATCAGAGTGCGTGTTCGAATCCCTGTTGTGACATTTTTGTTCTCGGGCAAGACACTTCACTATATTTGCTTTTCATCACCAAAGAGTAAATAAGTAAAGATTGTTGATGTGAATAATTAGCAACCTGTGTGCCAATTTGGCTGCCGGAGCTGCATACTCCATAGGAGTTTAGATGGTTTCAGGAATGTTGAAAAGCCCAAATGAACAGGGGTAGTAATAGTGTAAAATCCTTTGATACAATATTCATAAATACCTAAGACAGTTTATCCATTCTGATTGGTCGAGAGGGCATCACGTTGGGTTGTTTGAACGGATGATATAACACCAGTAAAAAGTGTTAAAACATGGGCGTGACACGCGAGCTTGCACATGTGCTTATAAGACAGTTTCTTCATTCCTATTGGTCGAGAGCAACGGCTGGAACAGTTGTGCCGCATCACGCAATACGCGCGACGCGCACAGCAATCTCCTTATAAGGAGTTGTTTACCCGAGGGCCTTGCCATTTCATAGCTGGAGGGGTGTTGCGTTGAAAGAAATCATTGAACAATTATAATTTTTGCATTTATTTTACTTTTTGACCAAAAAGTGTTGATGTTTTTTTACCGAAAAGGTGTTTATGAATGGGAATCAAAGTGTGTTGAATCGGTTTTCAACTAGTGGTTTAAACCCGCCGAGGCCTGGTTCTTGATAATTTACCTCGACGTCGGCGGGTTTAAACCACTAGTTGAAAACCGATTCAACACACTTTGATTCCCTTAATAACAACTGTATTTATAAAGCACCTAACATTTTCAGATAAAAAACTCTTAGCACTCAGAAGAAATGTTTTGAGAAGACTCTTTTGAAATGTAAGATGGTGGTAACTTGTTTGATGTTTAGTGAATGATTGTTCCGTAAGTGTTTGAGTAACCCACCTGATGAATGGCTAATCCCAGGCAGTTGAGAATCTTCTCCGGCATCTCTTTGATGTCCGTCCTGAGGTCGGGTATTGACTCTGTGACCCTGCCATCTGACATCAGCTCCTTGTAATCTACCGTAATACTTCCCTTCCTCTCGATCTCATCCTGAGAGTGGATCAAAAAGAGATCAGAGCCAAATTTCGTAGACCTGCTAAACAGAATTGCTTAAGAATTTGCTGCTCAGCACACTTTAGCAGGATTTACAGTCAAATATGGTACATGTGATCAAGTTGCTTACTTGGGGTAAAGAGCATCTGTGAATTATTTAAGTCTGAAATGTGTTTGAATCTGTCCTTTTAAAAGTTTCAATTAAGAGCAGGATTATATTATGTATAAAAACATGCTTGTGTTGGAAGCTGTAACAAATAATATAGCACAAGTGTAACAATGGGAGACTTTGAGGGGGCTGGGTGGCAGCAGACTTACCAGGTAAATTTGAGCATGCGCACATTACCAAGAACAATGGATTTACCAGGGGCCTTTATCAAAGCACGGCTTGGGCTCCGGCTCAGGCTTAGGCTCCGCATGCTGTGTACGCAGCTTGCATTTAACCTGCATTTTGGAGCAGCGCGTATTGCATGGATATCAGCACACGGAGCCTGAGCCCAAGCCGAGCTTTGAGAAAGGCCCCAGGTAAGTCTGCTGCCACCAAGCGCCCCAAAAGTCCCCCATTGATGTAGCATTCACAGTGGTAAAGAAAATAAAAATTATTCTATGGTTATTTGTACCTTGTCGTATGCATCCAATCTCGACACAAAGAACTTTTCAAATGTCTTTACTTTGGAGACTGTCGGTGACTGTTCAATGTAGCCTGTGAATAGGGGGTAAAAAGCGTATGCAGTTACAATTAACCATTTGAGTCACTGACCAAAAGTTCCCCTTTTGCCTTGAGCCTGATGTGTATATAAAAAAAATACTTGGGTTTCTTGCACAGATATTGGAGAATATTAAATTGTATATACTTTATATGCATACAATTGGTTATTGTTGTGTTATTTCATCTTACATTCTTGCAGTATCCATCAAATGGGAGACTTTGGAAGGCATCGGACTTTACCAAGTAACTTTCCATTGTTTACTTTAAAGGGAAGGTACACGTTTGGTAATTACTCAAAACAAATATTAAATCAAAAACTGACTTGGTAACGAGCATTGGAGAGCTGTTGATAGTATAAAACATTGTGGGAAACGTCTCCCTCTGAAGAAAGAGAAAGAGGTAATTTCTCATTAAAATAATTCCTATCTGAAACCACACAAATTCGTCCAACAAGGGTGTTTTTTCTTTCATAATTTTCTCGCAACTTCGATGACCAATTGAGCCCAAATTTTCACAGGCTTGTTGTTTTATGCTTATGCTGGGATACACCAAGTGAGAACACTGGTCTTTGACAATTACCAAACGTGTACAGTGCCTTTAAGTTCGGAGTCAACGCCAAGTTTTTACTTTGGTTTGTTAAATTGGAGTTAAAACGTGCGTTGTTACAGAAGAGTAAACTCAATGTGTACTTTTGTGGTTGTTTGCGTCCTCAGAAAATAAGTCTGATTTAATCAGCCCTGTCTGCCAAAAGACAGTTGAATAATTTGGCAGGTTTGAAACGGTGCACTGCTAGGGTTCAACACAACCCCAAGTTTTGATGGGTTTTGACGGTTTCTAAAGACTCAATGAGCTGCACTTCTCTTTACTTTCATCTTTGAAGTAGTACTTCCAGCCTTTGTAAGGAGTAAGAGCATCAGCTAATGAACCATCAGAATGACGAGTGGAACTCGTTGGCCCCCGATAGTTGGAGTAGTTTGAGCCCCTTCCACCTGGTTGAGAATGTGAACAAAGGGAAAAGTGAATCCTCTTAAATATAAAAACTGTGAAAGAAAACAATTTTGTTTATCAAAATCTGATATTCTTTTGAACATTATTATTACAATAAACTATTGAAAAATTATCATCTCAAAATATTGCATAGAAGCAACGTTTTTGGTCAAATTAGTGGTCGAGCGTTCTAGGGGGTAGATTCAAGTTCTGTAATTTACAGAGTGTGGGTTTAAAACCTGGCCTGGTCAGTCGTGACACTTGTGTCCTTGAGCATAGGAGCATGGCACTTCATCAATATTGCTTCTCTCCACCCAGGAGTACATTCAAATAGGCGAGAGCTGAGGAGTAACGTACAATGGACTGGCATCCTGTCCAGGGGGAATATAAATACTCTCAGCTGTGTAATGTCAAGGCAACGGGGTGTCAACTCTATGGGTGCTTGTACCTGCATGTGTACGTGCACAAGACACAGATACTAAACACAGGTCTGATGAGCCATATTGGCTCTGGAAAGACTTTTAATACTTATTCTTCAAAATACCTGATTGAAAACCAGCTGTTTGTTGCCAACACAGTCTCTATCGGAAAACTCACCTCTGTTTCCAGAGTGACCCCTCCATCCACGTCCTCTTCCACCCCTGTTGTAGTTATTGGAGCCGCGGCCACCTTGACCCCTCCCTTGACCTCTCTGCCAGCCACGCCCACTACTTTGGCTTCCGCCGGAGCTGCTACCAGCACTCATTTTTTCGATGAATAACTTTTCACTTTTCACTGATTAATAATAAACACAAACTTTATCATCTTATCTGGGTGAGTAAGATATTATGTTTGGTAGACAATGCATGAAAAGTGGCTGCCGACACTGCACTTTTTCCTGGGTAAGACCTAGTCTAGACCTGGGCTAGTCTAGACCCAGCAGTAATGACAATGAACAAAAAAAGGAGTACAGCAGCCCAGTTACTGGATCCTTGTATGACCGATAATGACAACATTTCGAAAAAAGGAGTACAGCGCCCCAGTTACTGGGTCTAAGTAAGACCATTATGACATGGAGCTATTTATTGCTCCGATTGTTTTTACTCCATGTTGGCAAGATAAGTAAGACTAAACATTTTCAAATGCAGTACTGCCAGTAGGTACAGGACCAACAAAGGTAGAAAATAGCTAAAAAGCTGATCGACTTAATATTCTTATTCAATCAGCAGTGGTCAGTCTCAATTAAGACTCACCCCCCCCCCCCCCCCCCCCATAATTCGTAATTCTTGGGAAAACGGCATTTACAAAAACCCCTTTTTTAACAACAACAAGCAAGGGCAAAAAAATAGGATAGGGAAGGCCGCAAAAATGACATGTCAAAACGATCGTATCGTGCAACGTGACGTGGTTGGTGAGTCAATGACAAAGTCATGCCTCTCTTGATCATTAATCTTCTGCTTAAACCATCATGGTTATAATATATGAGTCAATAAAATAATCACAATACCTGTAAGACATGGATCCTAAGCCATCACAAGTAACTTCTTCACAGACGACTTGAAAAATGTAAACATTGCGAAACCCTTGAATTTTCCCGCTAGCTTGTGCTAGCGCCCTCTTGGGTCGTCATCATACGCAGCGCGATGAGATTGTAGGCATCCTTTATCTCTAGAGCAAAAAGCAGTAGGGAGGTTCAATCAATACGTTGTATAAGTGGGAGCGAAACAAAACATAAAAACGAGGTTGCAATAGTACGGGAAAATTACGCATGCGTGTAGACTGCATATAACGAAGTCGTTTCCTTCCGTGAAACTTTACGTGCGGCCTGAGAAATGAATAAGATTTCAACAAAAAATGTGCATAAATGTGATCTACAATGGAACAAGCCGTTTGCAGACGACAATATTGAGTGTCTAATTTAGACATCTGAGGTAAGTTTGCAACAACAAATATGTGCCTTATGCAGCAATATAGGTTTTAAAAAGGGCGCATCCGTGGGTTCTAACGTTGACATGTTTTGACTGGTGTCGGTAAATCATGTTTGTGTAGTGGGGCCCGATTCTCATTCCTTGGGCAAGACAAGTCGACCTTCCCGGTTACTCGTCTGTGACAAGTCGACATTTTGTAAAACCCGGATTCGTGGATCACTCGACCTTTGGACCAAATCCAATGAATTCGATTTGTTGAGTTTTGTTTTGACATGGACAATGTAAGATTTAAGAAATGTAGCTAGGACATTACATGGGACGGGGAAACAACCAAAAAAATCATTCAATTTCAAGAATCAAGACAAGTCAGTCACAAAGCTAGGGCCTTCAAAGATTCATACCCATTCTTCGTATCAACTGTTAAACTCTGGAACTCGCTTTCATCGGCTGCTGTGAATAGCGCAACACTAGCCAAATTCAAGGGACATATAAGCAACACCAATTAGAAGTCTATTTCCACACGTAGTGTGAGTGTGCAAGTCAGCCTTGATGTATCCGGCAGGATATAATTTTGCTGACTTAACCATATTAATGGAGATGGAGATGAGGACAAAAATAATAATCAGAAAACAAGCACAACACAAGTTTAGTAGTAGAGTAGACTTCCCCAGCCGAGTCACCCACCATAAGCAAGAAATTGTTATTGTTAACAAAAACATTTAATTTAGATAAGAAAATCAATCCAAAGAAAATATTGATTTGTTTGTGGGATTTTCCCTCACTCACTGTTTTTTGTGTGTATTCTTTGGTGCTAAGCTAAGGAAATGACTGCAACACAAATTCAGATGGGTTAAAGAATTTAAATGAATTCAACAAACGGTAACATTTCTCGTTTGACGAAGTGAAATAAAATGGAAAAGATGCAAAATCTCTTAATTAATCTGCTCACTCTTTTCACTCAATAAAATAACAAAAATAATATCTTACAATTAATTTGTACTTACCTTTTTGATATGTTGTGCGATCATCTCATAAACGTCATAAATAAAAAATGATCTAAAAACAGTCTAAAAAGTAAAACTTGAAGACCCTACCAGGGTTATGTGCCATGTTATTATTGTTGTGCTATGCATACATCTAAGATACAGTTAGGATTGAACAAAGAAACTTGCTAGAGAGAGTGGGATTTGAACCTACAACCTCTGAATTAATGTGCCAGTGCTTGACCAACTAAGCCCTCTAGCCTTTGTGTTGGTGGTCTCCTTTGTTTGTCAACATAGGGGGTGCCAGTCAGGAAACTTTCAAACTGTTGTATTTACCAGGGAAATAACCAAGTTGACAATACAACCTTTATGTAGGGCCTATCACCTTAGGGGAATCAACTTTTTCTTGATTACTGCGGAATTCAAATCCTCTTCAAGTCAATTTGTCTTTGTTCAACCCAAAATTAATTGCAATTTACCCTCACAGTTTCCCTTTTGGTTTATTAGCCTTCTTCTGCTTTTTGAGATTCACACATTTGTCATTGCCCATCCATTAACACTAGTAGAACAAAACAATTAAGAATGGTATAGATCATGATGTTTATGTTGTATGCATTGCTGCTTCATGCAAAGATAATGAAATTTAAAACACTGTAAATTTGTAAGCAAAAATTAGCATTGGTGACAAGCAACCATTCAAAGGCTTTTTAAAAGCAATTGCTGATTATCTAAAAGCTAAAACAAGTTGAACATAAATGGGATGCAGATCAGATCAAAATCCTCATGTGTCCTTTCCTATCCTAACTCCCTGAGTTGCAACGGCTTCTTGATGTCTTTCTTGGAAACCACAGGATCAGAAAAATGTATGCAATTCCATCAACTTGGGGATTGGGCCATTGTGTTATGCTTTGCACACTTTAGAGAAAGATTTACTTTTGGAAGTGCCTCAATACAAAACTAAGTCTAGTGACGTTCCTTTAGGTTTATTCCCAAAGGGTTGTACCTGTAGCCAACCTTCATCTCTGGTGGGAATTTAACTCACTGTGGAAGAACATTGAGGGATGAGGAAATGATAACTGCATAGTCGCTGGGGACGATAAGCTGACCTTAGTGACCAATATCTTTCACTGACAGTGCCAATTCCTAGAATCCAGTCTGGTATTTCAACAGTTTTGAAAGTGTGTTTTTTGCATTAAAAAGTATCATAGCTCATATCATGCTGCTTGAACATTAACAAGCCTTGACCTTAACTCTTGAAGTTACATTGAACGTTTCCTCAGGTAAGGGGCACTCTTCAAGGAAAATGTAAATTTGTATACAAACTATGCAGAGGGAAGCACAGCAAAAAACACATGGCACCAAGGCAATATTGGGAGACGAGTAACAGAGTTTGCTTCAGATTTCCATGAAAAAATTAAGTCCTCTAACTGAATGGACTTTTATGTAGCCGTCGTGCAGAATTAAAATTATATCCAGGACATTTCAATTGCAATGTGACAATGGAGGTAAGTTCCTCTTTGCCCCTGTGCCTTCGCCTCAGTGCCCCCGTCAAATAGATTTCTGCTGAAATTGCTACAACTTCTCGCAATCACAATGGTCCCCATTACTTCTGGAAATTAGTTTGCCCTAAACATAAAATGCTTACAATGCAATTTTCCTCTTTTTTTTGCAGTCGCACCGAGGACCACATTAACTATGGGAGGTTATAATTTTGAAAGTGACGAACGATGGAAAGGGCTTTTTCTTGCAGCTCTACGCAAGGTAAACGTCGTTGTTGGGTGGCATGTGATTTTAAACTTAAAAGTGTATGATCATTATTGCTGTTGGGACGATTACCAGCAAACACATCCGTTGACAAATCAGTGAAATGCTCATGTTTTTAAAAAAAAAAGAAGTTTAATATATTTGTACTTGTCTGCGAATGTACAATGTATGCAGCCATCTGCTTCAGTTTTTCTCAAAATGTTGTTACTATTTCGAGTAGCTGGAGACTTCAAACGATGAAGATGGCAAGCAACATGTAGACAAACATAATAAAGGGTACAATTTTGCGTCTGTCACGTTAATTGTCTGTTGAATATATTGTTATTTTGTGTGACTAGTACCTGAAATCACCCAAGACCTGCATGACCATTCACATGTTGAATGACTTTTGAGCTGGTTGAAGTACAGAAAAAACTGCTAATGTTAGTTTTTTACAGCTACGCAAAATGGTACCCCGCATTGTGTGTCGGTCATAAACAAACAGGCTCTTCTCAGAGCCAATATTCCTACCAAGAAGATATTTTTCACAAAATGTTATCATGGAAGGCGCTGTTAGATTCGCTAGCAAAATGTTTTACCGGCAATAAATTGACTAAAAGTCACACACACACTTTCCCTTTTTAATGAAAAATCAACCATGATTAACCAACCTTGTTATCACTTTACTGATGCCAGTTCAAAACACGAGTACATCAACCTCTTATTGACATTTCTTTCAGGTCCAGCGAGAGGTGCATCCCTCCCTCATCGTAGAGGAGGCAGCCCTAGAGTACATCGAGTCCCTGATCGTTAGACTTCTGTCCATGCTCGTTGCTGGTCAACCCCACACTGTCCTGGACGTCGAGGAGCGAGTCCAAAGGGCTTTCCCTCATCCCATAGACCAGTGGGCCATCAGTGACGCCCGTAGTGCCCTGGAGAAAGGAAAGAAGAAGGCCCCTCTCGTACTGCCTGTTGATAAAATTCATCCTCTTTTAAAGGTAGGTGTGGAGAGAGTTACTTCTTGGAACAATTTCGTAGGGTTGTTTATTAGAAAATGTCAACATTTTATTACACCCAGGATAAGAAAGACACAAGAAGAAATGTCTAGTTTTTAGATGTGGGAGGTAAAACCTTTACGGGGAAAACACACGCAATCAGGTAGGGATTGATAACCCAATCCACAAGCAATGCTCCGGTCTGAGATGGGATTTGAACTGGGGTCTCGTAGGTGGAAGGCAGGGAAAGCAACCACTAATCTACATTCAGATCTCAAATTTTGCTTGGTTTACAGGAAACACCTGTTTATGTAAATGGAGTATTCAAGTAGTTATCTTGGCTATTTAGTAAAGCAAAAACATGTGCCAGGAATTGTGTTGCTTTTCTTCCTGATATAGGCTGTGACCAACCTCGTCCTCATGGTTTACTTTATTTTAAACCATGTTTACAATAATAAACCCTGGGATGGAAACTCTTTACTTGGACCCTGATTGGACAACGGCTTTTCAATATTAGAATATGTTCCATATTCATAGGTACAGCCAGTCGCCGGCAAACCAACAATGTAAAAACAAGCTATTGAATCTGGTACCGTACTACGAGATTATGACGAAAACGTGAATTTCGAAAAGTAGCCAGACTATTTTAATTTGCATACGTATCCAAACATTTTGGATATGCAAATGATCCAATACCAGGGTGAGAGAGCTTGACAAACCCTTGGGATGAGGTTGGGCTGTGACTGAATTGACAGCTTCATCTACCATGTATACAGCTTTGCAAAAATCTTTGCTTCAACCCATTTTGCAACATTGGCTAAAAAATGTCACACACACCCTTTCTCGGAAGTTGCCAAATTCGAACAGGACCTTGTTAAATTTTCCTTTTAAACCGTTAGTTCCCCATTCAATTCCATGAATAACCGAAATCCATTGAATGCAGCATTCTGTTTTTTCCCCTGGACATTTGCCAATTTGGGCTCTAGGATAAACAACATCGACTATTGACATAGGACAAGCATTTTTACAGCACATGGTTGTAAAAGCTGCCACTAGCATCTTAGTGGGAGCCAAGGTTTTTGAAGTGCCCTTCGTACAAAATTTACAAAATAGTTTCAGATGTTTTTTTCCCTTTTTTTTTCTCTTCGGATTCCCATTGGTTTGTGCACAATACTGATCAAAAAATGTCAGTGCAACGTCCTGTGCCCAATTTCAGACAACTGCTTTAGAGCATAAAAAGTACCTCTGACAAAATCTATATGCTTACCAGAATAAGGTCACCAGTTAAACTACCATGTCACAAGCACAGTTTGTGCATGGTATCCTGTTTATTTCTGCTAAGCAAAAAGGTTGTTTAGGAATATTTTCGGCTTAAGCAGCTCTGTGCAATTGGGCACTGGTTATGTTGAAAGTTGTTCAAAGAACATGTTATTATTGTTTGTAACACTAAGTATCTTTGTGATCTTTCCCACATCAGGAAGGCTTGGGGTACCGTATCGACAGTCAAGTTTCCCTCTATCTGGTGGCCGTAATGGAATACATAGCTGCTGATATCCTCAAGGTAATCCTTTTACTTCTTTTTGTCGTGAGAATTTGTCGCAAGATTCATGACATTATTTGTTTTGGATTGTTCTGTAAAATGTATATAAACAAAACTTTTGCTGAAACTGAATGTATGTTGCAAAATGGTAAATGAAAACCACTTGTAAATTTTACGAGATACCTCGTAGTTAATTAAACAAAAAAACAATGGGTGAAGGATACAGGCAGCTATAGTGATAAAAGCACCATACATCTCCCCTGGCCTTGTAATTTCCTGTGCAGTCCAACCATGCCCTTCCCCCAGTGAAAAGATTGTCTCTTCTGCTCCGACCATTGAATCTAATGAGCGTCCTCGGAGAGGTATTAAAGAGAAAAAAAGGTTAAAAAAGACAAAACGCTCACAATCCCCTTAAAGTTACATAGTCATTGACTTTTTGAAGAGTAGATTCAAATGCACCCTCTAGTTTCCAGTAAACACACCACATAGACAGCATACCTGTATGCTTCGTTTTTTGAAAGGGTGAGAGCACCAAGGTAGAGGTTACCCCTATGAGGAAATCGTAAATTTCAAGGGCACCGAGGCAATAACCAGGGGGCCTGGAGGCAATCACCTTCATTGCCTCCGTGAAGTATCAGGCCTGAGACAGTAAAAAGGGGCTGGTTTAAAGGGAGGAGTACACCTTTCAGGCCTGTATGCTTCGTTTTTTGAAAGGGTAAGAGCACCAAGGTAGAGGTTACCCCTATGAGGAAATGGTAAATTTCTACTGGAGCATTCCAAGGGCACCAAGGCAATAACCAGGGGGCATGGAGGCAATCACCTTCATTGCCTCCGTGAAGTATCAGGCCTGAGACGGTAAAAAAGGGCTGGTTTAAAGGGAGGAGTACACCTTTGACAATTACTACAATAATTAATGAACTTCCAAACTTACTTAGTGACCCCTTTTCACGCATTTGAAAGCGCACAATTTTATACCAATTGAGCCCAACTTGCAAAGGTTTGTTATTTTATGCTTTTTAACAATTTGGATACACCAAGTGAGGATACTGGTCTAAGACAATTACCAAAAGTACACTGTGCATTTTAAGAGAAAACAATGAACCAAATATTTTCTGTTTTGGGAGGGATTTTTTTGTGTACGTCAGGCTTGTTTTGCTTATGGCAATTTAAATAAGTAATTGCGGTTTGTCAGGTCTTCATATATTATTACATATATAGTTATTGACTTTGTGAGCTTTCAGCTTGAAAGCAATCAACTGGATTGGTCATACTATGTAATTACCAATCCTGTCAGTTGTCCTGAAGGATTACTAAATTGTTGATAGGTTATGTTTTCTTTCGCCGTGTAGGTGGAAACCTTTCAAAGAAAAACATAATCTTGAGAGTGGTGTACTGTCTTATCATTAGCAACATCTACCTCATAGTCTAAACTGTCCTTTTTATTTAGAGTCATAATTATTCATCAGTTATTTCTTGTAAAAGTGCTTTGCCTGCTTTAGAACTTACCACTGTACATGGATACTGAATTGTGCCAAGTACAGTATGCCAAATGTAAAGGCACCGGTGTGGCGGTTTCAACTTTCCGCCGTGTTCAGTTTTCCGAATGACCAAATACGGTAACATTACGTCTTGCGACACCTACGCACAGCAAGCGAAAGTAGTCAACAGTTAGTGTCGTACTGAGTCCCGGAAAACTGAACACGGCGGAAGACTGAAACCGCCACACCGGAACAACTGCTTCCAGCTTTTTTAATTTTTGAAGTGGGTCATATGTGAGAAATTTTTTGGGAGGGCATGACAGTGCCATTATTTTGCCCTGAACTAGTCACCCAAAATATTCCCCCATGTTTTTGACAAACTGTTGTCGACTCTCTTTAATATGAGCTCGGAAGATACAAGACCTCGGTTAATACAAGGTTTTTCACCGGAACTTTCCCATGCATGTTTTTATGTATAGGATAATGCCCGAGGTGCGCACCATTCGTGGGTAAGAATGGCCCGAGGGCGAAGCCGAGGGCCATTCGTACCCACGAATGGCGCGTTCACCGAGGGCATTATGCGACTTAACCCACACCTGTGACGTCATGCTATTGTTAAAATCGCTCCATTATTTCGCACGAATGGCGCGATATTGTTTAATTTTTAAGTCAATTGTTTGTACGTATTACGTAAGCTTGTTCACTCCAGTGAACACCACTGGTGGTGTGTGAACAATGGACGAAGACCAACATTTAGGAAATATGCTCGTTCCTTCGATAGTGGCATCATAGATCGGGAGCGAAAGTGGCAGCAGATAAGTGATTTTGTTTCTTGACTTTAAGTAAATTTATACAAGTTAGTGATAGAAACAGACTATCAGATGATGTTGTAGCCGACTTTCTCGGTCTACAAAAAACCCAAAAGGTGAAGTTAAAAGAAGTGACCTACCCCCGTACAAGCCTGTAGTTTCAGATTTGTTTTTAATAAACAAATTTAAGCTACCTTTATGATCAACAATTTCAGTTGAATTCCTGTTACATGTATTTTATGATGATATTGAAAAAAGTATCTTTGCAATCTTAAATTTTAGGGACTTTACTCACCATGTTTGTGTATGATAAATTAAGCATTTTGAATTAATAAAAACAAAAACCAAAAATACTGGTTAAAATGAAATTGATTTATCTGACTTTAAGACCTGCTCAAATTACTGTTGTAGTTCTATGATTATTTTTTAACATCTCAGCTAAATAATAATTTAATAATGTAGCTGTTCACTTGTGGAAAGTGTTAACGATCATTTTGCAATACATGTGTAGCTCTATTAACCTGTGTTAAAAACCATTAAAAACAAAATAATATATGGTCCATGGCGTCATTGACTTGATTTACTTTATTCCCTAACTCTTTTATGCACAATGGGTGAATAGATGTACCCATCGCGCCATTTGTGCAAAATAATGGAGCGATTTAACAATAGCATGACGTCACAGGTGTGGGTTAAGTTTAAAAAAACCTGTTAGATTCGAGCATGGTCGTAACCGAAGCCGGTAATACAAGTTATTTTAGTGGCCCTGTGATGACAGAATGTTTTTGTTTTTCATACTTTGTAGCAAGATTTAGAAATATTGCTGTGTAGCAAAAGCTAACAGTTGTCAAGGTTTGTGAAATTACATTCTTGTTAACGGACTATTTATTGGATTGAACTGACCATGCAGTTCCGTCCGATCTAATTTTTTAAGGTGGGTTTGGATAATACAAGGAAAATGGGCCAGTCCGGCAGACCTCATGTTAACGAGAGTTAACTGTACACTTATCATAGGGGACAGGTGTTCCAACATTAACAGAGATGAAGATCTGCACATTTTGATGTAAGGTGTGGGTTTCAATTAGAGAGTTTCTCACAACCAGCAACTCTTCCTGGAAGAGATTAATTCACTTGCTTGTTACTAGTAAATTACTTACAGGGTTTTGCCCTTATTATTTGCAGTGACTAGCCAGCGAGACGAGCTGGCTTGTCCCTGTTTCATAAAATAAGGGGGGTCTTACCAAACTAAATTTATTGTTTTTATGTAGGAGACATGATTATATCAACAGGAATTATGTATTTGTTGTATTGCAACTTTTATTTTCTGTTACTTTCACAGTTGGTGTAAAAAAAACACCCACATATTTGGTTTGATTGCCTTCTTGTCATACAAATGTGTTGCACACTTTTACTAGCTGCAATCAAAATAAAATACTGGTTGTAATTATTTCCCGATTTACGAGCTGCTGTTACACAATTGTGCTAAATTATACAGACAGTGTAATATTTACTGGTTGTATTTGGCAAATCATTAAAAGTTTGTCTTTGTGTAAGCTAGAAAGCATTTTCTTTCATGTTCTGTATGCTACATGTATGGAGTTTTGATATGTGTATATTTGGTTTGCGGTAACACCATGTATATAATCTACTTGCCAGGTACAGTTAGTTCTTTAGAGAACTCCTTACTATTCTACATGTACTACTGCGGAGTGGATTTTTTCATATTTTTTGGGAGACTTCTTAGTCCTGTGAATTTTCATATGAATTAAAGGGAAGGTACACGTTTGGTAATTACTCAAAACAAATATTAACTTAAAATCTGACTTGGTAATGAGCATTGGAGAGCTGTTGATAGTATAACACATTGTGAGAAACGGCTCCCTCTGAAGTAGCATAGATTTTGAGAAAGAGGTTATTTCTCACTAAAACAATAAAAGACTTCTAGCTAGAAGTCTTTTATTCCTATCTGAAAGCAAACAAATTTGTCAATCTCTCATCATTATCTTGCAACTTCAATGACCAATTTAGCTCAAATTTTCACAGGCTTGTTTATGCTTATGTTGGGATACACCAAGTGAGAAGACTGGTCTTTGACAATTACCAAACGTGTACCTTTCCTTTAATCCATTGGTCAATGGTTCAAGTCCCACTCCAGTCAACTTTTCTTTGTCCCAAACCCAAATTGTGAATTTTCATGTTAACCCTTTTGAATTGTTTTCAGAAAACTTCTTCTGTGAAAAATTATTCTTCCCACTAACAAATTGAGGAGGAACTTTGATCGGTACGAAGAAAAGAAAAAAAATGTTGTTGAGATAGCGAGGGCTGTGAGGAGTCATAAGAATAGAATATATTTGTCTTCAAGTCGTTACCCGTAGTGGGACTTAGAGTCAGTTGAGCTGAGCCTTAAACGTCATCTCTCATACCCAAGAGGCTGAGACTGAAATGTCAAAAGCTTTTCTGGGAGCCGGTGAATAAAGAGACACATGCATCGCCACTGTCCACAAGACTGTGGGTTAAAATCCCATTTTAAAGGAAGGGTGTAGGCTAGTGGGTATTATCGGGAATATTATTTTTTGGAATGGACCTGAAACTCTTTCTGGGCAATTCCTTATTTTACCTGCTCAAGACATCATAAATCTAGGTGTTGTTTTTTGTGTGTGATTTTGTATCAAGTGGCTTAGATTGAAATTTGTTACTGATAACATTTTCGATTAACTGGTTCCTTGTGGATGGTCAGGTTGCCTGATGATGTAATCAGAAATCTGATGTACTTTTTTTGGCCCATTTTTATTGTATTTTGTCTTCATGAGGAAAGTTTATGTGTGCAAGCAATTTTGTAACAAATTAGCCACCCATCCACTTCCACTCTCCCCACCACCTAAAGAAAAAAAGGGAAATTGAAATGAACAACAACCTTGTATTAACAAAAGTTTGCACTTTCACAGGTTAGCTTCCTTGTATTGTTAGAAATCACTGTAAATAGAAATGTGTGAAAATTACAAACATTTTTGAGCAAAGGACAATTTGCTCTTTAATAGAAAAGCACCCATTAAAGGTCAAATTATTCTCTCACTCACCTGTCCTGCAGCTCCTCGTCCTTAGTTTAGTGTCCGAGACAAGAAAAGCAAAGACAGTCCAACTCCGCATTAAGGATCCAGAATCTTTGTATTCTTAACGTGGGTTCGGGTAAATTGCAAATGTCAGCTTTATTTCTTTGGGGTCATCTCCGTACGACAAAGAGTTAAGTTAAATGTCAGGCTTTCTGAGATAATAACTTTTTTTTACCCACTCAATGATGCCGCTGACGTCCGATTTTGTTGTTGAGTTGGGTCAAAATTAAAGCTTATTTAGGCCCGGTGCTTTGTTCTCAGAAGAGCGAGGCAAATTTTCCTAATGGGAAAACTCTATGACAGGAATTTGGAATTTTATCTTTGAAAGGGCGAGGCCATTTTCATTTTGCAAAGGGCACTTCCATTGGAAAGTCTTAAAGTCATTGGAAAACCTTTGAAGGGGCACCAAGGCTAAGACTAGGGGCAACGGAGGCCATGTGGCCTTCGTGTAATTCTAGGCCTGCTTTGAGAGAAATGTTTATTTCTGCACGAACATTTCAAGGAGTACCAACGCATTACGACCAAGATTATGAAATCAATTACCTCAATGGGATGGTTTTTTTTTACAATTTGGTTGTCTGAGATGAATTTTGTTGAAATTTGTTTTTTTACCTGCAGTACATCCTGCAAAAAGCCATTGCGATGTGAGATAAACTTTTAAATCTTAGACCGAATCTCTGCGTCCAGTGCGCATGACCATACACTTACATGGTTGGTAAAGAGAATGGGTTCACCCTGGTGTTTCTGGCATACGCACAACCATTTTCTTCCTCCATGGCACAACCAACCCTGCCTGTGTGACCCCTGAGAACGGGTGCAGTATCCATCAAGACAAGACATTACATTTTATTATTGTAAATTGTATGCTGTGTCAACATTTTAAATTTAATGTGTGCATGTTGCTCTTTGAAAATATGCGAATGATGCACACATGTACCTGCCATCAATGAAGAAAAAAAAATATTAAGTAGAAATCATTTATGTATGGAAATTTTTTAATATGTAGAATTTTAAATGCTTTAAATTTAAACATTGCAAAATATTCTTAAGAAGCACCAAGTCTTTGCTTTTGAATGCATTTCTTGTTTCTATGGGGTTTTCCCCCAAAAAGAAAATCTACACAATTTGTTTAAAAATCAAAGTCTAAGAACATTCTGCATTAACACTAATGGTGTAATAATTAGCATTGGCAGCTGTCCCATACTATGCTACACAAGATAAATTCAACCCCTGGACCACCACTATACTTCCTGGTTCGCTCAATTACAAAACCCTGGGACTCTGATGTGGTCCTTTCTCTATGCTCTGGCCATGCTCTGACTGACAGAATCATGAGAGAGATGTCATCTCTGTAGAGTAATAACTGCTGTCCTAGCTCTCTCGTTTACCTTTTAGCAATTTCAGTTCCTTTGTCATGATGTGCAATTCATCATTGTTTAGCTGTGGTTTTTTGTTTTGGGGTTTATGTTGTTTTGTTATTTTGCTCTTGCAAGCTCCGGCAGCTCTTTGTGCTGCTTGTAGTTTTTTTTTTATCGGCAGTGCAGATCTGATTTATAAATAAATTGTCCCTTTTCTCGTTTACCTTTTAGCAATTTCAGTTCCTTTGTTATGATGTGCAATAATCATCATTGTTTAGCTGTGTTTTTTTTTTTTTTTTTTTTTTGCCCTTGCAAGCTCCAGCCCCTTTGTGCTGCTTGTAGTTTTGTATCGTCAATGTAGATAATAATTTGTCCTTTTTCTTGATTTCCTGATTTTACAAATTAGATTTTATTTGGTTTGTGGTAAAAGGAATCGCTTCATGGGACAGATTGTATACTCTGTAGCTTGAATGATTAATGGAATAAGTGTGGTATCAATAAAAATAGCGGGACAAATCTATAGAAATTTAGTGACTCTAGTATTCACGGTGTAGTAATACAGAGCTCTCGTGTAAGATTTGATATTACGTACTATACAGTACAGAGAGATACGATTTGTCAGAGTGTAAATTATTTCCTGCAGATAGTGTGCATCTGCATTCATCATGTTCATTGCATGACAATGAAAAGCTTTTGAATTATTTGCTGGGTTCTCCCAATGCACTTGGCTTAAGTAGCGTATCGGGCCGATAGGCGCAAAATTTGGACCCCCAAAAAATCTGCCGAAAAAACAATAATATTTGTTTTCCTGTTTTTACAAATTTCACAAAAATCATCAGGATTAAACCATTTTTAACGCTCCAGAATGCACAGTAAGGCATTTATGCAAAGATCTTGTTTCAATTGAGCTACCTTGGCAAAATTTTCACTTTGGTCCAGAATGCCCAGCACAGCTAAAACAAATCCTGGGGAGAACCCTGACATGTACCACGCACATTTTTTAATGAGAACAATAAAACGAGTTAAGTGATGGCTCATGTTATGACATAAGCCTTACTATTTTAAGTGCAATCATCATGTAAGATCTGCAGTCTTTTAAAGACATTGGACACTATTGGTAATTGTCAAAGACTAGTCTAACCTGTGAAAATTTGAGCTCAATTGGTCGTCAAAGTTTCGAGATAATAATGAAAGAAAAAGACACCCTTGTCACACAAAGTTGTGTGCTTTCAGATGCTTGATTTTGAGACCTCAAATTCTAAATCTGAGGTCTCGAAACCAAATTCGTGGAACATTATTTCTTTCTCGAAAACTACATTACTTCAGAGGGAGCTGTTTCTCACAATGTTTTATACTATCACCCTCTCCCCATTATTCGTTACCAAGTAAGGTCTTATGCCAATAATTATTTTGAGTAATTATCAATAGTGTCCACTACCTTTAAGTGATGGCTCATGTTATGACATAAGCCTTACTATTTTAAGTGCAACCATCATGTAAGATCTGCAGTCTTTTAATGTATCTTTTAATGGTTTGTGCAAATGTACTCGCTGACACATTGCGGTCTTCCATGGCAAAACAGCCAAATTCAAATTAATTATTTTTTGGTATACACGTAAGATTATTTTTGGATATATTAAGGGCATTTTTTTTTCCCATTTCAAAGTTTCAAAGACGTGTATGTTTTTGTCAACAAATTACATTACCATACTGGTTACCTCTCTATTGATCTGTGAATTGCATTTCTCATTTTGTGGGTTTTGTTTTTGAACATTAGAGATAATAATACACTTAGCTCTATTTTTCTGTTTGGACTACCTCAAATTTATCTCTTTAAAAACAACCCAGATCCGGAATAAATCGTTAGCTGCCATAGTTGCCGCAAATGCATTATTCTGCAGATTTTTTGAACAAAGATTTTTATTCACCAAAGACCACACTGAGAGATATTTCAATTGCTCTATTCCTGAGGTCGTTTTTTTATTGAGCTGTCATACGATGGCGTCAGTTACATTAACATGAGTGTTGCGGCTAACATTCACGGTGCATTCGTGCCACTCTCTACGCCACACACAGATACCATGTGTGTCTGTACGCAACATTAATAATTAATGATAGTCAAACAATCGTGTGCCCTGCAGTAGTAGTTGTGCGCCAGGGTTCTCTCTGGCTCAGCATGAACCCTTGTATGTAAATAAGACCTTCCCTAGATTCACGGCCCTGGCCTGCTGCCAACTTTTGTGAGCAGTCAGTACGTTTCTTTTTCTTCTTCAGTTTTTTGTTTTCCCTGGAGAATCTGGAGTTTCGTTCTTCAATTTTATTCAGAAACGAGTGATTTTTTATTGTGTTGGAGCTGAATGGCGTGAAATAATGTTGAGTCTGTTTTTTTTAATGTTTGACAAAAGATGGACGCGTCCTTTTTGTGGGGACAGGCTTATGTAATTTTTTTCACTACATGTAATTAATTTGTATATTGGTTTGTGGTAACACCATGTGTGTATCTACTTGCCAAGTAGAGTTGTTCTTAGGGAACTGTCTTGCTTTATTCTACTGCCGTGTAGTAGAATAAAGCAAGACAGTTCCCTAAGAACAACTCTACTTGGCAAGTAGATACACACATGGTGTTACAGCAAGCCAAATATACATTGATACCTCACCATGCAATGCCTCAAATCCTATATATGTAATTAATTTGTTAAGTAAAATTCAGGATTTGGATAAACGGTGTGGCTAGAACAAACCCTCAAAATCATGTATACATTTCTCCTGTACAAAACTGTAACATGTCATGACACTGTCCAAATTTATAATTTAGGTGCATAAAGACACCTCGATACTCCTAGATATTTCAATCTAAAGCTGCTTAGTTTAAATAGATGCATTGAAGGATTGAAATGAGAGAAATTGCACTTTTAAGTTCTGTTCATTAATAAATGGGGGCAAAATGCTAATACTCAGGCCTGGAATTTTATCTTTAAAAGGGCAAGGCCATTTTTCATTTTGCAAAGGGCACTTCCAATGGAAAGTCTTAAAGTCAAATGGAAACTTTTGTAGGGTCACCAGGGCCAAGACAATAAGCCTTTTTGAGGTATGGCGGACGTGATACGCGCACGTCACACGCCGCGACTGATGCCATGTTGGTGGTCATTAGGTTTACGTGTAAACGCCGCGTCGCCTAAAATGCGCACTTCACTGAATAACGTACGTTCTATTTCTATGGTCAATACGCACAAATTTACCACAACTTTACAGTGTTGTAGCATTGTGTCCGCCATGCCTCAAAAAGGCTTATGAACTCATGGAGTTCATGGCCTGCATGTAATTCCAGGTCCGAATATTAATATTTGGTTCGATACATTTCTTTTTGTAAATAACACAGGAAAGGGTTCCCTTTCCTCCTGTTCTGGGAAATACTTTGGTTTTACCGTTAAGTACTGATGTGTCATGCGCTTTCTAATTTGTCTTACGGAAAATGAAAATCCACAGGCAAATTACTCGGGTGGGATTCAAACCCACGACCCAAACACTGTAGGGAATTTTGTTATTACAAATTTGCACCTTATTTATACCAACAAGACTTAAAACACTGAAAGAAGAGTTCAGGGGGTTGTCTGCTTTTATTGCCAATCCTCTTTTAATGCGTCTTCAACTTTAGATTCAACTTCGCTAGATTTCTTAATCCATTTTTGATTCACTGAATCTCCGTAGTTGAGGTTCGTGTGTACTTAAGTGCACTTCCTTCAAACCCCAAGTGTGCCTACAGTAGGGTTCAGAAACCCACTCTAAAACTGCTCATTTTCCACCCACGTTCAAAATCCTAGAATGACAAGAAAAGGTGAAATGAAACGAAAGATGCATTTCATTTATTTTGTTGCTGCATGATTTATTTTGGGGGGAGAAATCATATTTGTCTAGGTATGCATGCATAAAGTATTTAATCTGAAGTCTTGAGAACTTTAAGGTGCTATTGTTTGGCACTTTTCCTCACTAACTCTGTCAGTGAAGAAACACTCGTTAGAGCTGTCTTCATACATTGGAATTATGGGAGCGCTCGAAATCTGATTTGGAGTGCATTCGATTTAGTTGAAAGTATTAGTTAGAGGAACTGACTAAAAAGTATATTGAGCCAAAAGTTAGCGGGGGCATGTTTTATACCTGTCGCATATGAAAAATGTATGCTGGCTCGTACATCTGAAATCACATTTTGAGGTGCATGAATAATGCCAAATACCAACCTTTAGAACCTGCTGATTGCATGTCAGATGTACCTCTGACCCACTTAACTTTTGTGTACATGCACATTTGCAAGCTCACACACTACTTCTGTTGCGTGTGCACGACACAGTGCGACAGGGAACATGGTCTTTCCTAGATCTAATGAAGCAATTGGGTTTGTAAGACCAGGTGGATTTAACAAAGAGTTAAGACTAGTCTTATCTCGAGTTAGGACGAGTAACGAGTTTCTCGTCCTAACGTAGGACTAGCCTTGCGTTTTTATATTTCCTAGGACTAGTCCTAAGTCAGAACTCTTTGTGAAATCGACCCCAGTGCCCCAGCCTTATCGATACCTATCATAACCAACCTCTGGTAGGGATGTTGTGAAAAACAAAGCCGATTGGTTTCCTAAAGTGAATGCTTTGTGCATACGAATTGCTTTGAGCGCTTGTAGGGTGTTGTATGCGCTCAGTACACGTGTGTAAAAAACCAAGAATTTTGGCGTGATCTCACACAAACAAATCATGTTTTTACATGGTTACCCTAAACTGCATACATTTAGACGTGTCACAAGATCAAAGAAGACGTTTGCAAGAACGGTGGAGTTTACCCGGTATATCTTTGCAGCCTACAAATCGCAAAAGTCTCCACAGATGCCTGCATAATCAGTTTGCAGAGTAGCACCATCTTAAGTCTTAGTCCCTAAACACAAAGATTCTATTTCTGGTAACCCTGTTGGGTTCGTCGGGTGTAATTCCTTGTAGCGAAGAATCTGCTTGTGCAATCATTGCGTGCACATTATGAGCCCAATGACGTTCCTTTAATACTCACAGAGGTACATGTAAGCAGACTTATTTTGTCCCGTTCGTTTGCATCAACTGCGACTGTCTCACTTGAATGAAAAATCTGCAGCCATTTTTTTTGTTTTATAATGTCAGGAGTGAAGAAGTGCTGGTTATACTATCAGACAATGGTTACTTTTTACAGTTGCAGTTTAGCTACAGAGGGTTGCTTATAAATAAAGGACTGATACTTCACGGAGGCAATGAAGGTGTTGCCTCCATGCCATCTGGTCATTGCCTTGGTGCCCTTGAATAATGCTCTGTACACAGTCGAAATTTACAATTTCCTCATAGGGTGGGTGCCCTTTTAAAAAATGAAGCGTATAGGCAGGAGAAAATGCCTTGGTGCCCTTGCTCTTTCAAAAATAAAGCATACAGGCATGTAAATTCTTATACGGTTACTTTTAAAATGATCATTAAAGGTGCCAATATATACTAGAGCAGGTTAAAAGTATTTGATGCTGGGAAAGGGTCAGGGAAAGGCTGAGGAAATATTAACTTTAGAAAAGTCACAGGATATGTAGATGTTGTGCGGCCTGTATACAGCGTACATGTGTGTTTAGTGCGCCGTATGTATTACTTTAAGCAGATAAATGAGATGCCATATGTGTACTCATGTACATCAGACAAGAGATCCACCATATTATTAACCCTGGTGGTCTCATTGGACATCGATACATGCCAATTTCTGTCCTGAGAAACCAGACCTTCCTGTCCTGACTATCGTATGAACATCCAGGCCTCTTAATGTACATAGTACGTAGATTAATTTTGTTTTTGAGCTGCCATTTTAGGTTTGACTGAATGTGAACTCAATTCTCATGGGAAAACCATAGTGTACTCCTGTGCCCAATTTCATGGAGCTGCATCTAAAGCACAAAAACTAGCTAAGCACAACAAAATTATGCTTACTAGACTAAGGTAACCAGCCAAAATACAAGGTCAGATGTACAACTTGTGGCTGGTATCCTGCTCATTTCTGCTATTGCAGAAAATTGTTAAGCAATATTTCCCGCTTCAGCAGTTCTATGAACCACAGGTTAAAAACGGTGTAAAATGCCAGCTGTGTTCGATACCGTTCAAGGGTAATTTTTTTGTCTGAATCCAAAGAGGGTAGAGACTTGTAAATGTTTCCTGACTTTCATGAGGACCCTATTCAGTGAAAAGTGATTGCATCACAAACCTTCAGTTGAACTTAGTGTCCCTCTAAGTTGAATTCACAGTTGTACAGACACTAATAACAGCATTTAGGGAAGTAATGTAAGTTGGATGAGACCTGTTTTTGATATTGTTAATCTGTGATAAAATCAGGGTGTGCCTGATACAAAACTCATGCACTTTTTTCAATCAGGCCGAGGGGGCCCACAAGTGACGTTTAGAAATTAATACTTTAGTTCCTTGTCCTCATTAATGTGTTGACGAAAAAACTATTGTCAATATACAGACTAGCCTGAAGCGGATTTCATGAATTTCATGAATGTGTAGGTCCACTTCGCAACATTGCAAGTTGCGCCATAAACATTGCGCAAGTGGACTTACGCAGCTGCGTAAAGTTTCGTGAAACCGGCTGCTGTATGCGTAATTTTTGAAAGGGCAAGGGCACCAGCACCAAGGCATTTTCTCCTTGGTAAAGGCCACCCAATGAGGAAATTGTAAAGTTTTACTGGAGCATTTCAAGAGCACAAAGGCAATCCCCAGGGGGCATGGAGGCAATGGCCTTCATTGCCTCTGTGAAGTATCAGGCCTGCATATACATCTGTTAAATACTTGGCTGAGGTGGGAATGATTCAGACTAGTCTGGTCTTTTATGAATTTGAAATTGTCTCTTTGGGTACAGGGAATCCAGACCTAATAGTTTGTTCCTGTAAAGTCAAAGCAGTTTTATCTTTTGAATGGGCATCTCTAATTATAAGTTAAATTTGACTTTTCTACTGGTAATTTCCACGGGGCAACATGGCAAAGACGGGGGCATGGCGGCAAGTATCAGGCCTGGTGACCCAGACAAAGGTGGCCAAACTGCCAAACATTAATGGGGCCACAGCTTTTGGGTCTAGCTGAGGCTCCATTGCTTCTTGGCTTGTGCTAGAAAGACACTTGATCAAAGTTTTCAGTTAGTCCCCTAGTTAGTAAACAAAAAAAGCCATGAAACTTAAAGCCTTTAACTCGACACACATTATAGAAACACTGTTGATCTGTGTGAGCGTAGTAAAACCTGCTGTACCCATCTGATAACAATGATGATCATTTGAAGTGTAGGGGCCAACCTACATCCAAGTAGCCTCTGTTTTGCCCATAAACATGTTGCTAGGATCGACCAATAGAAAGAGTATGCCATTTTGTCATATGTGCGGGTCACGTGGTGTCATTTTGCCATGCAGTTGTTCCACCAGCAGGTTGAGCTCAGTGTTGTCCAGTTTCCATTTGTATGGTTTGATGTCACATACTTGTATTGCAGATGGACATCTGATAGGCCTAAAAGGCTGAATATTTTGCAATTCTCACTTTCCTTGCAAATTTGACTAATTTCACCTCTCCGTTGTTGTTAATTTCACCCATTATCCAGTTGGCAGGCAACTATGTGAAGAATATTCGCCACATGGAAATCTGCTGCCAGGACATCAAAGTGGCTATGTGTGCAGACAAGGTAAGCTAGTATTTCTATCGTGGGCCTTGAACTAAGGGGTAAAGCAGCTTTCCTCTGGTAAAGGGCCCCTCTTTGAGGAAAATGTTAATTTGTTCAGGAACGAGCAACCCAGTGCCCAATTTAATAGAGCACAAAAAGTAGCCAAGCACAACAATTGATGCTCATCAAAATCGGGCTATTGGCTATTACATACCATATAACGTGCACCATTTGTGACTAGTGTCCGGCTCATTTCTGCTAAGCAGAAAATTGTTTCACAATATTTTCTGGATCTGGATCTGGATCTGGATAAATATTCTCAACATTCTAATTAGAGCCAAACGGGAAGAGAAAATTCAGTTTTAGATGTGGGAGGAAAACCCTGGAGAGAATTATTCCAGGGAAAACCACGCAATCTAGTAGGGACTGAAAACCCAATCCACATAGTGCCCCTGGTGTGATTTGAAACAGGGTCCCAGAAGTGGAAGGAGAGGAAAGATACCACTATGCCATCCTGACTGCAAAATGTTAAGGATTTCGACTCCAGTAATATCACACCCTTGGTTTGTGATTTTATACTTGCAGGTTTTGATGGAGATGTTTCACCAGGACAACGACGAGGTCTCGAGGACCATGGCCCTCGAGGACACGGAGGAGTTGGACGACCGCACCGGCACGCTTAAATACGAGGAGGTGGTCAAAGACATGATACTGGAGGAGACACAGTACATTCGGGATCTGAATCTCATCATCAAGGTTTTCAGACGGCTGTTTACTAATAAGCCCAGTCTATTCACGGAACAGGTGCAGTGATTTTTTTTAAACAGCTTGCTGAAAGTTCAAAGTTTCACAGCGAAAAGCTTCCTTGTTTATTCATTAATTATTCACCATAACACTATCAACTTTTTAAGTATTAGGGTGATGTCACACGAAGCAATTTACACGCAGATAGGCATCCTTATTTGAATTGTTCACAGAATTGTCTTGGGGATCATAAGACACTGTTTGAAAAGTTACTCCTTTAGTTTGCTACCAAAGTGGTCTTGTAGCATGCACTGCAGTTGGTTACCTCCAAGCTGGTTGCCTCATGTGACAAGGCTCATAGATGATCAATTCATTTACTAGTTACCTATACCATAGTGTTGTATTAAACAAAAGCTAGTTCAAGCTTGCACGCATGAAATTTCATTTTTGAGAGGGCAAGGTCATTTTAATTTTCAGAGGGCACTTCAACTGGAAAATCTTTTAAGTCTATTGAGAACTTTTGAAAGGGCACCGATGCCCAAACCAGGGGCAACAGAGACCATGGCCTCCGTGGCCTCGATGTTATTTCATGCCTGAGGTTGCCACCCCTTAAAAGTGTTTTGTTGTTCCCGTCACAGGAAGTGGAGGCCATCTTTGCTAACATGCTGGACATCCACAGCATCTCAGTATCTTTCTTGAGTCAGTTAGAGGACGCAATGGAGATGATGAACGATAATAGCTCCTACACTGCCATTGGGGAATGCTTTGAAGAAATTGCAGAGGTAAACATCACATTTTTTTTGTTTTTGTATCAAATTGAAAGGAAAAAAAAAAAACCAAAACCCACAATACCATAGAAAAATTGAAAGGACTAAACAAAGTTTCAAGTGCTTGGCTGTTTCTGACTTGTCGCAAAAGACCCCTGCTATTGGTCACCCTCGGCGAGATCAATTGATAGAAGTGTGCACATGTGTACGCACCATGCGCAACTCTCAGCCAATGACAGCTCTTCATTGACCTCGGTAAGGGTGCTGTTTGGGCTTGTAAGGTCATATGCAAGGGGGCTGCTATTACAAAATTGCATTTCTGTTAGATCCAGTGAGATATTTATTAAACAGGCATATGCACTCTGAATGATTGTATTACATCTGCTACACTGCCAGCTGAGAATTCTTTAAGGGAATGTTCCAACGTATACCTCCTTGTCCAGTGGTCATCAGAAGTCAACGCTAACACAAAGTTGGTCATTTCTATTAATAAACAGTCTTGGTTTTGCTTACAATTCATGATTTATATGATTTTACTTCATTCAAAGCGGTGGTGCGTATTGGCGGTTGTAACCAATAACTGTTTCGCTCATTGGCCACTGGTTAACCAATGGGCAACTCAACAAAAACAGTTATTGGTTCCAACCGCCCAAAAAGCACCCCATTAAGTATCATAAATCAACCAGGATGTAATGAAAATATTTGTACCTTTCTTTTTTCCCCCTCCCCTACAGGGTGAGGAGTTTGAGCCATACATCCCATATGCAAACCAAATCCTGAACAAGGATTGTAGAAGTACTCTTAATAGGCTACTAGCCAGACCAGAGGTTGTGCAATACTTACAGGTACTGATTCACCCGTGGTCTGCACTTCATTTTATCACATTTCTAGCCAACTGGGCCCAATTTTGTAGAGCTGCTTTACGGCAGATTTTGTGCTTACTGTGCGCTGCTAACTGTAACCACAAGAAAAGGCATGCCAACCTTCCGGTGCTTACTGTAGGGAAATGAATGATGTAACAATGCAAATCCATGGTGAACAATTTATTTAATTTATTTCTTCTTTACCCTGGGGAAACCTCTCAGTGAAACACTGTTTTTCAAAGGTGCCCAGCAACTACATACACATAAACAAAATTAAAATTGTATTAATATATAAATTGGTTGCCCAATTGTCTTGCTAACCCGTGAAATATGCTTACCCGTGAAATATGCTTACCCGTAAGCAAATTTTTCTGCTATAGTGAGCACAAAAATGTGTTTACCGTTAAGCAGCGTTATTAAATTGGCCCCTGTTTTATTCTCAGTACAGTCACCTTAGCTTTCCTTTCTTCAAAATCAGCGAAACCCAAATCAGCAGTTTGTGTTAATGTGTGGATAAAGGAGTGGGGGATAGGGTACTATGCCAATGAGAAGGAAGTTGTATCAATGCTTATCTCAAGATTGTGTTTTCACCATATGAAGCTTCCATGTCTCAATTCTTTTTATCCTACAGTTCCACGATAACTTCAGGGATGCAGTTGCCTATGTCCTGCCTAAACTACTACTAGAACCTGTCTACCATTGCATACATTACTTTGACGTCCTAAAGGTAAGCCAGAGATTAAGTTTTTAGGGGGTTTCTTTTTCAGAAAAAAAAATTCACGTTTGGTTTGAAATTATCTAATTCAAGTCAAACGCACTCAGCAAACTAAATAAATGTTTGTTTGATAAAAATAAATGCTAATAATAAAAGTAAAAAAATTAACATTTTGGTCAAGTAACTTCAGGTAGTGCTTTATAAAAAAAACAAATGACAAAAAGTTATTATCATCAACCTCAATTTTTTCAACAAAGTTTCAAATTCCAGAGAACGGCCCTTTACCTTTGTTAAAGCCATCCCACAACATAATTTATTTTTTTGTCATGCAAAATTTGCAAACCTATATACCTTTTGCTGTGACGTCAAAGATTTGTTGGTTTACTGTTCAATGTTGACAATGTTTCCTTGTTTTTTAAATTTATTATTATGCAGTTATTATTGAAAACTTCCCCTAATGAAGAGGACAAAGAAAGCTTGAGACAGGTAAGGCCAGCTCTCTTTATAAGCTCTTTGAGTCCTTGGTTTGATTGTTTATCAATTGCTTAATATGGTTCTGCCAAAAACCAATATCAAATATTAGTTTGTCAATATTAGTTTGTTTGTTTGTTTGTTTGTTTGTTTGTTTGTTTGTTTGTTTGTTTGTTTGCTTGCTTGCTTGCTTGTTTGTTTGTTTGTTTGTTTGTTTGTTTGTTTGTTTGTTTGTTTGTTTGTTTGTTTGTTTGTTTGTTTGTTTGTTTGTTTGTTTGTTTGTTTGTTTGTTTGTTTGTTTGTTTGTTTGTTTGTTTGTTTGTTTGTTTGTTTGTTTGTTTGTTTGTTTGTTTGTTTGTTTGTTTGTTTGTTTGTTTGTTTGTTTGTTTGTTTGTTTGTTTGTTTGTTTGTTTGTTTGTTTGTTTGTTTGTTTGTTTGTTTGTTTGTTTGTTTGTTTGTTTGTTTGTTTGTTTGTTTGTTTGTTTGTTTGTTTGTTTGTTTGTTTGTTTTTTTTTTTTTTTGTTTTTTTTTTTATCTAATTTTAGTTCTCATAACGTCTCTTTTGACTATGCTCTTAATTTTTAAATTTTTCTTGTGTATAAATTTTCTCCTCTGTTTTTAAAAAATTTTATATAAAAATGTAAATCTGTATTTTAATTCAGTCTCTGGACTGCGACAAGCAGATGTTTTTTACAATAAACCAGTAATAATAATAATAAAAAACCAAACGCATTGCTTAGCAGTGTCACTTGAAATGACGAGGTCTTCTAGATGAGTTGCTTCTAGAGAGGGCAGCTTAGCAAATGTTCCATGTTTTGTGGTTCAGTCCCTCATCCACAGGTGACAGGCTGCATATAAAGTCATTATTTCTCAATGTCATTTATTGTCACAACCTAGTGTCTAATTTGGGCACAGGGCCTTATATACTGGCTGCTTCCTGCAAAATCCATTCCACTTTAGTGACTAGAAAACATGACCATAAATGGACTTTAACCTGGGCCCCCATTTCAGCAGAAAAAAAAAAATGCTTAACCAGTTTCTTTGCTAAGCAAAAAATCAGTGGGGCACTGGTCGCAACAGTGTAAACTTTATGGAATATTGGCGGGTAACCTGTTTTTGCTAAGCAAGATTATCCTGTGCTTAGAACGTTTTTGTGCTTTTAGGTTATATGATGTGTTGACATGTGTTGCCCTAATTCCTTCCTGTGAAAAGAGAAAAATGTGTTTAATTTTTCCTTGTAATTGTTGAACAAATAGTTTGTTTCCTGTAACATTAGATGGAAGCAGTATTGTTTTTCTGTAGGTGTATTTGCTGACACATCGCTAGTACCCTACAGTACAAAATGCAATATACAGGTTGCTGTTGTACATACACAAGGAAAACAACACTGCTGGCACAGTAAACTGTTTATTGATGCAAGTTATACATTTCTTGTTTCGTTATGTACTTTTTGTAGTAAAACCCATCTTTCAGACCGATCTACCAGGCCAATATTTTAGAATGTACTGTACAAAATAAGTGGTGTTTTGCAGACCAGTTGAAGTCTTTTCATTCGTGTACAAGAAAAAGCGGTCAGGATGATATGCTGAGCATGCAGAACAAAAGTAGCAACAAGTGCTGTGTGCATTTGGGTTTCAGATGTGTTTTGACTATACAAACTGATCATGGGTGCTTGATGTAGGACTTGCATCAACTTTGGTTTGCGCCTTTTTGTACTCTTTGTGACTTCTCATGCCTGTTCATTGATGTTCGGCTATGTAGTGGTTTACGAAGGAGGTTGATGATTTGTGTATTCTAGTGTAAAAATCCCTCGCAGACTACCACTGCTTGTTCTTCTTCGGTGATGTTCGACCCTGTCTATGGCATTATGATAAAGGTGGGTATCTCATCCAGTGGTTTCAAGGTGCCACAAGGATTTTGGAAGATATGACCTTGATGCTTATCTCAAAATCAGTCGGCGAAACAACAACTAGGATTAACAGGCCTTGAACTTTGCTCTTGAAGGGGCGGGGCAGTTTTTCTATGGTGAGGGGAGCACCTCCAAGAGGAAAATGTAAATTGATATTGGAAACTTTGCACAGGGCACCAAAGCAAAGTTCCAATATGGCACCACATCATTTGTTGTGGGTTTGGTGGGTTATTTCGAGGGCAGCTGTCGATTTAACCAAACTCTTCCTTTAGTCTTAGAACTTGGAATAAGTTAAGTTCTGTATCCGAAAACGTTAGAACGCATTGAACCCATCCTAAGGATGGGTTACTCGTCCTATCTCGAGATAGGATTAATCCTAGCGTTTCGTGAAATCAGCTGCTGGACTAACGATAACTTGATACATTTCGCTGTCACAAGTAATGGATGCGTTAATTTATGCGTTCACCTTGGGTTATTGCAAGAAGTTTTGATGAAGAGGTGACTTCCTTGTTTTTGTGTTCCTCTCCATTGCAGGCCTCGGGTGCATTAAAGACACTACAGACCGATCTAGAGAGGATTTGTACCACAGGAAACTTATCCAAACGCAAAGCTGGGTAAGTTAGCTCTGGATATGCACTTATTCTATATGCCTCAGCCAGACAAATTAGACAACTAGTCTAACAGAGAGTGTATTATTTTTTATGAGATCAAATCTTCTTTTAAAATTGTATTTTTGACAAAGTTCTCAACTAGAGTTGCTCCTAATCTATTAGGTTCAGTGCGGCTCTGGCCTGCCTGTCTGAAATGGATGTTATTATTTTCTGTTCTCAGCGAGACGTTGAGGTTCCACAGACGAGTAGCATCGCGGCAGTTCAGCATGCAGAGGATGAACGATATACAGAAGAACATTGAAGGATGGGAGGGACGGGACATCAGTCAGGTGTGCAATGAGTTCATCATGGAGGGCAACCTGGGCAAGGTGCATGCTGGAAAGAACAAAAAGGTAGGTCTTGGGGCTGGAACCCTACTGCCATTAGGGAATCTGTTTCTCTACCTGCATTTTGTAAAGTTCTAAAGACTCACCTTTTTCCATGGTAATTGTCCCCTTAAGGTAATCCCTTGGCTGCTGCTTCCCAGGTTGTATCATCAACTTGAGTGTGATCCTCGGCTGCGGTTGTATGGCCTCTGACTGGCACCCACGAACAAAGATATTGACAAAATAGGGAGACCGCCAACATAGGGCAAGATAGCTCAGTTGGTAGAGCACTGGCATAATTAATCTGGAGGTCGTTGGTTCAAATCCTGCTCTAGTAAAATTTTATTTTGTTCGATCCAGAATCGGATATAGTTGAAATCTGCAAGCTGTTTTGTTCTCCTCATACAATCTGAATTGTTTGTCACTCTTTCCCACAGGCTAACACAGAGCGTCATATATTCCTGTTTGATCTGATGATCGTATGCTGCAAGCAGAATGCACGCAAGTCGGTTACCAGCAGCTCCCCGGAGTACCGGTACAAAGAGCGTTATGCACTCGGCAAGATAAGCTTAATAGACAAGGAGAATACTGATGGTAAGAGGACTGACTGCTTTTAATAGGTTTTAGTTATTTTTGATGTTGAGAAAATGTATTTTGCTGTTTAACAAATGTACATAATTTGTTTTTACTCTTACACCGATGATTATAAAGCACTGTACACTCAGTTCTGAGTTCTTTGAAGAAAAAAAATCCACAGGCAAATCACTTGGGTTGGATTCAAACCCACTGACAATCCTAGTCTTTTTTTAAAGGCTAAATGACAACACAATTCTGCAACACACAGTTTCTCAACATTAATCTTGATTTTGATGATACAATATTTTTTATGTTGCTGGCTTTCATATATCATCTGTGACTGGTATCCTGCTTTTTTGCCTAGAGGAACATTGTTTATTACTCTTTTCTGCTCAAGAAGCTCCATTAAATTTTACTTTTTCTTGCTTAGCAGAAATGAGCAGAATACCAGTCACAAATTGCACATGTGACATGGTCTTTTGGCTGGTATTCATGATCTGGTAAGCATTGTGTTGTTGTGCTTAGCTACTGTTTGTGCTTAAGGAGCTCAATGAAATGGGTCCTGAGTTCTAACACAATCTTTCATCAACCATCACTTGAGAAATGTATGTCCATTGTTTTCTCATCTGCTTCTCTAAACATCAACCCTTTTGAAAAAATTTTTTGTTCTCACTCTTGTTTCTTTGTCAGATTTCAAGTTTGGGTTTGAAATCAAGTTAAAGGATCAACATCCGGCAATCATCTTCTTTGCTAAGAACCAGGAGGAGAAAACCAATTGGATGGAGGCACTCACAACGTTATGTCTAAGAAGGTAAGCCTTCATCCTGCTTTCAGACCGAAGTTCAACAATTAGTTGTGAAAAAAAGTATGCAATGATATCTTTAGTAAAGTAGATGTTAGTTTGCATCAGGGATGAAAAATCTAATTTGTTTTTATCCTTACACTGTTGTGTATTAAGCACTGTATACCCTCAGCACTTTCCCGAGTTCTGTGAAGAAATTTAAGTCCACAGGCAAATCACTTAGGTGGGCTCAGCAACTAGTGGTAAAAAGCCATGCTATGACATCTACAGTGCTCTATACAGCTCACAGGCTGTTTGGATGTTAACGTCTTGTTCTTTGTATATCTCTACCTTGCAGTACTATTGAGAGAATGTTAGATACTATATTAACTGAAGAAGAAGCGCAGCAACCGCTCAGACTACCCACGCCGGAAGAGTACAAGTAAGTCATCATACTATCAACAGTTTTAATTCAACCTAGTAATTGTCCGTTTTTATTCTTATGTGTAAAAATTGTCTTAATTCAGCCTCTGGCTGTGATACATTTTTATCATTAAAGACACTGGACACTATTGGTAATTGTCAAAGACCAGTCTTCTTACTTGCTGTATCTCAACATATGCATAAAATAACAAACCTGTGAAAATTTTAGCTCGATTGGTCGTCGGAGTTGCGAGATAACTATGAAAGAAAAAATCACTCTTGTCACACGACAACTACTCCACTTCAGAGGGAGCTGTTTCTCACAATGTTTTGTACCACCAACCTCTCCCCATTACTCATTAAAAAGCAAGGTTTTCTGCTAATAATTATTTTGAGTAATTACCACTAGTGTCCACTGCCTTTAAACCATTTCAATTTAAATCAATTCTAAAGTCCCACACCAATCTCTGGCTGGGCGACCTATTTTATATTGGTAACTTCCATCCAGATAAGTAACATCAAAAAGTGGTTAAAATTAGCATTGAAAGAAAATGTGCCAACATTATGTTCAATAAACTCCTTTAACTCTGTTTCATTCTCTTGTATCTACTTTTGTTTCTACATTCACAATTTTTGAACCAAAGTGGTATCAACCTGGGGTCTTAATAGTGTTAAAGCAAAGATATGCTCTTTTTCAAATGTAAACAAATTACTGGGTCGACAAAAGACTCATTTTGCTTAATCCCATCACATGTGAGTATCAGTCATCGTTTTTGTGACTGGCGTTAAACAAACCCATTTCTTTCATCAAACCCAGATTTGCAGAGGAAGACTCGCCGGACAACATTGTCTTTGAGGAAGGGCAGAAGTCCCGCGCCGGGGTACCGCTCATCAAGGGTGGTACCCTCCTCAAGCTGATTGAGAGACTGACATACCACAAGTATGCCGACCCATCGTTTGTCAGGACGTTCCTGACGACATACAGGTCATTCTGCAAACCTCAGGAACTACTGTCTCTGCTCATCGATAGATATCCTTGTTTTAAAGTTGAGCTAGAAAAATCTAAATATTATAAACCACAAGGGAAACTGACTGGGTAAATAAGAAAATCCAGTCAGTATAAAAAATCCAGCAAGGCTTGTTGCCAGTGTTCTTGTTTTGTCAGGCCTTGGCTTCAAAGTCCTATTCAAAGAAGATCAAGTTCAGTTTTGTGATCCAAGAGGAATTTTGTGTGCCAGTCAAAAGCTCAAATTCAATGCCGTCTTGGTTGGATATCATATATTTAAAAGTGACACCAGTTTAAAAAACAAATGGTGACAAAAACTTGTGAAGGGAATCAAACACAGATCTGACATCTAGAAGAAACAATGTGAATTATGGCGGTTAGTAAATTGTTGACCTTAATTTGAGCTGTTTACATTTGAGATTCAAGACCCACCACCTACTGAGGAGGATCGCATTGCGATGGACAGAGGAGCTACTGTAGTACGAGAGGATCTAAAAAGGTTCCGTAAGGAATATGCCCAACCCATACAACTAAGGTAGATCTCTAAAACCACATTCCTCAGAACGAAATCTTTTCTCAAAATGTTCAAAATTATCAACAGCTTCACTGTTTCTAACCCAAAATTATTGTCGTGAAATTGGTTAACTCGTATCACAAAAATACAGCACCTCATTGTCGGCGGTTAAGAGCACCGGATTCAAGCTCTGGTCAGCAGAGTGTGGGTTCGAATACCAGTCGTGACACTTACTACATAAAATTGGGGAGGTAGTGCTTTCTGCTCTACCAGCCAGGCTTCGAACTGATGATACCCAAGCCTACATCCGTATGGACTATGAAAGGGGTAACCCTGTTTCAACCCTAGGAGTAGGTGCCTCTGGACAAAAATAATTGTAGCCCACACCTTGAAGTGGCCTTCAGGCCTTGTGTGTCTGGCGACTTGCATAACAAAAATATATAAAAAAAATTAAAAAAAATAAAAAAACCTCAGCAAGTAGTATTTTAAAGGAAGCTTTCACCATCATTATCTTTGAAGCATGTAAGTTTAACGTAAATCTGTGAGCAATTGTGTTTTGTGATTTATAAAACATACCTGAACCCTTTAAGGTAAATGTCTTTAAAAACTGGATGATTTAAGACCCTTTTCAAAGCTAGTGCTTTTGCCCGGTTTAGCCGCTTTCAGTAATTTCGAAAACATGCACTCTCTGTCTGGGGCATTAAATAAGCAAACAGAGCCAAACATGATTTGGTTTTTAAAAGGTTGATAATTAATTTGTTTCCAATGTTTCTCTCTCTTTCTCCCCCTTGACAGAGTACTGAATGTATTAAGACACTGGGTTGATCGTCATTTCTATGATTTTGAGCGGAGCACAGAGCTACTACCAAGGCTGATGGAGTTTATAGATCAAGTCAGGGGAAAGGCCATGAGGAAGTGGGCAGAGTCTATCAAGAAAATTGTACAAAGAAGGGTAAGTTTGGCAGTTACAAAAAAAGGCCAAATTTCATAAAGCCTGTAAGCACAATAAACTTGCTTAAGCACAGAAAAGTTTTGCTTGAAATAAACAGGTAACAAGCCAAAATTACATTAAGTTTACATTGCTGTGACTGGTGCCAATAAATATTTGCTTAGCAACAAAGTTTGTGAAGCAGTATTTTCTGCTAAACAATTCAACCCATTTCTCATTTACCTTACAGGGTATTCCAAATCCATTTAAACTCATTTCTCATTCACCGATTAAGAGTTCAAAACCTACTCCTACCAAATTCTTATTTGCTTAATACAACTTCTAAACCCACCTTAATTTATTTGATAAAAATTTATTTGATACATTTATTTGATAAATTATTTATTTATTTGATAACAATTTACCCATTTCTAATTTAACCCACAGCAAGAAGCAGATCAGCTGATCCGAGAGATCACATTTGAGAAGGATCCTCCGACCCTAGAGACGCACATTGCAAAGTTTGCCCTGGAGTACGACTTAATGACAGTACGTAATGAACGCTTATAGGGATCAAGTTTCACCATGCTTCATAATCATACATCCATAAAGGACAATTTTCTGTGCCCAATTTCTTATTTGAAAGAAAAATCTTGCTTAGTAGAAACAGGTTGTCAGCCAATGTACCATGGAATGTATGTTGTTTGTGAGTGGTGCCATGCTAATTTTTGCTTGAAGACAATTTTTGTGAGCACTCCCCACTCCTCCCCCCCCCCCAACCCCCATCAAATTGAGCCTTAGTTTCTGAAATAGATATGATAGCATGAATTTGAAACTTTTGGGGTTGAACAAAGAAAAATTGACTAGAGTAGAATTTGAACCAACAATCTCCAGTTTAAGGTGCAGGCACTCTATCAACTGAGTATCTAGACATATATTGGCAATCTCCTTATTTTGTCAATATCTTTGTTCGGGGGAGCGAGTCAGAAGCCATTCGACTGTTAGCCAGAGATTACACCGAAGTTTACGATGCAACGTTATTTTAAATTTACCCGGTCTGTTTCCCTTGTGGTTTAGAACTTGATATTTGAAATTGAACCTTAATAACCGGTTCTCATTTTTTTGTTTCTATAGTTGCATCCAATAGAGATTGCTCGTCAGCTGACCATCCTAGAAGCAGATTTGTTCCGAGCTGTTCAGCCATCTGAACTGGTCGGTACGGTGTGGACAAAGAAGGATAAGAATATAACGTCGCCCAACTTACTAAAAATGATTCACCATTCTAACATGGTAAGAATATATGGCCGCCCAACCTACTGAAAATGATTCACCATTGTAACATGGTAAGAATACAACGTCGCCCAACCTACTGAAAATGATTCACCATTCTAACATGGTAAGAATATATGGTCGCCCAACTTCAGAAAATGATTCACCATTCTAACATGGTAAGAATACAACGTCGCCCAACCTACTGAAAATGATTCACCATTGTAACATGGTAAGAATATATGGTTGCCCAACTTCTGAAAATGATTCACCATTCTAACATGGTAAGAACACAACGTCGCCCAACCTACTGAAAATGATTCACCATTCTAACATGGTAAGAATATAACGTCACCCAACCTACTGAAAATGATTCACCATTCTAACATGGTAAGAATATATGGTTGCCCAACTTCTGAAAATGATTCACCATTCTAACATGGTAAGAATATATGGTTGCCCAACTTCAGAAAAATGATTCACCATTCTAACATGGTAAGAATATATGGTCGCCCAACCTTCTGAAAATGATTCACCATTCTAACATGGTAAGAATACAACGTCGCCCAACCTACTGAAAATGATTCACCATTCTAACATGGTAAGAATATATGGTCGCCCAACCTACTGAAAATGATTCACCATTCTAACATGGTAAGAATATATGGTTGCCCAACTTCTGAAAATGATTCACCATTCTAACATGGTAAGAACACAACGTCGCCCAACCTACTGAAAATGATTCACCATTCTAACATGGTAAGAATATAACGTCACCCAACCTACTGAAAATGATTCACCATTCTAACATGGTAAGAATATATGGTTGCCCAACTTCTGAAAATGATTCACCATTCTAACATGGTAAGAATATATGGTTGCCCAACTTCAGAAAAATGATTCACCATTCTAACATGGTAAGAATATATGGTCGCCCAACCTTCTGAAAATGATTCACCATTCTAACATGGTAAGAATACAACGTCGCCCAACCTACTGAAAATGATTCACCATTCTAACATGGTAAGAATATATGGTCGCCCAACCTACTGAAAATGATTCACCATTCTAACATGGTAAGAATATATGGTTGCCCAACTTCTGAAAATGATTCACCATTCTAACATGGTAAGAATATAATGTCGCCCAACCCACTACAAATGATTCACCCTTCTAACATGGTAAGAATGTATGGTCGCTCAACCTACTGAAAATGATTCACCATTCTAACATGGTAAGAATGTATGGTCGCCCCACTTCAGAAAATGATTCACCATTCTAACATGGTAAGAATACAACGTCGCCCAACCTACTGAAAATGATTCACCATTCTAACATGGTAAGAATATATGGTTGCCCAACTTTTGAAAATGATTCACCGTTCTAACATGGTAAGAATATATGGTCGCCCAACTTCAGAAAATGATTCACCATTCTAACATGGTAAGAATATAACGTCACCCAACCTACTGAAAATGATTCACCATTCTAACATGGTAAGAATATAACGTCACCCAACCTACTGAAAATGATTCACCATTGTAACATGGTAAGAATATAACGTCACCCAACCTACTGAAAATGATGCATCATTCTAACATGGTAAGATTTCAAAATGTAAAAAAATAGTACACTTAAACTAGACTGAACTATAATTGCACTGGGTAGAAGTAAACATTTCAGCCATTTCCATGGGAGACCTGGGAACGCTAGGTGGCAGCAGACTGACCACGTAAAACGGAGTTCTGAGGATTCGAGAACGTGGATATGCCTGGTAAGTCTGCTGCCACCTACTGTCCACAAAAGTGTCCGATATCATATAGTGTGTAAACTAGCCAAGTTGTGGCAGATGTTTTAAGATAAAATTGCTGTGTAACATTTTTCTTTATGAAATGAGCCATTTGCGAGTTAGATATTGAATAATGTCTTATACAATGTCTTGATTGGTCACACGTAAACAAACAAATGGGATTCCCAGACTACCTCCATATGGGTAAACCCTGGTACCATTGTGCCATACACATTCATTCAGAGTTACATATGGGTATTCGATGTCTCTTGCGTTTCTGCACAAATGCTTGCCCAAAACCTTGTGACATGACATGGCACCTGTCTCTAGTCTGAGAAACTCCAATGGTCACTCATAATTCTTTATATAAAAAAAAATTGTTTTGATTGTAAAAATTTCTTCAGCTCCTAGTATGGTTGACAGGATGTTTGGAGTTGTTTTTTATCTGAAGGGTTTTAAGCATTACAGGAATATGTTCATTATTTAAGTTGTTTAATGGTTTTGTACTTTCTTCTTATTAAATTTGATGTGTGTTAGCACTGTATACGCAGTACTTCCCCGAGTCCTGTGAAAAAATATCACAGGCATATTACCCGAGATTTCCCGGTAGCTAGAGGCAGTTCGAATCCTATGTGTTTGGCAGCGGGTACCGCAACGAATCAGTAAACATAGGATTTGAACTGCCTCTAGCTACCGGGTTTGTAAGACACTGCTCTAGAATTGCAATGGTCGTGGGTTCGAATCCCACCCGAGTAATATGCCTGTGATATTTTTTTCACAGGACTCGGGGGAAGTACTGAATATACAGTGCTAACACACATTGGTGTATGGGTAAAAACCAAAGTTAATATTCTTTATCCCCGATGCAAATTTACTTTCTTCTTATTTCAGCTCATTTTATGGTTGGAGAAATGCATCGTTGAGGCTGAGAACTTTGAGGAACGGATAGCTGTACTCACAAGAGTGATTGAGATAATGATGGTAATGAACAGGGAAAGAAATAACTATTCAAAATGGTTGACAATGATAAATCAAAGTGTCTACAAGATTCCTGTTCAGGTTATTTTTGGGTTGAAGAACGTTCCCCTGCAATGATATGTGATAAACACTCCGCTGTCACGTGGTCTGTTTTTAAGACATCGGGGCCCAATTTCAAAGAGCTGCTTAAGCACAATATTTTGCTGTAGCAAAAAAATCCTTGCTTAGTAGAATCAGATTACCGGCCAAGACTCCACTCAATTGTTATGCTAAGAAAACAAAAGCTAAATGCCAGTCACAAACAATGTATATGGCATGAAATTTTGGCCAGTACCATGTGTAAAATAAGCGAGATATTTTCGTGCTTCAGCAATTGTTTTTTTTGCTTAAGCAGCTCTATGAAATTGGCCCCTGCTCTAGAATGTCAGGGGGTCGTTGGTTCAAATCCTTCCCGAGTCACTGTAGAATTTGTTTTGCAGGAATTGGGGGGAGGGAAACCACTGCGGAAACGGAGCTTACCACACTTTATTAGGGTATCAAAACAAAATGTTATTCTTGTATCACACTTTCAGTACTTCTGCTTTACAGAGAGAAGTACATATAGTGCCTTCTTAATTTATCATAACTAATCTACTTCGTTGCGGTAGTAGAATATAAAGCAAGCCAAGTTCTCAAAAGAACATAATCTACCACAAACCAAATGTGTATAGATACCTTACCATGCAATGCCTAAAATTGCTTAAACTATTTAGTAATTATGTGTTATTTTCAAAAGGATGAAATGGGAAGTGGATTTGAATTGAGTATTTTGTCAAATTTTGTATTCTAGTAGCAAATTTGCTATTGATGTTCTCTTCACAGGTATTTCAAGAGTTGAATAACTTCAATGGCGTCTTGGAGGTAGTTAGTGCACTTAACTCATCTGCTATTTACAGACTAGAACACACATTCAGGGTAAGTAGTTGTTCCTAGGTTTCTTGTTTTGTAAATAAGACATAATTCCACTGTGCTCACTTCAAATTCTAATGACATTTAAGTGCTGGCAAACATTTGCAACAAGGGACGTGTTTGTTACAGTGCAATGTAGTTTTTTAAATTCCATGTTTTTTTTTTACTGGAAATGATGAATATGAACAATAGGGATACTAAGTGGCGTGTCGTGGACAAGCGGTTTATAAGTCACCGGACCCAAGCTCTGGCGTTTTCAGCAGCAGAGTGTGGGTTTGAATCCCAGTCATGACACTAGCCCTTGAGCAGACATTTAACCATAACTGCTTCATAAAAAGTTCTGCTCAGTCCTTATGGACTGTGAAGTGGGGGGGGGGGGGGTAAACCTGTTTCAGCCCTAGAGGTAGGTGGCAAAGTGCCCCTGGTAACAGTTGATTTGAGTTGACTGCCCAAATTAGTTAAGTGTAGCCCTTACCTTGAAGCTTATACTCCTGTGCGATCTCTCCGATCTTCCAATACATGCATGCTACAGGTTACTAAGAGTAGCAAGTCATGGGGTGATAGGTCATTTTCCCATGCTGGACCCACACTCTGGAATGACTTACCTCTTCAAATCCGCAATATTTCTAATCTCAATACTTTTAAGATTAAGTTGAAAACCACATTGTTTAATCTCGCCTATGTGTAATTGGTCCCCCCTCCTGTGCGCCTTGAACACCTCATTTTGGTGGATTTTGGCGCCCTATAAATATTCTTTATTATTATTTATTATTAGTAATGTTAAGCGATCTCCCATCGACAGAACAAACAAATTAAGTGGTTTATTTTTTTGATGACTAGGAATTATCTCCAAGGAAGAAGCAAGCATTGGAGGAGGCAAAGGAGCTCTCTGGTGATCATTATAAGAGGTACACAGAGAAGCTTCGCTCCATCAATCCGCCATGTGTACCCTTTGTAGGTATGTACAAACTTATCTGTGAAACAGTCAAAGGAAGACCTTTCAAAGACCTATCATTGGCTGGAGGTTGAAGTATCACGAACATCTTGCGTCCGTCACACTTCAAGGCTCCAAATAATGCAAGATACCAGCCCTAAGCGACTTGCAAGATCCTACCAGTTGCCTCGCATCCATTCACATGGCGAAGATTGATAGTCTACACACGTACATGTACATTGTGAATAAAACAACATTACATATAATTAAGCAATCATATCGAATGTAACCATTGTACATGCTCACAGCAGCAGACGATCAAAAAGTTCTTGCTGATGGTGTAGCTGACAAACTTGTCACTTTGGAGCAGACCAATCATAACACAGATATAGAAAGCGTACTTCACTGCACCTTTATCCAATGAAATCATTGTATCCAATGAAATCATTGGGTCTGTAAAACCAGTGCCTGTATTTTTCCTTGTGGATAAAGACAGGGGATCAGTCTAAGGAAGACCAGGCCTGATACTTCACAGAGGCATCGGAGGCGATTGCCTCCGTTGCCCCTTGCCATTGCCTTGGTGCCCTTGAAATGCTCCAGTAGAAATTTACAATTTCCTCATAGGGTGCCCTTTGCTTAAGAGAAACAGCCTTGGTGCACTTGCCTTTTCAAAAACGAAGCATATAGGCCTGGAAGACCTATCATTGGTTGGGGTTTGAGTTAGAGCAAACATGGTAGATAGAATTTTGGTACCAGCCACTTTGGCTGCTAGGGTCTCTAAAGAGTAAATCAAGCCTCCCTATTTCTGTCTGTCCCCTTTAACTTGCAGGTATGTACCTCTCCAACATCCTCTTCACTGAGCAGGGTAACCCTGACTTCTTGCAATCCTCCGTCGAGGGTTTGATCAACTTCAGCAAGAGGAGGAAAGTTGCAGAGATTACTGGAGAGATTCAGCAATACCAGAACCAGCCGTATTGCCTGCGGGGCAACCCAGAAATGAGGGTCAGTCAATCGATTCTTAAAAATATTTGTTCAGTTATATGTTCTTATTTGCCTTCAGCAGTAGACAAATGAAAAAGTTTTTGTACATAATTATATGCTTTTGGCATTTGGTAACATTCCCCCCACTTTATTTTTTGTTTCAGAAATTCTTTGAGGCTCTTGACCCGATGGGGAGTATGTGCGAGAAAGACTTCAACGATTATTTGTATGAGAAGTCTCTTGAGATAGAGCCAAGGAACTCCAAACAGCCACCAAAGTTTGTAAGTATCAATGAGTTTTGGTTTGAAAAGAACCAAACTGACCTATAAAAAAAAAGTGATAACGGGCATGCGTTTTGCACCCTAGCAGAGTCTTTCTGAAAGGCTACAAGGAATTTACACTTCCGCTGGTAGCCTGTATGTTCTTCAATCTGTTCTAAAGACTTATCCTAATAAACATGCTTTTTACCAACTGTGTCATTGTTTTGTTGGTTCTCCAATTACATTAATTTTTCTATCCAGTGTCTCATGACTTTATGCCGTTAGGATCCTGTTAGAGTCCTGTTAGGATCTTTTGTATATGATTTTAATGGATTGTGGCTTTTCAACGCTTTTTACATTTTTTTTCATTTTTTTGTGCTTATTTTGTGGTTTTAGCTTTTTAATCATTGTCTCATGGTGTTATTAATTATTGTTTATTATTTTGTTTGGCGCTTGTGGAGTTCGTGGTATGTTGAATGATGAAATTTGTTTTTGTTTCTTGTTTAAAGATTTGGAGATGATTTAAATTGTTCTTCTTTTTCTTATCTGTTATTCTTCCAGCCTAAGAAGTTTGAGTATTCCTTAAAGTCCCCTGGCCTGAAGCCCACTGCTGGTCGCCACATGTCAATAGCTGGTACCCTGAGAGGTCAAACGTCAGGATCCAATATGGAGCTACGGACATCCCTATCCTCGGTAATATAGATTCAAGTAGTACATGTGATAGTTACAATATTTTTGGTTTTTACCCTTACACTGCTGTGTGTTTAAAGGGAAGGTACACGTTTGGTAATTACTCAAAACAAATATTAACTTAAAAACTGACTTGGTAACGAGCATTGGAGAGCTGTTGATAGTATAAAACATTGTGGGAACAACTCCCTCTGTAGTAACGTAGTTTTTGAGAAAGAGGTTATTTAGCTTAAAAAGACTTCTAGCTAGAAGTCTTTTATTCTTATCTGAAAGCACAAAAAAAAAAAAAAATTCTTTCATCATTTTCTCCCAACTCCGATGACCAATTGAGCTCAAATTTCCACAGGTTTGTTATTTTATGCATATGTTGAGATACACCAAGTGAAAACACTGGTCTTTGATAATTACCAATAGTGTCCCTTCCCTTTAAGAAGGTATACACATTCAAGCTGGGAACCTATAACAATAGAGGACAATAGATGGATTGCACTAAGCATCATCAACCACCATACATTAATTTGATGATAATCAATGCAACAGTGCATACATGTACGCGCTATGTACAGCGTTTGAATAGCCAATGATAGTCAATCTTTAGGGTCCACGGTTCAGGAAAGGAAAACCAATGGGAGCTGTTGCAAAAAAGTTGATTGAGCTTATTTTTGTTGACACATTTGCAGAGAACGACAGACGAGGAGTCGATTACATCCCCAAAAGCAATGAGTGGCGGCCCGCCGTCGCCTCGAACACCGACCACTCCTTCCAATAGCAATGTGTTCTGTGAAAACAGCGTCTTTGCAGCTGTAGAGATAGGTAGGGGATTTTACTTTGTGTATTGGTCAAGAGATTTCATCCATTTTGTAAATACACATTTTTAAAAATTGTTTTTAATAATTTTCTTGTGTTACAGGTATGATTTGGACATGTATGCTTGTATTGTACCTCTTAACATGTGCATATTGTGAGATTTTGTTAACTTTGGTTCAATTTATTGTATTTTTGTTTTGTACCTTTGAATTGCAATTTTAGTCTTTATTCTATTGTTCCAATGCATCGGAGCCCAATCTTATGGCTGTGGTTACCTTAAGCAAAGAATCAGCGCTTACAGAAGCAGGCAATCCTGTCAAGTGTACTGGGTTAGCAGGGAACTTTTGCAGTGTGTGTGTGTGTGTATTGTCCCCATGACTAGGCATTCTTCGCTTACACAGCTAACGCAGAAATTCGGCGCATGCACTGTGAGCAAAGTCATGAAATTGGGCCCCGATTTCATCAATACACCAAATCTTTGTTGTGCTATTTTCCCTTTGTGTTATATTGTTTGTTTACCCCTCCCTATATTTTTTCATATATGCAATTTAACTCCCAAAATGGCAGACAATGTGCAGACAGTAGACACATTGGACGTCAGTGCAAGGGGTCAATCGTGTTTTAACTTGGACTTTGAAATTTTTGTGCTTTAAACAAAATAACATTGTATTTTTCTTCTCGCTTTCTTCTTATCATTTTCATCGCTTGAACAAGTCAAGATAGCTTTTAGCTTATGTTTTTTTTTTTTAATATTAAAGGTGTTTAAGGTGTTATATAAATATAAAAAATTATCCTAATCTATAATTATTAGTTATTATTATTTTTGGTTTATTTTGTTATGCACTTGTATACATTTTATGGAATTTGCAAAATATTGTAAGTATTATTATTACTGTTAGGCTTACAATTATACAAATTGGCTGTAAAACTTATTAACATGATGTAGATCGATCCGACTGGGATGCTTTGACGCTCGTTTTCACAAAGCTTGCAGGCTTTAACTTGTGCATTTTGGCAATATTAATCACTAGGCAATGTCTAGGCCATATTCACAGCCAATGACAAAGCTTGTGTACACACGGACTAAACTTCTCTCTGTATTGTCTGGTAGGTTGCAGTGGGCATGCAGGAGCAGCCTCAGGAGAGGAAAGTCCCCCACCAATCCCTCCGAGAATGAGGATAGGGAGTAACTCGCCAACAAGACCCATGGAATCACCCGAACCGCCCCTCCTCCCGCCCAAATCCTACAAGCCGCCCCTGCCCCCTCGTCGGAACTCCACCCACCATCCACCCGGGTACCTGTCATCACAGCACGGTGCACCACCAACTCATTATACCGGAGCATCAACTCAGCCCTTCTCATCATCATCGCACCAACCCCAGCATGGAGTGAATGGGAGCAGCCCGGCTGTACCCCCTAGGGTTTATCGCAAGAGTCCGTCCTTCTCTCACGACCTGCATATACGGCGGACGGCATCGGTCAGCAGCCCGCTTTCAGGAACGTTACATCGTCGGGAGGTTCCATCCCCAGTGCCGCACCCTACACAGTTTGACTCACCGTGGGTCGCCAAACCCAAGGGACCCTTGACCCCAACCCTCAATCAGTCTTCGCACTCCCAATTTGCAAACTTCACATGTTCTTCCATGCCGTCAGATCCAATGCAACAGCAACCTGGGACACTGCCACCGCAGTTAGTACAGCAGCAGAAAGTCTACCCGCAGCAGCAGCAGCTACAACAGCACTCGCACTCGTACCAGCAGCAAACTGTCCAACAGCAACCGCCGTTGCTGAATAACCAACAAACTCTGGCGAATCAGCCTTATGGAGAACCACAGCACTCGCAGCCGTCTGTACCGCACAGACTACCCCTGGGCGCTCCCCCGGTGCCGTTAAGGCCCCATGAGCAGCACAGTTCCCAGTCCAAGGGCCACTCGGTTCCCACAGAACAGTTCTAAGATTATATTATGTGAAACAGTACAATTAAATTTATGTTTTTAAGTTGAACTTATTTAATTCCAGTGGAAGTCATGAGTAATGCGAGTGAAAAATAAATTACCACTGTTGAAAATCAGTATAAGCGTCAAAGGATAAACCAATTACAGTAGAACAGGAGGGTCGTTGAAACTTGACTTATCAGAGAACTTCGCCCTACCTTCAGTATGGACAACTAAACTGCTTTAATCTGCAGAAATCATTGGACAAATCAACTGAGCATGTTTCTTGAGACAACACAACAATGATTTCTCTTTGGTCAGCAGTCGTCGGGAAATCCAGAGAAAAAGGATCCTTTGCTTCAAGCTTCGCTGAATGCTTGTCGACAAATTTCAGCAATGATCAAAGAAAGCATTCTTTAGTAGTCGAGTTCAACGTGTTCATGTTGTTCTGCTGTGGGATTCGTCAGTTGCAGCATCGAAGTTCAAGCGGACTTGGAGAATAGGGAAGTTTACCGGTATCAAGTCAAGTGAGGGCGCCAGACTCTCCCTGATAAAGTTATTGCAACATCTGCTTAATTGTTGCACACTGAATTAGTTGGCCACTCAGTTCCCCCCTCCCCCTTTGGAATATGAATCTTAGCCCTCTCGGTTAATGACACTCTGGTTCTGTCCTCAAGCAGGAGGGGTCAGGCCTGGAGTTCTATCTTCAAGAGGGCAAGGCCATTTTCATTTTGCAACAGGACACTTCCATTGCAAAGTCTGTGAAAGACATTTAATGGGGCACCAAGGCCAGACCAGGGGCAACAGAGTCCATGACCTCCTTGGTCTTAATTAAATTCCATGCCTAGGAGGTAAAGTTAACGGAGCTTCATGCATCATACAATGTGTCACACCCGCTTTACTTTGTACGTCATCAGTAATTGATAAAAGAAAGGAAGCCTTTTGCAGTAAAGCAGTAATCAGAGAGAGGGAAAAACAAAAGTACTATTTGTTCATGAAAAAGTGTTTGTTTAAAATGAAGAGTTAATTTCATTTGTTTTAATGTCAGAGGAAGGTAAACAATATATATATATATATATCAGACTGTGCAATTGGACCGGACATTTAATCAATTGATTCATGTACAATTATAAAAGCAAGAAACCAGTTTCCAAATAATGTTGTACAGAAATATACAAACGGAAAAAAACAAAACCTCATAATAACTTGAGCAAAATATTTATGTTAGTAGTTTATATTGAGATGAAGGATGAATTGAATTGGACCAGTAGTGATGAGTTTTAATGAATGTTGGTTGTAATCCAAGGGGAAAGTTTAATAGTGTTTGTATGCTCTTGAGGATGGTACTGCCAACCAGGCCTGGGGCGACTAGTGAAATTTATTTCTCGACTAGTCGCACCTCAAACAGTTGCAACTTTGACACGCGTTGCGACTAATTTTTCATTCCCAATATGCATTGCAGCATATTGTTTGACGCAGGCGCATTATAGTCACAACTTCATACGCTGAAAGGATTGAGGGACTTTGTCACTGATGTCTGATTGTGTTACATTAGTAAATTATGTTGTTGTGAGTAGTCGTGAGCACAACAATTGGTTCACCAAGCAGGTAGTCGCGTCTACTTTTATAGTAGTCGAGGCGGCATGATCAACCTAGTAAATGAAAAGCGGTAGTCGCGACTACAATACTAGTCGCACTAGTCGCCCAGGCTTCCATTTATGTTTTGAACCTTTGTTTAGTATAGGACACATGCTTATTTGTCTCCATGAGAGAAAGTGTTAACCTCTGGTTAAACATGTAATCTTGACCCACTGTCAAACTGCTTAGCAGAACAGTTGTCGGGCACCAGTTGTGAGGGAACCAGTATCTGTAAGATGATGCCAAGCTTTTGAGAAGAGCTTACTTTTTAAAAGCTTGGCTACATCTTAGACTATGACTTCGGCTCCAGCTTGCACTCCATAACTAATTTGAAAAGTTACTCTTTCTTTACTGGGCTTCAAAGAGGTGCAACTGAAGACTGAGCCACTGGATGGGGGACTTTTTGGGCATGAGGGTTTGAATTATACAGTGCTCTGCTTACCGCTGAATTCTGTGCTAACGATCACGATTCCCTGCTAACGTCCAAGCTCCAAATTTATGCGCTAGCGGTGTAAGTGTAGAATGCCTAGTATGCACACGCAGAAGCCTAAATTTGCCGCTAGACCATGAAATGCGCTTGCTGTAAGCACAGAATTCCCTGCTTCCGTAAGTGCCGATTCTGTGCTTACGGTAAGCAGATCCATGAAATTGGGCCCCGTTTACTAGTGCAGTCCTTAGGCCAACATAATGAAACAATACATGGGTTTGGATGGGCTCTATCCAATTAAAACCCTGGATAGCGTTCAAGTCGCAGCTGAAGTTATACATGTAGCTTAGTTTTTATTCATGCACAGTAATTGTTTGCCCCCTTCGTAATGAATTTGTCTCTTCTGTGCAGTTAAAAATATCACTATTATGGTTTCACTGTGGGTTATACGTTTCACATCACTAGACAGTGCTGTCATCACGAAATGGCTGTATACGAACAAATGAACCCTTCTATTGTCTGACCATTCAGTATCACTCACTAGGGTTTTGAAGGGTAAATAAACTACACTAGCCCACAGTACATCAATTGTTGTGAATGCATCTACACAATACACAATAGACCTCTTGCATTAGCGGCCATCGCTCAGGTCAAAACAATGGTAACGTGTTCACACCACGTAAAACTCTCAGCTAATGATAGTTCTTCGTTGACCCCAGTGAGGGCGCTGTTTGGGTCTTGCGTCGTCACGTGCAAGGGGGTCTGTACACAGATAGTTTTTTGGCACAAATGTGGCCACCAAACACGACCCTTACATTTATGGTTTCAATTGGTTGGTCTCCTCACTGAAAATGTTACAAAGAGTGGGAGTGTTTTTATTCTAATATTTTTGTCATGTTATATTTAACCAGTGTTACACTCTCCCCCCCCCTCTTTCCAATTTTAAGGACTGTGCTATTGTATATATACATATTGTATGATATGTGATATATAGTTATGTTTGTTAATAATTATTATTTACAGAGAGATAATGTTTAAAAAGTAACTACACCTTAGGACCACAACTGTTAAAGATTGTTTTTAAGGTAGTTTGGCCATAGTGATTTGTATTGTCACATCACTTTGCTTAGCAATTAAGATTGATACACAGTTAAGATCAATCTTCGCTCTTTGGGAAATCGAGCCTAGACCCATAGCAACTACATGCCAATGGCACTAGTTATTCACCACACTGCCTATCGTTGGTGAATTCTGAGCTTCATTTCCATTTCATAGTGCTTGTAACTGTAGTTACAAGAAAATGCATACTGACCTGCTGCTTTCTGTTCGCAAATGAATTACACAGCAATGTTCATGGTGAACATGCAAGCTGGCTGCCTTATTTTCTTGCTAATCTGTGAAATACATTTACATTTAGCAAATGTTTCTGCTATAGTTGGCACACAAATTTGCTTTCTATTAAATGACACTAAGAAATTGGAAGTGTTTTACTCTTGTGCTAATGTGAGTGTACTCCTGGGGTCGAATTCACAAAGAGTTGGGACTCATCTAATCTGGAGTTAGGACGAGTAACTCATCCTAACTTAGGACGCGTCCTAGGATCGATCCTAAGTAAGGAATAGTTTTGTGAATCGACCTCCCCTGTATGCTCAAATGTTTAGAGGTTGCCACATAGGAAGTGCGAGTATGCCCAACCTCAGGCAGGGAGTGAGTAGTTCAAACTGGGAGTGAGTCACACCTAGTGACTGCAATTGTGAGCTTTGTTTTGAGTGCCACTATTCCTGACTACACTCATGAGCATCCATTGTTTTATGTACAATCACATAATAGTGTGGCAGGATGCAGTTAACATAGTGGCAGCCTCTAGCTACCGGCAATCTTAGTCTTAGTCTAGTTGGTAAGACATCTGCTCTAGATTGGCAAAGGTCGTGGGTTTCGAATCCCACCTGAGTAACATGCCCTTGATTTTTTTTCACAGAACTCGAGAATGTAATGAGTATACAGTGATAACACACATCGATGTAAGGGTAAATTCAAATAATATCCTTTATCCCTGAATCAAAATTTAACATCTATTAAATAATGGGAGCGTGTTTAGCTTTTCACAATGAAAATGGCCCTTAACCTTCAAGAATAAGTTTATAGAATTGAGTCAGGTAACATATATTGTCCTGAAAACCCTCGTAAACAATGTTTCTCCCAACTGTTAAGGTATCTCCCATTTGAAAATGACCCCTGTGAGTCTTACGTAACTATGTTGTTGGTATGTGTACGCAATTCTGTTCCTAGATAATGTATGCTGTATTAACTGTGAACGTGTGAGTATGCTTGTGCATCGCTGTGAGTACTTCAATAATGTGCAACTTGTCCGTCAGTGAGAAAAGTTTTGAAAGATTAATGTTTTCGCCGCAATCATCTTGTGGTGAAGTGTGTGTATGTTAAAGAGATGCAAGGATGGAGATGTGTTGTGTACATGCTTTATATAAATGTCAGACAGCTGGATGGAAATCTGTGATCTGGCCCAATTTCATAGAGCTGATTAATGGTAAGCAGAAAATTTTGCTTAAGCATAAGCGTATTTCACAGGTTAGCAAGAAAATCAGGCGACCATCTTGCGCGTTTACTATGGATTTGCATCGTGACGTCATTAATTTTCGTGCAGTAAGCACCGTAAGTTTAACATGCCTTTTCGTGTGCTTACGGTTAGCAGCGCTATGAAATGGAAATCGCACAGTAAGCACAAAATCGGCTGTCAAGCAGCTCTTTGAAGTTGGGCCCTGAAGTACGTCATGTAGAAACCTGAATTGGTTTGGAGTATTGAGTATCAATGAAGTGATCAGTCCATACAGGCTGACTGTGAGTCTTTGCTGGTGTATGCATTATTATGACAGTGTATATCGTATCTCGAGTATCGTGAATGTACAATATAATAATATTTCATTTGTATAACATGTATATTATGGAGTGAGACACAAAACAAGAACACAAAAAATTATGTGTGATTTGGTCAGTCCCTGTGAATGAATTATTTTTTAGAGTCAGTACCATTTGTAAAGTAACGCTATTTTGTATGGACAATTTAAAAGTGGTGCATACTGATACTACATCAAATAACAAAATGTAAATAAATAATCCTCGTTATGAAATTTGACATGCCTTTGTTGCATTAATCTTTTACTTTTTTAAAGATGAATTTGTTGTTGTTCACACATAGATAGAAAGAACAGGGATGGTATTTTTCCTACTTAAGTCCGTTTGCCAATTTTGTTAGCCCTTGGGGAAAATCAGGAAAATTGTGATTAAAACGCCTGAAAAGTCTATAAAAGCCTACACCATGTGAACATGTAGGTCAGCCTTTGTATTTGTTAAAACTGTTCCTACTTTTTCCAAGTATGATGCCTCAAATAAGTTGCATATTATTTCAAAATTGTTAGCAGGTTGGTCACTGCAATCAAAGCTGATGAGGCCCAGTACCCTCGACCACATGGTCACGACACGGCATAAATTACAAATAGTTCTGTTGTTAATTTCAAGAAGTGTTTTATTCTTTTCCAGTATTTATATCATACAGTTATTATTTCTTAAAATAATGACTTTTGGTATATGTACATGTAAAACATTTACAATTCTATAATCTGTAAATGAGACTTCGCTTAAATATCACAGTGATTCTCACTACCAGATATGCTACCATTTTAGAAAAAACAAGATGCACTAAAAAAACGAAAATTCCATTAGATTTCTGTGGCACTAAAAAATAAACAAAAAGGAAATCTTAGTCTACCTTGGACAATAAACTAAATTTTATTTAAGGGTTCCTTTCCCAACAAGCTGTAAACCATGCATCCGTGTAAAGTGAGATTACAAAAAAAAAACAAGGTTATTTACAACAAATCGAACAGGCATGTCTGCATTAAATCTGTAAATTGGCTGATAGAAGCTTAAAGCTAATTGAGTGAGTAAATTCCATTCCAAGCTTAACCACTGTGTACTATAGAATAGAATCCTTGCATATGATGTCACAAACTAGAACATCGCCCTCACCGGGGTCAAAGGAAGACCTGTCATTGATTGAGAGGTGTGTGACGCATAAACAAAGGCTTAATTATTTCCATCGCTCCATTGTTTTACATTGGCGATGGTGGCCAACGCAATTTATGCAACATTATTTGACACGTCATGAGGTTATGTACCCAATGAAACCAATAACTTTTACAAAAAGGGATCCAGGTGTTTTGGGAAACCTAGTTTATCTTCAATTTAATATTGTTTACAAAACCAATAATGATATCAATAAACAAAAGAAAAACAATTCAGAAGCCTTATCAAATGTACAACAAGGCCTTGGTAATATTACCATTTTTAAAATGGAGTTGGATAATTTATAAGAAAGTAGCAGAGATTTTTACAAAAGCTGTAAGTGTACACTAAATAGCTTTAAAGGTATGGTCTGAGAATAAGTTGATACAACAATCCCACCAATGGTTGCAGAGGAAGGGAATTAAGAAATCATTCCTATTTATAGTTTGTCTAATTTCTGTCATCTTTTCAAGAGAGAAAAGTAGTGTCCTCTTAAAAATTTTCAGTTTGGAAAGTTCGAGAGGCATTTCATACTATTCTATTCCCATTATGAATCTTCTGTTATGGGCCCTATTTAATAGACCTGCTGAAGCAGAAAATATTGCTCAACAACTCTCTGCTAAGCAGAAATGATCAGGATACCAGTCACAAATTGTACATGTGACATGGTAGTGTAGCTGGTAACCTTACTCTGCATAAGCATACTTTTCAGAACCACCCCAACTCAATCAGAGATTATCATTACATATTGTTACCGCAAACCTTACTATATCAAGATTCCACCATGCAAAATTTGCAAATCCTACTTAAGTATACTCGTGTTATGCTAAGCTACTTGTTGTGCTTAAGCAGCTCTAGGAAACTGGACCATGGTCTGTGATTGAAGTTTCATTTGTCACGTTGTGTGAGGTTTAAGTGTCGGCGCAGGGGTTGGTTTGCTCCCAGAGGATGCGAAGAATTTGAAGTAAACGATAAGTCCCAAGATGACTGCCTCCACTAGAATGATACCCACCAGGATCAGCTTGTTGGTTATAATCCTGCCAATAAAAAAACCCACATACAATCCACATGAGAATCTCTACATGGTGTTAGACAGAGGGGTGTTCGGGTGTCTTTTGACTACCCTGATTTCAATTTGGTAACCTGTTTTATCTGTCATTTATGTGTAAATGCATTAATGGCCATTTTCTCTCTTTTTTTTTATGAGTTACATACCTATTTATTGATAATACAGGTTACACTTGTAACTTAAATAACACTGTGAACAAGTATTGTAAATAACTTGCCTTCTGCCTATGGTGTTGAGAATCTGTTTGCTTTTGCCAAGACTGCTGTCCATATTTTCCAGCTGTCAATCAAAAATAAAAACAATGTTATGCTCAGTGTATGATATCATATTGCAGGCTGACATAGTTTATCAATCATTCAAAACGAAAGGGAATGGTATTGAATGGTCAGACAGTAGAGACTACAGGGTTTACATTCCACTATGTACATGTAGATGGAGTCACCACAATTTATCAATTCAAAACCACATTGGACAGTTGGAGTCAGACAGTTGGAGGGTTTTAAGAAAAACTCTCACCTTATCCTTGGCGTTCAGGAGTTGTTCTTTCTGCCCGTCCAGTTCATCAATAATCCCCACTCCTATCTCATCCGTCTCTGCTGCTATTCTATGGGTCCTATCCAGGCTTTGGGAGGTTCTGTTCAACGTGTCTTGTCCTTGCAAAAGCTTTGAGCGTTGAGATGATTGGGCTGCCTAAAGCACAACAAATCATGAATGAAGAATTGAAAATCAAATCTTGTTTGTACCTTCGACCTATAGTCTTCCTTGATTCACTGAAATGTGCAGTTTTCTTTCTTTTTTCCTTTCAAGTGCAGCCTTCATGATTGAATATAGTCGCACAGCAAGCAACACCAAGTGAACCCCTTCTCTTTGCGATAAGTGTGTCCTGGGTTCTTTTACATGCAGTGATAGTTTTTTTTTATTGATACTGAATTACACTTAATGATGTTCACAGTCTTTGATAAAAATGCACTTACATTGACCTGGTTGTCAAAGTTACTTTGTGAGTGGAAGAGCTCACTGCGACTGCTGCCACTACCGCTGGCTCGCTTCTGAAATGTCCAAGAAAAATACAGAAAATATAAACTATTACATGTTTATTTAAGTAGAAGAAAATCAAGCTTACTTTTGGTAACTATTTCAGTGACAAATGTCAGGCATGAAAGTTGGTCCTTGGAAAAAAATATAAGCATCTTATATTATTGATTACACGAGTTGACCTACAAATGATGTAGGCTTTAAAAAGACATTTCAAACTATTTAATCACAATTTTCAGATTTTTTCAAGGGCAAAAGAAATATCATGCCCGGAATGTATAATTTTTTACAGTATTGACAAATCCACAATGCAGCAAGGCTCACAACAAAAATACATCACTTTTTAAAGGAGCTTTCTTAAATTACTTCTACAAGATTATTTTAAAAGGAATACATGCAAGAAGACAAACAGATAAAAAGGAGACTGACCAAGTCTCTGCTGATTTTATCCATGTCGCGACGAAAGTTCCTGACTTTGGCGACCATCTGACTGCGATACGTGCCTGGGGCTGGCTTGGCTTCCTCCTCCATCTCTTGAAGCTGAAAAAAAGGGTTAAATAAATCAGTTTATATATGGGATTTGAGGCATTGCATGGTGTGGTATTTATTATTTTTTTGTATGCAAGTCGCCGGACACACAAGGCCTGAAGGCTACAAATCAACTATTTTTCAAGTACGGGGCCGTTGCCACCTACTCCTGGGGCTGAAACGGGATTACCCCCTTTATAGTCCATACGGATGTAGGCTTGGGTATCATCAATCAGAAGCCTGGCTGGTAGAGCTGAAAGCGCTACCTCCCTTCAATTATTACGTAGTCTGTGGTAACACCATGTATGTATCTACTATATTTGCTTCCATTGCTTCAACTCGAGTCAGGCCTTAAACTTTGCTCTTGAAGGGGCACAGCAATTCTCCTTTGGTAAGGGGAACTTCTTTGTATTGGAACTTTGCAAAGGGTCCCACAGGCAAAAGCACGGGCCACCACTGCAATTGCTGAGGGTGCCGTTAGTTATTTTAAAAGCCTGCAACTCACCACCAGGCCTGCCTCCTCTAACCCTCTCTCTGCATCTCGAATCAACTTCTTGCGCTCCTCTGACAAAAAATGAAGAAGAAAACAAATGGGTCAAACTGATACTACTAAAGTTTTTGTATTTCCCAGATTATGATAAAAAGCCCTTAAGTGTAAAAATACTGTTCATTTTCCCTTCCAAACAATAAAAAAAAAAATGAACTTACCACCATCAGCCTTAGGTATCCTAAACTCAATTCGGTATTTGAGGTCTTCAAATAATGTCCGGAGCTCCTCCTGGTGGCTCTCAAACCGCTCTGAAGACATGATATCTTAAAATGCTCAAACTCTCAAGAAATTAGTTGATTGAAAGACTCATGTCAGGCAAGGTGCACCTGCATTTAAACAACAAGAAATGACAAATAAGACAAAGACAAATAAATAAATAATTAATCTAATCATTAATTTAAATCATTACAAGTGAAAATAATTGGGATTGGATTCTACATCTTTTCCTCTAGTGTTGTTGATGTATTGTTAGGCTTATATTGGGGTAGTTGTGATAACATAACCCTCCTCTACGTTATCGCAACCAATATTGGGGCTGTGTCGTCGCGATCAAAACAGGCCTGTTGTCGTTGATGTTTGTGGACCTCTCTCCTCCAGCTATTGCAAGTACATGCACGCTCTCCATAGGGAGGGTGCACGCGTACATATACGCAGTAACTGACCTGCTTTCATCATGAGGACATTGACTTAATAATAGCCCCTTTGCTTAATTCCATTAAACTCAGATCCCCAACAAAAACAAAGGGGAAATGACCAATATTTCTGTTTTTTGTTATTGAACAGTGTCGTAATACATAGGGGGGGGGGTAGTTACCTCAGTGAGAGAATACTTCCACTGTCGAGAATGTTTTTTAATAATAGAAACACATCTTTGTGGTGTGAAATGCAACTATTCACACGTCCTGAGGTGGACTCAGAGATCATGAGATGCAAATATAATTATAAAGAAGTAATTTACCACCCTCTCGATCCGATCCGTGACCCACTGCACTGCAGTCTGCACTGTACTGTTCAATTCTCCGATTGACTCCAAATTAGATTAGATCAAACTGGACATACTTTATAAGGCGGCAAATTGTTCGTTACTGAAGACTGCTTGTCCCTTCCAAGCTAGGTTTCTTATAATGACACACAACCGACATAAATAATAAAACGCAATCAGTTTTTTATTAATTTTTTTAGATTAGATAATGGAGGTAGTACTGTAGTATAGATCATAAGACCAAAATAATCTTGAGACTGGAAAATATGAATAGCGCCCTCTCTCTGTCATCATTGTCCGAAACGTAGAGTTATGTATTAGTCTTCCCACAGTAATAATCACCCCCAACCATAAATCGTTTTATTCCTGAATTTTGTTCTTTTAAAGTCATTCTCTGAGTATTTTTGTTTTCTTATCTTCTCAGAAAACTGGTTGGCTCAAAGACTATCGCATGTTTAATTACAATGACACTGACTATTATGAATTTCTTAGAGGTCTACCCCCCCCCCCCCCCAAAAAAGTAACTTTTATTTAAAATCGTCATCATAAAAATCACTGAACTGTTGTAACAAATTTCATTATCGAATTTGAATGTTAAATTTTTGTTCTGAAATTAAACTGTGCTAAGCCTGGCTTGACTGCTAGCTAGCTTGTCATCGCCCGGCCATAATTGGCAATTGATTCAATCACCCCACATACAGAACCATGGAGGTAGAATCTCCATGGAGAATTTCGAACCACATAGAGAATCAACCAAAAACATTTCGGTGCATGTTTTGTTCACAACAATTTAGTAGGCTCAACATGAATTGGGAATGTTGGACTTAAGTTTCTCTTTTTTCAAACACTCTCAATAATTGATATGAAATTTGCTACCGGGGACAATAATATTCCCCTTCTAAGGACACCACCCACCTGCAAAAAACATTTTTAGACACACCTCCGAGATTGACCAATCATGGCTCAACTATTGTCAACCTCGTTTTTAACACGATTTGTTCGATAAACGTTGTGGTTCTGCTGGGTGAGAGGTTGAGTTCTTTTGGCTTTCAAGAAACTCATTTGGAGGTCATCCGTCTGTTTTTCTGGTGCAGAAAAATCACTCCAAAATGTTACGTCTAGCCACTCGAGTTCCCGGGGTGAGTTGTTAAAGTTGCTTTTGGAACTGTCTGGGCTTGGGTAGGATAAAATGTGGTTGTTAATGATTTAAAAGGGCAGCATGCGGTATGTGTAGATACGTAATGAACAGTTATTCAATGTCACTGACGACATTGTGTAACTGTAATATTTGTTACACGACGACATTTTTGGTGCCTGGTTGGTTGTTTGCAGTTTGGTGACGAATTAAGCATTATTCTCTGTGTGGTATTTTTTAGAACACTGCTAGTTAGTATCAGACCTACACTTTTTTTAAAGGAATGTCATGAATGAATGTTACAATTTGTTTCCTTTTTTTTCTCTGAAGAAGTATTTTTGGTTGGGTGGTTATGCTCCTAAGTTTTAGTTTTTTTGTTTTAAACTCATTCACAAATTTGAAAAAAATACTCTGCAAATTACAGGAACTGTCACCAAGAATTACTACAAGGTGATTGGTTGGTAAACTGTTGGATTATTGACCTTTTAAAAAACATGTTAAAGGAACACGTTGCCTTGGATCGGTCGAGTTGGTCTTTGAAAAGCGTTTGTAACCGTTTTTTATAAAATGCATATGGGTAGAAAGATGTTGTAAAAGTAGAATACAATGATCCACACAAACATGCCTCGAAATTGCGTGGTTTTCCTTTTACCTTGTCGACTAACACGTCGGCCATTTATGGGGGTCAAAATTTTGACTCCCATAAATGGCCGACCATGTTAGTTCGCACAGTAGAAGGAAAACCACGCAATTTCGAGGCAAACTTGTGTGGATCATTGTATTCTACTTTTAAAACATCTTTCCAACCATATGCATTTTATAAAAAACGGTTACAAACGCTTTTGTTTTGACCAACTCGTCCAATCCAAGGCAACGTGTTCCTTTAACTTTATGAATTAAATATTTGGTTTGGGACCTATGCCTAGTTATTTTAAAACAATGTAAACGGAAATTCAATTGCAAGTGCACAAAGCTATACTCCAAAGACACTTCTCACCAAAATGGTGTTCAGTGAGTAGGCCTATGTCAGGACAGGACCACCATTGCGATAGTCCTAACCCTCCATTCCTAGGCAGTTGATGGTAGACTGGATTTGGTTACAAGGTAGTGTGCATAAATTAGGCAGCCATCCAGTTCAAACAATTTTTTTACTAGACTTTGGACCAGATTCCCCAAATGCAATTTTTTTACATTTACAACTTCAAATTTTATCAAATTAAAACACTTATAAAGAATAGGGTAGATGGCCTTAGCTTTCAATCCAAACCGGACCTTCTTCAGAGGCATAAAACAAGTACAAACAAATACATATCCATTTATAGAAAAAGAGAGGGGAAAGGGATTAAGGGAAGGATCCAGAAAGATTAAAAAATTTAAACACTTATTTAATAAAACACCATCAACAAAATATTTCGCCAGAAAAATATTTAAAAGACTGACTGAATTGGTCATGATCCCTGTGGACATTGACAATACAACATAATTTGATTTGTGTGAAAACCTACCAAAGCCTACTTTACTTTGTCCATTGATTCCTGCTAATCAGAAACTAATCCTCTTTTATCTGAATGGGAAATCTGAGATAAAAAGTAAGTTTGCTTTAATTCTGCATGATGAACATGCAATAGTTGTATAGAATTATGCAATAGTTGTAGGGTACAGCTATTGCACAACATTCATGTACAAACAAGTTCAAACATCTTTCAAAAAATGTTTCCCAGCATTTAATTATTTGTTGCAGATATTTGTAATTACACACGAGGCCAGGGTGTCGTTTCTAGGATTAAAAACGGTACTTAAAATCAACAATTAAATACATTTCTATTTTAATTCTACTATCATAATGGATGTGAAGTCGAACTAAGATGACTTTACATGTATGTTGGAGTCTTTATTAAATTCATCATTATATAAATAATATTGGTATTTATATTGCTTTTTAAGTTAATAGTACCGGGTATCAGATTCCTTAGTATGCCTACTACCCCCTTTCTTTAAATCCAAGCATTCCTAACACACCCTGAACTCCTTTGGAGTATGCAGCACCAATTGTCGTGGACACAGGTGACCAGGATCCAAACCCACACTCGAATGAAACAGCCATCTAGAGTTCTCTGCCTTCTAGGGTCTATCCCATGCACCCATGACAGGACAGTCTTTCACTTTATTTAATATTTCCTTACATCTTTTGCAGGTTGTTGGTGCACTAAGGAGATATTGCCACCATGGAGCAGTAAGTACAAACAAAATACCATGTGTATCTCACCATCACATTCTATCAATGGGGGCAATAAATCAATCAATAATACAATTACAACATTTGCAATTTGTACTAAATAGCTGTGTGTTGGTTTAAAGACTTGACGTAAAGTCACCATACTACATGTAGTCAAAATTATGCAATAAAATTCCTCTGCATGTGATCGCTACAAAGTAAGTACTTTTATGATAAGTTTCACAGACATGCCCAATATACACAGTGTTGTTTGTTAGTATTGTCTTTTTGTTTAATTATTGGAAGGTCCTCAATGATTTAAAAAGTATTATGAGATATCAATTGATTCTAATCTTTTCGAAAATGTATTTTGTTGTAAAATTAATTGTAAACAAAAGATTATACAGGTCTGGGAATCAAATTCCCCCATTACCATGATATTGTGTCCCTTGAAAAATTTCCCATAAATTTGTGTTAAAAACATCCAGTGGAAGTACCCTTTACAAGAGTTTTTATTTTGTGCCATCCCCAAGATAAAATTCTGGCCTGATTTTGTTGGCCTGAACTTGAAGACAAGATTAGATTAAAGACAAGGCCTGCATGAAATATGCAATCATGACAAAGATGAGAAAAAACGCGTACTTCTTAATATGAAACCTCATTATGATGTTTTATATATAAATCTGAAATCTTTGAAAAGAAATCGTTACTTCATAACAAATAGTGTTTTGCAGCCCGAGTTGATAATATTTATTAACACAATGTACTTTATCTTCTTCAGCCCACAACTAAGATGTTCATCAACGGAGAGTTTGTTGAATCCAAGGCTACAGAATGGATTGATGTACACAACCCGGTGAGAAATTATTTTTGTTTTTTGTTCCCCGACTATAATATTTTGTTAGTTCTTTACCTACTTCTCGCAGTGTAATGTCTGCCATCTTTACTAGCAGGTAATGATCTGGCTAATTTTTTGGCAATCCTCGGATTTTCGTTTGTTCTTGATTGTCTTTTTAAAATTAGATTTTTACATGTTAAAAGCCTCTAATAATATAACATTATGGCTTCTGACTGGCACCCCGAACAAAGATATTGACTAAAAGAGAGACCACCAACATAGGGCTGGATAGCTCAGTTGGTAGAGCTACTGGATCTGCTGATGTAGTAGTTGTTGATACAGTTTTTTATGTAGTTAGTAAGTCTTTAAGTGCTGCCACTACCTTCCTTGTTTAAATCTATCAGACGAACACAACTATTTTTTTAGTATTGTTCATTTTTACATATCAGCTCTTTGATTGGACTAGTGTGTATTGAAAAATTATTTTATTATGTTTAATTCTATCATTGCAGGCCACCAACGAAGTGGTAACCCGCGTTCCCAAGTGCACCCAAGATGAGATGGAATCAGCAGTCGCTGCAGCATCGGCAGCCTTCCCTGCATGGAGCGAAACAACCATCATGACACGGCAACAAATCATGTTCAAATACCAGCACCTCATCAAAGAAAACCTGGTATGATAATAATAACTAGTTCTTATTTAGCGCATTGTTACAATAGCCGCATCAATGCATGTTACCAAACCCTGCCCTGTTTGCAGTTGTGCAACCATACCCACCCCATGCACTTGAATGGTTTCAAATAGTTGGTAAAGTCGCTGGAAAATTTTATCAGGTTGAAGGTTAATGAGGCAAATACAGCTGCTTGGTTCATAGAAACATTTTTATGCTTTGTCAATACAACATGCCACATAATCAATTTGATCTCTCTTTCTAGGGTGAAATCGCCAAGTCAATCACATTAGAACAAGGCAAGACATTAATCGACGCTGAGGGAGATGTCATGAGAGGACTGCGTAAGTCTTAACTTTTAAGGATCAATGAAGATTATCGAACGTGAGCTGTTTTGTGTTGGTCTTCACTAAAGAGTGATCACAGAATTGCTCACATTTTGCTTGAATAGTGTTTTTTTTTAACGAGTGGCTAGGAATGCATACCTCTTTAAGAGAGATTACACCATGCCATTTTTTATCATCCTTGACGTCTTAAAGCTATTTTTAAATCTTGGTTTTATGTGGTCAATATGATGCAACATGTAGAATTTCTTGTATATAGTATTTTGCCTGCCAAGGAATGCCTCGGAATGCACAAGGTGACAAAGTCTTTTATTCTGTATTTTGACAGAGGTTGTTGAGCACACATGTAACATCACATCCCTTCAGCTTGGTGAGTCACTGCCGAGTATTGCTAAGGACATGGACACTTACACCATGAGAGTGCCCCTTGGAGTCTGTGCAGGAATCACACCGTAAGTCTTCTCTATCCTCTTATGTCAAAATCTGCCACTACCAAGTACATTTTTCAAAGTTTTCTGCTGTTCGACCGACCAGGGCCCAATGTCATAAAGCCTGTAAGCACAAAAATCTGCTTAGCATGAAATTTCTTCCTTGATAAAAAACAAGATTACCGACCAAATTTTAATTTGTTGCATATTGTTTGTTACTGCCATTCAGCTGTTGTTTGCTTATCCTGAAAATCACGTGAACATTTGGTCGGACATCATGCTGAGCAAATTTTTGTGCTTACAGGCTTTATGAAATTGGGCCCTGTTGGCTAGCATGGCCGAGCAGTCTAGGATTTCCCATAGCAGAATTTTTCTTGGTTTCCAGCTACCACACATTTTCCAAACTTTATAATTAAACCTTAATTTTCCTTTCAAAGGCTTTAACGAAAAGCAAAAATTGCATATTTAACAGTGAACAAAATGAGTCCTTCTTTGGTAAGAATATATTTTTATGATCTTTCTCTATTTAAGAAATCCTGGGCAGAACCCTGTTTAATGTAATCAAAGATATTCTGTTCATTCCTGTCATTAAAAAATGTAAAAGTATGATAAATATTTCTATATATCTTCCACAGATTCAACTTTCCCGCCATGATCCCACTATGGGTAAGTTGTATTTTCTATTAATATTTGAATAATATTTGAAAATTATGTCCACTTTCTCTTTTCTTTATGCAATTCCGAAACATTCTGGAATATTGGTCTTAACTTAAACCCCAAACAAGTCAATTAGGCTGGTGCATACTCCACATTAAAATAGTTGCATATGAAAAAGCATCCAGATACTATTAAGTCATTGAACATTTCAACAGAATTCTCGTTTTTAAAAATCAATGTCAGTCGATATTACTTGTTTTGATTATTCCAATATTGTTTTGGTATTTCTTTTTTGGAAGGAAGAAATAACGGCTCTTTTAAGATCAAGATTTCCAACAAAATTGATCCAAGACAATTTTGTTTTATAAGTGATCCACCACTTTGTTCATGTGTATCCCATCATTGATGGCCTCATTCTAAAGCTTGACACCATTTTGCTTGATACAAATAGTGTGTTGAAACCTTTAAGCTACTTTTAAAGATATTTGTACGTATTGTACCAGTGTAATTCAACTTATCGGTCGCCATACTGTACATTTTAATGTTGTTTTATGAAATAAACCAATAAAAATGTAATATTCTTTTAACTCTGTCTGTATAACAGATGTTCCCAGTTGCTGCAGTGTGTGGTAACACGTACGTCATCAAGCCATCTGAGAGGGATCCAGGAGCGTGTATGATCCTTGTAGACTTGGCTAAACAAGCTGGTATACCAGATGGTGTCATCAATGTCATCCACGGCCAGCATGATGGTGAGCTCCTAAATCAGTCATTGTAAACGGACAAGTCAACTTTGTCATACGTTATGAGATCATACCCTTTCATACTACACTTTAATCAGGAGAATCTCTGTGTTTAGGAAAATTTAACATAGACTCATTCTCCGGATGAGGTGGAGTGTTCCCACTACATATTTCAGGACTCAATTTTTCCCCGGATTAACAAACCCGAACTGGCGTAAACCTGGTAAAATTAAACCCTGCCAAGGGTTGGGGTTAACCGTCCAGTCTAGGTGATAGTATTGCACTGGGTCAACATTTTTCTGGGTTAGATATCCTAGTGTGAAAGAAACTCATTTATATTCCGATTAGAAGACTATTTAGATGGATCAAAGGTTTGATCTGTTTTAATATTATCAGCATGACATTTCATTTGCCCTAAGGAAAAATAATGTGATTTGTTTCTCTTGACAGCTGTGAACTTCATCTGTGATCATCCTGCCATCCGAGCCATCTCCTTTGTGGGCTCGGACCAGGCCGGTGTCTACATCCATGACAGGGGCAGCAAGAATGGCAAGAGGGTACAGGCCAACATGGGGGCCAAGAACCACGGTGTCATCATGCCAGATGCTAACAAGGAAAACACCCTCAACCAGGTATGATAGTCAAAAGCTAGGCTTATATTTCTTGCGAATGCTTTGTTGTAGCGCATTTTGCTTGCATTAGAATTGGGAAAACACTACGTACCGATTATTGTATCATCGTAATTCGCATTTGCAGAAAGTAAGAACCAGGCTTAACTGCAATGTAAGATAGAAGACGGAACAGATACCACAAGAACATAGACAATAAAGTCTAAGGTAAGAACCAGACTTAACTGCAATGTAAGATAGAAGACAGAACAGATACCACAAGAACATAGACAATAAAGTCTAAGGTAAAGAATCTGGGCCAACCAGGGAAAGCTCCATACACCCCACATATTAAAATCTTAATTTTGTGTACGGTGTCTTGAAACTTGCTTCAGTAGGGGCAAGGGATTCTTATACCACCAATAGTGGGAGGGTTAAAAAACTGAGTGCATGTATTACCAGAGTGAATCGTAACTGAATTTTTCATATTGTTTCTTGTAGCTTTGCGGAGCAGCCTTTGGTGCAGCAGGCCAGCGATGCATGGCTCTCTCAACAGCCGTCTTCGTCGGAGAGGCAAAGGAATGGATTCCTGATCTTGTGGAAAGAGCCAAGAATCTGAAAGTCAATGCAGGTACAGAATTTTTGTATAGAATGAGGCCTCGCACTTCTTGCCCCCACCCTTGCTATAATTTATGTTGTTAGCTTGTACTACTTGGGGTAGTGTTTTTTTCACACGATGGTTACTCAACTCCCAAAATTTTAAAATCACAGATATTTGGTGTGCCTGTACAACTGATAACTGATAGGCAAGTTCGGGCCTGCAGTCCTAAACCTTACAAAGTCAGACAAATTTCTGAATGGTGTTTGGGGCTGTTGAGAAACATCCAATTGTTCATCATGCATTGTTTCAAGGGTTAAGGTACTTTTTGATAGAAGCAAAACACAAAAGTCCACAGTTTTACATCAATCTTACACGGTTAAAAGGTTACGATGGTAGAAGGCTTCCTTAAAAATATTACTTGCTGAAGTGCTTTAGTTTTTAGAAACGAGTAAAACTTTATAAATGAGTAAACACAGCTTCTGAAAATAATTGTCTTCTCAGTGTTACTTCCTTGAAGTCGTCACTACAGTATTGCACCTTGAGCACCTCATTTTGGTGGATTTTGGCGACTTATTAATATTCTATATTATTGTGTTTGTATCTTTCAACCTTTTAGGTGACCAGCCAGGCACTGACTTGGGCCCAGTTATCTCGCCAGCAGCTAAGGATCGCATCCTTGACCTGGTACAGTCTGGAGTGGATGAGGGAGCAACTCTGCTCCTGGATGGACGCAAAGTCACTGTACCCGGCTATGAGAAGGGAAACTTTGTTGGGCCAACTCTCCTGTCAGATGTTGAGGTAGGTTGCTTAAAAACTTCTAAATATCACTTTTTACTCCTATTGACCCAAATACCTGACTGCATCACCCATACAAAAAAATTTCATATGCTATTCTAGCCGTGCTCTACTTTATCTATCAGAACTAGGCAAAGCTAGGGGGTGGTATTCAGAATAATTTAGTTAATGAGGGTCAAGACTGTTTTCTTCTTAATTTTTTCACGAAACCGAATGAAATGTGTCACCAAAAGGAGACCAGGTCAATATTACTGAATGGCCCAACCAATTTAACTTTAAAATCAGCTATAGTAATGTAGGAACGCTGTCTTGTCTTGTCTTGTCATTAATGTACAAACCATCACCACTGGTTATCATTCTTCGTGATCACAAAAAAAAAGTAGATGACCTGATGTTCTGACCCTAGCAGAGTCTTTCTCAAAGCTATTAAACTATTTGGGGCATTTGTTTTGGTTGGTATTAAGCAGTTTACAACAGTATATAGGATTTGAGGCATGGCATGGTGAGGTATCAATGTATATTTGGTTTGCGGTAACACCATGTGTGTATCTACTTAACAGGTAGAGTTGTTCTTAGGGAACTGTCTTGCTTTATTCAGTTTACAACAGCTTATTCTATTAACTCTTGATCTTCCTCATCCATAGACAAGCATGAAATGTTACAAGGAGGAGATCTTTGGGCCTGTGTTGCTGGTCCTCACCGTGGACACCATTGATGAGGCCATTGAGCTGATCAATAAGAACATCTATGGTAATGGTACTGCTATCTTCACCACCAATGGTGCCACCGCCAGACAGTATACAGAGAGGATCGACGTCGGTCAGGTAAGATAAGATGAGGGTTACTTAAGCCAGGGCTCTGGCTGGTTATCAGCATGTAGAAAATATAACACTGCATAAATAGTATAAGCCTTTTACGAGGTATGGCGGACAAGATATGAGTGTACTGTTTGGTTTGGGTGTATTCACACAAATTTACCCAGACCTTAAAGTGTTGTAGCACTGTGTCCGCCATATCTCAAAAAGGCTTATAAGAAATGTCCTTCATGAAAGACTATCCATGGCTCTGAAAATAAATGGCCATAAAAACCTACTTGGAAACACTGCAGAGTTTGATAGTATAAACTATTTTGAGAAAGGATTCCCTATGAAGTGATATGGTTGTGAAAATTTTCCCCCTCAAAACATTTGAATCGATTTGCTACCTCTGTCACCTCGCTAAATCTAGATGGATTTGTTGTTCAGGAAGAAAATAGCTGACAGTCTTGTTTTTTCATAATAAGTTCTGGGTATAATAAGTAGACACTGTATTTAGCTGAAACTTTGACAGGTGACTTAAACTTGATCTTCTTGTTAATTTTCCCTATAAATACAAGCTTGATTGCAACTAGATTGCAGCAAGATGGTGTCTCATTACAGGACCTTGTGTCTGTAATGCAACAATTTATATCAAAGTGGAATAGACCCTTCCCATGAAATATGTAAATTGCACATAGCACGTGCTCACTAACGTTTTGGTTGGCAAAATGAGGGAACATCGCGCTGTTTTGTACACGACTAATGGCTGCGTGCACAACTTTATGGCGTTTGCCAACCAACAGGGTCTGTACGCATGCGTGAATGTAATTAGCATATTTCATGGGAAGGGTCCATTGTGTACTCGGCTGTACCTATGGCTAGTCATTTATGAGAACTTGCACAGAACAGGATCGATATAGCGCCCTCTTGCATTAAACATCAGCCATCAATGTATATGCACTCATTGAAAGCCAGGGTTTTTGGCTTTACATACAGTATACAAACTTTGATGTCCATTTTGAACAGCTTTGTGTTCTAAAATTAGAACAAGTTTTTATTAAAAAAAGAAAAATGTTTCATACTTTCTCAGAATATTTTAGCTACGTATATTGTTTTAGTTATGAAGGGTGATATTAACTTGCAAGCAACCATTGCCCTTGCAAAAAAGAGGTATGCAGGGCCCAATTTCATAAAGTTGCTTAAGCAGAAAAAATACTAGGTAAAAAATCCCTGCTAAGCAATAATGAGCAGGATGTGATATAGTATCTTGGCTGGAAACCTTAATTCCGGTAAGCATAATTTTGTTTAGCTTATCTTATGGTTGTGCAGCTCTTTGAAATTCGGCCCTGGTCTAGATGTATGGCGCCCTCTAGTGTCAAATACCAACTATTGTCAGGCATTGTTGAGTAACAGGGTACATTCACATGTGCATATAGCTGAATTGGAATACTTAGCATGCACACTCATAGAATGGGATACTTGTTTTCTGGGTCACATTCCTTGAAAGTGAGCTCGTTCCAAGTTGCCTTCTACAGATGCTCCTGACTTGTATACCCACTTATCCTTGGGATCTGTTCAGGGCATGGGATAAACACACACACAAAAATTGCAAATTGGTGAAAGATGATATCAACATGTACACAGGGAATGTTTATAGGCCAGTGCTGCTACTTCCGATAAGAGATGACTGATCCAATGACAGGTCATGTGCAAAAACGGAGAAAAAAAAAAGCTATAAAAAAATAGTTGTTGCAGAGTGGAGGATAAGATATGTCCAAAGCAACATGATATGCATTGAGTGTCCAACAGGGATCCTGTAGCCCTTTTTTGTTATATTGAACCAATATTATTGCACCTCCAGGAATATGCAGGGAATTTCAAGTTGCTTTGTGTTATACATCTCCCAAGGAATTGTTCTCGTCGCACAGTCAGATTTTATATATCCCCCTACAATATGAAGAAAAAACCCGGAAATATTGCCTTTTTTCTCTGTAATCCGCTGGGGGAGCTGTAAAACCAATGGATTACAAGCGTGTATTTGAAAAGAGTGAGGAGCGAGAATACATTCAGACAATGACGCTGACACCCCCCTAGGCTCAAACTGCTTCTGTCACAACATTGGTTATTGACAGTTGCAGATGGTGTATTCCCTCAGATGAGAGTCTTTAGGATCATGCGTCATGGGACTGAGCAACACAATAAGACGAGGCTCAAGAAAACTGATGAGTCTTGAAATGTTTAATTCAAGACCCTTTTTTTCTTCTCTCTCTCTCGATAACATTCTCTTGTGATTGCTTGTTTTTGACATGCTACTGTGATTTTTAAGCTACGTTTATTTCTTCTCCTTATTTCTTCTGCACTATGTAAGATCTTTTTATTATTAATATTATAATCAGGAGGGTCTTTAGGGATTGTGGGTCAGGGGACTGATGGCCAGAGCATCACAATAAGACATGGATGGCTCAAGAAAGCTGATGAATTTTTGAGATGTTAAATTCAGGTCACTTTTCTTTTTCTTTTTCTCTCTCTCTCTCCCTTGTAAGGATTGAAAATACTTACCCCAAGGCCCCGGCTTTTGTCCCAAAGTTTGACATAGTTTTGCAAGATTTCAGACAGGATTTTACTTACTCAGTTAGAGCAACTTCTAATTGATCTCTCAAATTGCTTTTGTTGTGCTGTTTGTCTCTTTGGTTATGCAGGACCCTTTTTTTTCTCTCTTGAACATTTATAAAATCTCACCCCAGGCCCCGGCTTTTGTCCAAAGTATGACATACTTTCAGTGTCATGACGATGACTAGAGCAAGCTAGTCGAAACTTTGAGACCAATTTAAGAACTGACTCAGCGGTAGTACAGTTAATCACGATAATACAAGCTAAAGTAGTAGTGCCAGCCTATTTTCTATACCATCCGCCCAGGTAATAGTTAAAAAAGCTATGTTGTGTTACTATAGAAAACTGACGATTTCTTGCAGGGGTGGGGTGCAGTAAATTCAGTAGTGTGCTATTGTCCGAAAGTATTTTTAACTAAACCTAAATTTAACTTAACTTAATATATTTAATAGATGTTTAAAAATTAGCATCTGTAATGATGAATGTTACTTTTCAGACTGTTGTGGGAAAAAATAAGGGACAAATCAAGGGACAAATGACTGGGGTGGGATTCGAACCCACATCCTTTGATTATAGAAGGAGCAGGTGTCAAGCAACTAGACCACTGAGCTTGCATAATAGCTAGAGGCCAGTTTGAATCCTATTCAGCAGTGCTAAACATAGACATTTAATAGACCGTATCGAATATCACGTCACCATTCAAAAACCTGCCCTACAACATGGCGACTGTGAGTGTATGCGTGGGGTTGTGTGTGCATGAGCCATAGAAATCAAACCCGAAACGCTGTGTGTTATTTTGATGTACGCGCTAAGATGCGCTACAAGATGGCTACTTTCATAGCAACAAAGGGATTATTCAATACGGTCTATAGTTTCTGTTTGATCTGATAGTCAAAATAGGACTTTCATATATTCATTCAAGGTGAAAATGTGTTTATTTTGGGGGTTTTCTACACTTGACATAGATAATCGAAACCAATTTTCTTTCATTATCGTGGTCAAGCGAAAATTATCTTGTACATAGTTCACTGAAAAACAGGACAGTGTCTTTCATTTGTCTTTCATTACTAACCGATGCATCAACTAAAAACATTGTTCAACCCAAGGTTCTCTACCCTCAATTTTCTAACTCCCAAGTTTGGCTTTGGATCGCTGCCAATCCTTTCCATTTGTTTTTCTGGCCCCCGAACTACCAAATCCAATTTGACAAGATTACCAGCTCATCCTATTATTTCAGGCGCAGAATTCATAAACCCCTCCTCCTGTCTTATTTGTCCCGACCAAGTGTTTGTCCCCAGCAAGGTTTTTTTTATCTGGTGTTTGTGCAGTAGATCTCTTGAATGGCTTGTTGAGTCCCATGCGATTGTTAGTCATATCCATACATAAGCCTTGCACACACAAGACACATACAGGTGTTTTGATAGGGATTTGATGTCTCTTGACATGATGTGTATCATGGATTGATAGATCAGCTTTTCCTTTTTCTTAAGTCTTTTTTTTTCTTCCTTCGATTACCCCTCGAGATTTTTTCATTATTTGTCGAAGGATCCTCATGTGATATCCTCTCAGGTGTCCCAGGGATATAATGATTCAGTTTTGGAAACTGTTGATGGCTGCTGTAGGTTATGTTTTACAAGTACTTCAATGTACTTTGAAGGTGCTGCCTAGTTGGTTTTTTAAAAACAGTGCTTCTAATCAAGAACATTCATTGCAATTATTTTGTGTTTTCTTTTCCTTTGAATAAAAAAAAAATAATTAAAAAGCACTACATGTACTTGCAAATACATGTACGTAGCAGATATTGAAACAAGTGCAACCATGAATTTGCTATCTTTTTGGAAAATGAGAGCCATTTTTACAGCACCTTGTGACGGTTCACAAGATGATGCAGCCATCATGCTAGGGCAAACCCCTCATCTTAATGTGCAGAGTACCTTAATACACAGCATCTATGGCTTTACATCCTGATCCAAAGGACGAAGCAATAATGGTTAAGTGTCTTGCTTACAGACACCAGTGTTAAGACTGGAATTGACTCCATTCGTTTATATGAGGATCCAGGCAGTTTCCATAAAGTATTAAGGATGATATTTAACTGTTAATCGTACGCAAGTAAATGTTTTTTAACTAAAAGAGTTTTAACATTTTCTTTTCTCTCTGGAATGTTAACTTAAATTTTCTTAAATCTCGTTCCTTTGCTTCCATCTCTTCTTGCACAGATCGGTGTCAATGTTCCCATCCCAGTACCCCTTCCCATGTTCTCATTCACTGGCTCCCGTGGCTCATTCCGTGGAGACACCAACTTCTACGGCAAGCAAGGAATCCAATTCTGCACCCAGATCAAGACGATAACCCAACTGTGGAAGGGTGAGGATGTATCCCACACCAAGGCAGCCGTGGCCATGCCAGTTATGAAGTAGACAGGGACCCACCCAAGGAACTGATGAATTAAACAATAAGGTGAGATTCTATCTAATACATATTCATGAGGCTGTTGTTTATTCATTTTATTTTCATATGCAGTATTGATATATGATGGCTCTACATTTTGAACCAGCTATAATTGTGTATTAGAAAAATCTCATAATTATTCGAAACTCTCGTACAGCGCTAAATCCGTACACACAAAATATTCTGCAAGAGGCTGTCACCAGAGTATAAAATATCAAATTAAAAATAAGCAGTTTGTAATTAAAATAATCAAAATTTGTTTTTGATTAGGCAGGAAGGCTTGCATTGTAATAGTAATGATATAATAATTGGTTTTTATATCGCGCTTGGCATCTCAAAGCGCTTCCAACAATAATGACACTATATGATGTAAATCATTGCTCAAAGTACCATATAGCTTAAATTTAAATTTCGATTTGAGTTGATTCTCATGTCCGTTGTTTTTAAAAGTACTCTTTTCTATTGGTTAATGCTGCCACTATAACCGACGCTAATCTTCCTTCACCCACTGCTGTTGTTTGACCCGTTGGTGATTGTGAAGGACTTCATCTTAAGACGGCACTTTACCCAGACATGTATAAGTAGTTGAACCACCCAGACTTGGGCAATGGATTGAATTCTCAAAACTGGCAGTTATTAATGCTTTCTTCTACTCTAACCACGCAGCCTGAAGGTTGAATAAACGGAGAGGCTTTTCGTAAGACGAGTGATCTCTAAACTCATCCTACTTCTTTTCACATTTACAGGACATTTACATGCTAAACAATGTGACTCAAACCTTAGGACCAAACATCTGGGGAAAAAATACAACAAGTTGACTACAATACTCTGGCTGGAACACAACACCAGACAAACTTGAACAGTCTCTTCACAATAAATATTGTACATGAATTCTTATAGTTTTATAAGAAAGATATATAACTGCCAAGAATAGTGTACAAATAAATGATATATTTTAGATACACATTAGAAATACACATTATTTCAGCTAGCGTAAAACTATTATTCCAGAGAGTTTTTTCAAAGCCTAAAATGTATCATAAGTTTGCAAAGAAGTTTTGACATTGATGTAAAACTTTGATCCTGCAAATTGTCGATGGACTAAGATTCTTTATTTGACATGGCTTGGTTCCATCAAGGAGACTGCTCTAAATGAAATATTATATTGAAATGAGTGATCGGTCTTCTCTGTCTGGAGTTAGTTTGTTTTGACCCCTTGAGGTCACAGGCCCAAATTATGTCGAGTGCTTGGGAATGTTGTTTTAGTAGACAGTAAGCATTCATTATGAATTTGAAAAGCATGATATTGATAGGCTATAATGAGACGTCGCCAGCTTTGGTTTATAGCTACATAATGTGTAGTCGGGTTGGTGTAGTGGTATCTTTCCTTGCCTTCCACCTCTAGGACCCATGTTCGAATCCTGCCGGGGGCACTATGTGGATTAGGTTTTCAGTCCGTACCTGACTGCGTGGGATCTACCCTGGAATAATTCTCTGGGCTTTTCCTCCCACATCGAAAACTAAAACTTCCTTTTGTTAGAGTCGTTGGCTTCACAACTAGAATAATCTAAATGGAAAGATATATATGATACTGTTTATTTCTGAAAAATCATGTGTACCAATTTTGTGTTGGTGTTACCTGAAGTATAAACCTTAGTTGTGGGTGCAGCCATGTTTTCCTCACAACACAATCATCTGAGTTAGGCTGAAAGTATGATAATTTGAAATATTCTTATTTTATATGAAGGGAAACTATGGCCATTGCTTGATGCAGGTTATTACAAAGGCAGCGAGATGTTTGGGGGGGGCTAAAGAGAAGAAAAGCATTATTTAAAAGAAAAATTATCATATGTATTTTTTTTCTTTTGGTCCTACCGTAAAGGTAATAAAAAAAATCTTCAATAGTCGAGCAAGTGTAGAAGTACTTCCTTACGTAATTGTTTTTTTAAACGAGCATGTGAAAGTGAAAGATGTGTTTTAAAAATCACCCTGAGATCATTTTGATGATCAAATTAATTATTATGATTATAATCAATTTATGTTTTGCTGCTTTGAAATAAATTTGCATCTTATATGTTGCCAATGTTGCTTCATTTGTTTTTATTTTATTTTCTGTTTGTCGTTTTGTTACTTTTTAGTTTTCATTTCCTTCATTTATTTGTTTTATTTGTTCATTGTATAAATATTCTCTGTGATTCCATTGTGGCTTCTAAGTAATGAAGCCAAGATATGGGATGAGCCAGCCGTATTTTAGGCTTGCAGAATCTGGCTTGTAGAATCTGGCTTGTAGGATCTGGCTTGAAGGATCTGGCTGACAGAATCTGGATTGCAGAGTCTGGCTCGCAGAATCTGGCTTGCAGATCTTCATATTTACATCACTAGTTCTACAGCAGTAGAACTAATATGAACTAGTTGCAAGTTATTGTTCATTGAAAGTATGGAGAAATTTCACCTTTGGGAGGGGGGCTTTTTTAGCAAACGTGCTGAACAGTGAGAGTCATTATAATAAAACTTAAACAAATTTGAATAATATCGTCAAACCTGTGGCTAGTTTTCACAATTTAATGTCATTACTTAAATACCCACACACTTGATGTAAGAATTTTGACAGTAAAGGATGCGAGAGATAACAGTTTTGCAGCATTAAATAACCCAGCACCCACCATTTTCTGAGTTCATTGTTTGCTTCAAGTTTGTTGTTAATCTTAAACCGATAATGCTGAGAGCATTTAAGTTGATTCAAATGTCTGTTTTCGCAGCTACTTTAACACAATTGCATTGTTGTGTTAATATGAATTTTGAAAGTTATGTAATACAGTGTACCCTGTTTGCAGACAAACTGGTTCATTAAATAAACGATTGTATCCACTTTTTTCCATTGAAAAAAAACCTTATAAGTTTTGGACATTCCAACTTCCATGAAAGAGACATGTTAGTAAAGCAAAACGTCTAATCTATCTACAGTACTTTTGTGCCTGTAGAAGTCACAAGCAATTTATTGCCCCTCTTTCTCTAAATGCTGCGAAACTTTAGGTAATTGGAAACAGAATATTTCCCTTGGAAAATGTGACTGTTTTGAAAGGTATCTTATGGTCAATAGATACACTGGTTGTCTGATCCCTTGAGATGTTTGGAGTGCATGCGAATCATAACACCCGAACCACACTAGAAATCCTCTCGGCAAGATTAAAATTTTGTCTTCGTTTTATGGCACAAAACGGCCAGATGTTGTCCGGATGTTTTGGGCTTGATATTCAAGAAGGTCCCCCCCCCCTTTTGATGTGTGAATCTTTGTTTCTTGCCGGGGGAAATCTCTGCTGAGGACTGATGCTGTATTTGATATCAATGCCTGTTTGTGTGGGGATGGAGCATGGGACCGTGGCATTTACATGGACCGAAAGATTTGATTTCCCTTGGCGCTCAATTCCATCGGCCAGCAAACACTGACTCGATCAGTCCTAGACGAGTCACAGTTTGCCGTTGAATTTCTTCTGTTTATAGATATCCCAGGTATTCTACCTGATTCTCCATCTCTCTTTCTCTCTCTTTTGCTAAATGCATTCCCTGTCCAAAGTAAAATACCCCTGGCTTTAAATGTTTTGATACCTTTTGCAGATCAAGTTTTTGGCCATGACATGAATCCCTACTCATCCTAAATGAAGATGTATGCTATGTTATTTACCTGTAGATTTTACAGCTTTATTAGTAGTGGAGTTATTGAGAAAAAAACTGCTGTTTTGAAAAAATGCTGACGCTCTCTATGCTATACTGCTTTGAGCAGAAATAGTGTGTGGTGAAATATGAGAATCAAACAGTTTACGTCAAAGCACTGTTTTCCCAGGAACAAACAAACCTGACTGTGGTGGGCCAAGTGTCAACAGCACTCTAAAAGTAGCACCACCGGATGACGATGATGATGATGATGATGATGATGATGAAAAATGATCAGGATGCAGGAACTTTTACCCTAGTTCCCTTGAAAATTGATTTGTTATACAGGTTGTTGCCTCATGGCACCGTTCCCATACTCATGGTGGTAACAGTTCACTGCAGAAGCTGGCAAACATGTTTCCTGCCAAATAAACACTTCACTTTTGATTTGCGTAATTGAAAGCCTTTGGAATAGTGTACCAAACTTGTTTTCCTTCATTCTAATCAATATCAAGGTAAAGCAGGTTGTTGTTGAGGGGAATTTTATAGTTTGTATTTATAAAGTAATAAACCACAGGGGAAACTGGATGGGTAAATGTTAATTAATTTGGGGTTGAACAAGGAAAAGATGGCTAGAGCGGGATTTGAACCTGCAACATTTGGATTTATGTGATTGTGTCGACCGCTAAAACGAAGACCACAGTTGCAAATCTTACTCTAGTAAATTTGTTGTTAAACCCCAAATTAATTTCTATTTATCTATTTACTTTAAAGTAAGGACCTTTTAATCTCTTGCACTCCTGAAAGTGTCTTTCCAACCAATTGCTCATGCAAACAACAAATAGTGTAACAGTCACTCTGACTTTAATCTAAAAATGTGCAAGCCATATTAACAAATTAGTTTTAGGATACTGTTAAGGAAAGTTAATCTAAAAATGTGTAAGCCATAATATTAACAAATTAGTTTTAGAATACTGTAAGTATTCACACACTGAATCTCTACTGCCAAAAAGCCAGCCTCACAAAATCCCTTTAAGAGATCTTATATGTTCTTACACGCTCTTAACGAACGGCTCAACTTTCAGGACTTCAGGTCTGCCAAGGTATGGGATGAGGTAATTCCGTGTCTCTGGAAATGTCAAACTCGTCTTCCCTCGGAAACCTAACCGGCAATAGTGAGGAGTTACCGGGAATCAAATGTGACTTCAACCAAAGAGAACTTTGTTCTTTTACTCCCAATATGCCCTTACCAACTGATCAACAATATGGTCTTTAGAAAAGCACGTAGTGCCTCAGTTCTTTAGTCATTTTATTATACAGGATTGATACCTGAAGGGTATTAGAGAAAGAATGTTACAGAATGACAAGAAATAGCACCCGCAGCAATCTGACTCACAAGGCAAACATGTTAGGTTTTTTCTCCCTCCCCTTATAGCTGGTCTAGTCAGCAGTTTGTCATGTTGATGGAATAGAAGTATTCCCAGTGTGGTGGCCTAGGCCAGACTAGTCTTGGTTCAAGACTCTCCTGTTATTAATATCTCTCCATCGATCGCTTTCACAAGAGGGCTCACTCTCATCATAGCGGTTCTCAGGGTGATAGTGGTCTATGGTGAGAGCAGGCCCTCTTGAGATAGTAACAGGAGAGTCTTGAACCAAGACTAGGGCCAGACTTTTCACTGGAATGATGATAGCAGTTGTAAACTGGAAAAGAATTTAACACTATTTTGAGTCATATGTGTATTACATCATTTCTGTCTGGGGAAGCTGGTGGAGTTTGAAGGTTAAGAAAAATAAAATCATTGGAATGTTGGTAATGTCAATAAGTGTATAAATCAAACTAGACAGGTGAAGAAGTCAGAATATAATGACTTTATTACAGTTTATTTTCATTTCGTTATAGCTCTCTTTGCGTTTTTAACTTAAAATGTCCTGGGGAGGATTTCACAAAGGTAGTCCTAACTTAGGACTAGTCCTATAGGCAATGCTAGGAGATAGGACCAGTCCTAAGTTAGGATGAGTTACTGGTCCTAACTTAGGACCAGTCCTATCTCTTAGCATTGCCTAGGACTAGTCCTAAGTTAGGACTACCTTTGTGAAATCCACCCCTGGGTTTTTAGGTTTTGTTTTTAAATCCTGTGTTGGAAAAAGTAAATATGGCCAAAGTCTTTCTCACAAAATGTTATTTGCTGATTTATGTTGCCTTGATCATCCCAAAATCCAGAGTATTTCTTGAGTGATAATGCCCTCCTATGACTACATGTGTGTTTTATGTAATACCGTAACTCCCAGTACTGTGAAAACAATTCACAGGCAGTTTACTCGAGTGGGATTTGAACCAAGAACCTTTGCCACAAGAGCTAATGTCATACCACTATGCCTGTGGTTTTGTTTTTGGGGGAAAGTACTGAATACACAGTGCTTATGTAAAAGCACAAAACAGAAACAGTATTCTTTATCGTTGATGGAAAGTTCAACATCCATTAAATGTTCCAGCTGTTCCAGCTGCTAATTTATAGCCTAGAATTCACTTAATAATAAATTTGATTCAGACTTAATAAATGATTCCAAACTAGCCTGTATTACTGGCCTCCGCCATATTCCAGAAGCACTACTAAGTTACTGTCAGTGCTCAAACACACATTAGTGTAGGATTCAATACAAAAAATTTATGATTTATTTCCTTATGCGTGTTGTACAACACTGTATACATAATTAATATGCATTGCTTTTAGGATATAAATGTAATATATGCATTGGTTTTCCAAGATATATGATCTATAAAGCATTGGATTTAGTATCCTGTATCATGTGCTTGGTGCTGGATTTTGTTTTAATTTCATTTTCATCCCCCTCATTCCTTCACCCATACATTCTGAGAAATTCATTTCCATATTAATATTTTTATAGTAATCGAACTGCCTCTTCAAAAATCATTTGTGAAATTGTACTGTTGAGCTGAAGCGTGTCTTTCAAATGTATTTGCTTATATAGATGGATTGCCCATTATACTTGATGATAGTCATTGGAAAAGTGCACGCATGTACACGTTACGCACAACTCTCAGCCAATGAGAGCCTTGCACGTGTGCACATTTCATCAAAAATGGTGGTCAATAACATCATGTACAATCCATCTTTTGTCTTGGGTTGTCTGTCAGTACAGCTTTGCGAAACAAACATGGTTTCAAATAATCACCTTAAAATATCTTTTCCTGAAATTGTAATCTTCAAACGAAGCTTGCCTTTTAAATGTATTTGCTTATAATTGCTTTGGGTTGTGTGTCTGTACAGCTTTAAGATACAAACACAAAGAAACCTGATAAAGTGTTTGAAAAACTACCCCCACAAATAGTGCAGACATTTGAAATGTCAAAACAGCCATCCATTAAGGAGCCTTGCCATTTCCAAGACCCCTGAACAGCTGCTCTGAAAATGGATATCAGAAACTCTTGACACGGGGTATCAAGCTTCAAGACGCCCTGCTGGGTGTACCTTCTGTCATATCAGATCTTGGAGTGGGGATTTTTGTTCTCCCTTCATCCCCTACAACTCCCTGGGCCCAGTTTCATAGAGCTGCTTTAAGCACAAAAGTAGCCAAGCACAACAAAATTAAGCTTACCAGAATAAAGTTACCATCCAAGATATGCATAATTTCTCACTGGTATCCTGCTAGTTGTTGCTTAGCACAAAATGCGTAAGCAAACTGTTCTGCTTAAGCCCTGTTTAGCAGAAAATACTGCTTGACAAATTTCTTTGCTAAGCAAAAGTTGAATGGGGCCCATAAGCAAAAATTGAATGGGGCACCAGTCACAATAAAGTAAATACATGTAATGTAATAATGGCTGGTGACCTTTTTCTGTGAAGCAATACTTTTCTGTGTTTAGCAAGTTGTTTGTGCTTACAGGCTTTATTGGGCTCTGATCAGGGGATGATCTTAATGGGACTTCATGCTGTGGTAACCTTATTCCTTCCAAATTGTTCTTGACATAACTAGTCAATATGTGTCAGAGAGAGTTTGTATCATGAACTGGATACAGTGAATGTTTTAAGTGCTAGAGGTAGATAACCTGGAGAGATGTCACAAACCTGACATTTCGAATTGATGGGGAAGAAAAACGTACCAAAACAGTAGAGTACAGATCTTGTAGCAAGGAAAATGTACCGAAACAGTAGAGTACAGATCTTGTTAAAGCATGGGGGTAGGTTAAAGGTAGTATTGCTGTCTGAGATTCCTTTCACACTATCTAACCCGGAGAAAAGTTTTCCCGGTTCCATACTAACACCCAGAATGGTGGGTTAACCCTTTTTAGTCTTGGAAGAGTTAGATTTTAACTGGAGAGAAGTTGCCCCTCAAAAATGTAGTGTGAATGTTCCACTTAATTCGGAGAATCTATGTGTTAAATTTGTCCTTAAAACACTGAGATACCTGAAAACCCTGTCCTTACTCTATGTTAAAACGTGTAGTGTGAAATGGGCTTATCGTTTTGCCCTGAGCAGTTTTATACATTTGCTCAGTAATTAGGTTTTCATTGTGAGTGAAAACCAGGTTTGATAATGAGATGAAGTGTTGGCTATAATGTGCAGTATTTTGTAAGAGTCCAGTAATGACGTCTTTATAAGTTCTTGAAAGACAAGATGCAACTAACACTGAAGTAATATGTGGGAATTTCATTCTTAAATATGGATTCACAAATCAACACAAAATGGTTCTTTTGTGTAATGTGATTAAAATGGGGTTTTAATTTGTGCATTGTAAAAAACGCAACCCACTTTTTAACAACATTATTTACTGCTCTGCTATTTTTGTTTAATACACATAATATTGAAAATGACTTTGACACCCCCTCCCCACCCCATCACACAAAAACATCTCAATGGAACATTTGTATGTTATAGCTACCTTAAATTCAACAAGTGTTTTCTCAAAATGAAAGAATCCTATAGAGTTTTACATGCCCCCCTAATTTCAACACCAGCCAATGTCTCCATAGAGTCTCCATCCGATATTATCTTAACTTTAGCCTAGGCCTTCTTTTGTCTGAGGGGTCAACGACACAGTGGTCAGTGACATTATCCTAAAGTTATGCCATCGGAGCTCCGGTGCATTAAAAAGTTCAGGAAGACTGTCTCCACTTCTCTGTCAGCAATTAGAGTCTGCTGTGGTGGCTTTCTATCTCCAGAGGCACCACTCTAGCTTGATGGACAATCTAATGGCACTTAAACTTCACGCTTAATTCTAAGGTTTTTTTTCTTCTCCTTTTCTCTTTATTTGCATTTTATTTACACAGCCCTGGGGTTATCCTCCTCAAAAATCTCCCCCCATATGCTGCTGTTGGGAAGGCAAAGTGATTGATTAGCAAATAAAATGCAACAATAACAATGTAATGGGACAGTCACTCACACTGGGCAGTGAGTCTGCTCTGCTGCAAAGACAGGTTGTTGCCATCTCAAGTAGAATTCAATTGATATCACTCGTTTTTGCTTAGCAGATCAGCTTACTCTTTTTTAAAGCTTGTTCCCATTGGACTTTTTCTTCCGCTGGCATGCGGAAAGTTACTGTGACTGGCTTTGGTGTAATTCATGCATTTTTCATTGTGGTCGTGGTAGGTTTACAGCACGGAGCTGTCCCATTGTATTTTTAGCGCCCCTGTTAAGTTAACGTGGCTGCGCGAAAATTTTCCGCAGCCTCTTGCGGCTTGTTAGTTTTTTACATCACAGTCGCGGTAAGTTGACAGGGAGGGCAGTGTACCTTGCGTCTCCATTGGATTTAATTTTGTCATTCTACAGAGAAGTCACTTTCATAGTTAGAACAGAAAGTTTCTTACCGTTAAAGCTGCGCTATAAAATTGGCCCCGGGACTGTAATCAGACCCGGCATTGTACTAGTTGCTTTACAGGCTGACATTGGTTTTCAACCAGCACAAGGAGGGAAACAAAACCAGCTCTCGGTTTTAGATCCATCCATTCCCACAGCCCCTGTGTTAGAATAAAACCACTGAACAAAACTCTAGAGTAGGTTTTCTTTTCTAGGGAATAATAAGGTGTATCACCTGCAGTTGCTCATACGTATTGGAGGACAGTTCATGTCAACAGAAACCCAGAAAAGACGACTTGAAACATTCAGTTTCCTTTTAGTATTCAGTTCTACGTGGAAGTCCCTGTCAAGTATATTGGACTACTCCTGCAAGTGTTAAAGGCAGTGGACACTATTGGTAATTGTCAAAGACTAGCCTTCACAGTTGGTGTATCTCAACATATGCATAAAATAACAAACCTGTGAAAATTTGAGCTCAATCGATCATCAAAGTTGCGAGATAATAATGATAGAAGAAAACACCCTTGTCACACGAAGTTGTGTGCGCTTAGATGGTTGATTTCGAGACCTCAAGTTCTAAACTTGGGGTCTCGAAATCAAATTCGTGGAAAATTACTTCTTTCTCCGAAACTATGGCACTTCAGAGGGAGCGGTTTCTCACAATGTTTTATACCTCCAACCTCTCCACATTACTTCTCACCAAGAAAGGTTTTATGCGAATAATTATTTTGAGTAATTACCAATAGTGTCCACTGTCTTTAAAGTGTCCGTATACATTTTAATAATTACTCTGAAAGTTAATGTAATAGGAGAGAGAAAAAAACAAAGAAACCCAATGATAAGATTACGATATTCCCCATTGAATTTTAGTTTGGCTTGCAAATTCCCCCCCCCCCTCACTACTCAAGCCGAACACAGGAGTCTTAACTTGGTAAAGCTTTCCGGCTTCCAGATTGAACAACAAAGGTTGGGGGAATACTAAACAGGGGCCAGTGACCGTATGGTAATATTAGACATGAATATTACATATTATTATAAACAGATTGAAGAGAGGAAGAGATTAATATCGAAGCTCTCAGAGATTGCAAATTTAAAACGACAGAATTATTTTCAAAGTAGTTTAGGTTGCTCTAGCTCTGTAGCCATTTTGTGCTTACAAGTCATCTTGTGCTTACAAGTCACCAACAATTTGTTTAGTATCTTTTCAATTCCCTGAGGGTTCAACATAAAAAGTCCCATCATTTCATTTGCAATTTTTGTTAACTACAGTTTAAAAACATTTTTTATTGTGTAGTTGATAGTCCACCTTGAAAAAGTAGCAATAATGTACTCTTTTCTTTTTGCCGACATGTTGAGAAAAGTAGATTTTGTATTTGCACTGTTATGTGTGAAGTTTCAGGTGCTTTATGTAAAATTTCAATCTTCATTTTTTCCCCCAGGGCAATGTAGGAGGATGATGCTCCTTCATTCACTTTGAGAAATCTTAGGTTTTTTTTCAAGACATTACTGAACCACAAAAACACTCCCACCACCAACTGCATAAGAAAAGTCAGCGGCAATATGTAATGTGTACCCTATGTAATATTAATAAATATAAAGACTTGTAAATGGCACAACACCCTGCTGGGTGTTTAAGGCGCAGTAAAGCCCCAAAACAAACATAAGAAAACACACACAGCTAAATTAGTCCTTAAAAACCTGTGACATTTATAAGATAAGTTTTGAGAAGAGATTTGAATTTTGTGGTACAAAGACAAGATCTAAGATTAAGTGGTAGAGAGTTCTATAGATGCGTGGCACATCTGAAGAAAAAGACCTGTCACCCTAGGAGTGTCGAGACTTGGCTTCCTTGATATGGAACTGGATTGAATATTCCTTGACGGAGTATTCTTGTGTGTTGATGTAATAGCAGTGACATGTATCATTTGATATTTAAAAATAGTAAATGTTCAATGATGAATGCTTCCCAGCCCACACACATCCTCCCATCACAATCATTAATGTGATGCAACCTGTATCTTCCCTTGTCTGATACCTATATAGTCTAAAACGTTATGGAAGCAATCTCCTCTGGATTTTTTGTCTGCCTCTTTGAAAAAATATTTGGTTTGTTTTGGAGAGGCTAGACAGTACACTAGTATTATGGGAAGTCATTTACAATACGAGAGTTGAATGAACACTCGGCGACATCCTGTCCTCATTTCTCATCCCCATAATGGACAGGAGATTGCTTTTTGCTGAATGCTCACGGATTAAGGTGATCCCGGAGTTCATTACCCGAGGAGAAGAAAAAAAAAATGATTAAAACATCAACCATCATCAAGAAAGCTTTGGTCTCTGCCCAAGAGGCTTACCCATCAATTTATTCACTGAAGTTAATAGCTTGGAATACATTAATGAGTTATTGTCCCTTGTGAGGCAATACTGAATAAAGAAAGGGAAGAAACCAAAAGTTATATATTTGTTTTGCGGTAATACCATTAATGTATCTACTTCCCATGTGGATTACAAGAACTTGATTTGCCTTATATATTCTGCTTCCGCAGAGTAGATTTAAGGATTTTGGGAAAAAACTCAGTTTCTGAAATGAACTGTCCTGCTTTTAACTCGTACTTGAGCGGAAGATAGAAAATCGGCCGGGGCTACTACTTTTGCTGTAGTGGATTGAGGGGACGCTTTAGTGGATTGAGGGGACTTCTTGTTATAATCCCCCCCCCCCACCACAGAGTGAGTTCATAGTTGGTCTCATCGTTTCGACTAGCTTGCTCTAGTCATCATCAGGAAACATCTGGAGGTTGTGTTTTTAAGTATTTTTCAGTGTAACATGTAACTATGGTTATAAGGGAAGCCATTAACTGGGTTGGGTTACACTTATTAATTCATATTGGAACCATCTTGTTGATACCATTTATTATTATTTTCTATTTTTAATTCACACATTCTATTTGTTGCATCCCTGTGGCGTATTTGTTTATTTCCTTTGTCTCTGTGTACTTAAAGCCAGTGGACACTATTGGTAATTACTCAAAATAATTATTATCATAAAACCTTTCTTGATTATGAGTAATGGGGAGAGGTTGATAGTACAAAACATAGTGAGAAACAGCTCCCTCTAAAGTGACGTAGTTTGCGAGAAATAAGTAATTTTCCACAAATTTGATTTCGAGACCTCAGATTTAGAATTTGAGGTCTCGAAATCAACTTCTGAAAGCACACAACTTCGTGTGATCATGGTGAGACAAGGGTGTTTTTTCTTTCATTAATATCTCACAACTTCGACGACCGATCGAGCTCAAACTTTCACAGGTTTGTTATTTTATGCATATGTTGAGATACACCATTGGTGATGACTAGTCTTTGACAATTACCAATAGTGTCCAGTGTCTTTAAGAACCTCCCATGGACTTTGTACACAAAATTCCTTGTGAAGCAACCCAGGTTTTAGAATTCACCCTTTGTTTTCCCTTTTCTGTTTTGTTATCGGTCTCCATAATGGTAGTGAATATGAAACCAGGCAACCCTTTATCATTACTGACACCCTCTGCTTCAGCATACAGGTTTCTCACACATGGTTTATCATTGCTTCTTCATTCACAGTGCCTTCTTTACCATTGTCCTTGTAGCGCTATTATGATCCGGATCGCATAAAGCCTTTAAGCACAAAAACTTGCTAAGCACAGGAAAAAATTGCTTAGCAAAAACAGGTTGCCAGCAAGCATTCCATTAAGTTTGTGACTGGTGCCCCACTCTCTTTTGCTTAGCAATCAATTTGTTAAGCAGTCTTTCAGCTGAGCAGCTTGATGAAAGCGGGCCCAGCAGTGTCACACTTAACCACAAGGTCACTGCCAACCAGATAGAGGTGAGACTTTGCCAGGGTTTCCCAGCTCTTACCTACCCCTGAGAAAATACCATTGGACCACCAAAGCATATAAGTTTATCACACATGATTATCACTGAGCACTTCATCAATCCCAGTGCCTTCATTACCAGTGCCCTTGTAACTCGGTTATGGTCTTCACTGTCACAATTAACCACAAGGTCACTGTCGACCAGATAGTGGGGTGAGACTTTGCCAGGAATTCCAGCTTTCTCCCACCCCTGATGAGAGGCCACCATTGGTCTCCCAATCAGGGAACTCTCTGGTGACCTCTTAGCCATAAATGTGACCAAATTACCCCATAAGTTTCTCTTTGAGTGTGATAATTTCGCAGAATAAACCAATTACTTGAGATGCAGGGGGTATGAGGGAGGTTGCCAACCTTGGCTATCTTTTTTTGTGATACCATGTACTTAACCCTTTAACCTTTTCAGTGACTGGTCAGTGGGACTATTTAAGGTTGTTATTTCAATCATCCACCAACTTTTCCAATGTTCCATTTTTATTTCGGATAGTTCTTGAGTTAGTAGCCATATACAAACAATCAGTGGACAGTCTGTTGGGGGGGGGGGTGTTCTTTTGTTTGTTTTGTTTGTTTGTTGGGGTGTTTGTTTGTTTGATTGTTTGTTTGTTTGTTTGTTTGTTTGTTTGTTTGTTTGTTTGTTTGTTTGTTTGTTTGTTTGTTTGTTTGTTTGTTTGTTTGTTTGTTTGTTTGTTTGTTTGTTTGTTTGTTTGTTTGTTTGTTTGTTTGTTTGTTTGTTTGTTTGTTTGTTTGTTTGTTTGTTTGTTTGTTTGTTTGTTTGTTTAGATGATCTTCCCATCAAGGGAACTCGGCAATCTCCCACAAGTGGATATAAAGGCCAAGCTGGTAACAACCAATCTCTCTCATACAATCTTTAGTTTAATGTCTCAGATGATTATGAATTGCACAAATCGAGAAATTGTATCTAGAGGCCAATATTTATCCTTGTTGAAAACATTGGTTAGCTGGGGTATTCAAGCCCACAACCTTGTATATTGCAAGTCCTGCAGTCTAACCATCAGTCCATCATTGGACAGTCTGTGGTTTATACAAAGCTTTTGGAAGCAATGAACTAGTATGCAGTAGGACTACTTGGTTAGAGTTTATAACTGGCAGTTGGCCAGTGGATCATATAGTGGAAAATGCTGCCATAGCGGCTGCCAATAATTGCAAGATTGGATCTACTTCCACTCTTCCCCAAGAAGGCCAAACGAAGGTTGTGTCCTGAAAGGTCATTCTCAAATATAATTTCTGAGGTTTGTTTTTCAAAGAAGTTCTTACCTGGATATTGTTTCAAAAAAATAGCCATATTAAAGGAACACGTTGCCTTGGATCGGTCGAGTTGGTCTTTGAAAAGTGTTTTGTGACCGTTTGTTATAAAATGCATATGGTTAGAAAGATAATGTAAAAGTAGAATACAATGATCTACACAAATATGCCTCGAAATTGCGTGGTTTTCTTGTTACCTCGTCCAATAACACGGTCGGCCATTTATGGGAGTCAAAATTTTGACTCCCATAAATGGCCGACCGTGATAGTTCGCGACGTAAAAAGAAAACCGTGCAACTTTGAGTGATACTTGTGTGAATCATTATATTCTACTTTTAACCATATACATTTCATAACAAACGGTTTCAAACGCTTTTTATATACCAACTCGTCCGATCCAAGGCAACGTGTTCCTTTAACCAGCAATTCTGAGCATAATAGTGATGATGATATCAGAAGTTACTGCTAAAGGGTTTAAGAAAACATTATGTAAATTTGAGTTTATCTTTTATTCATCTGTTGTTTATGAATATAATTCAAGGTCCTTTTATGTAGGGTTGTTGTTTGGAGTGCACTTTCTCTTCTTATTTTACAACATATGCCTCAAGTTGGGGTTCATGACCCCTTTCAGTATGGAACCTAAGCTGGAGCCCAATCCATGATTTTGAAAGGGTTTTAACAGTTTTGTTGTTATTACTGCCCTCTTGTGATATATTTGTGCCATTATCAGCCAGACTGCTTGTTATGTAATCAGTCACACCAAGGTGTTGATGAAGACAATTGACTGCCAATGGATGTCTAATGCATGTAATGGGCTGTGTGTGTGGCCATGTGGTACATAATGGCACCATATGACACTTTCCTTTTAATACATTCATCATGGTGTTGCCCTTAGGCCTACCATGGGCCTACTAGGTGTCTGATTTATTAGTAGGAGTGTTTTCTTGGTCTGTTCTTCTTGCTAATGTCTTTAATAAGTCTCCATAGTCTTCATGGGTGGCATGGTTTGCTTGTGTGTAAAGTGCTCGCCTCTCACCATAGTGCAAGGAACCTCTCACCAAGGTGACCCTGGTTCGATTCCCGGCCAGGGCCATATGTGAGTTGAGTTGTGCGTTGGTTCTCTGCTGTGCCACCAGGGTTTTCCAGACCATCCGGTTTTCCTCCCTCGGGAAAAATCAAACACTTCCGATCTTGGCTGTGCTCCATGGTCATAATGGGTTGATGTGGCTGGCAGCCAAAGGTGCCCTTGCATGCCTGCTTCTCGAACACGTTGTAGCTGGGTCCTTCGCAATTCATCTCTTAACTGCGAGTAAGGATAATATAGCCCCCCAAATTATTATTTCTATTATTATATACAGTGATGAACATGTAGAGAGTCTACTATAATTAATTTTGGTTACCTCATGGAGGTACAGCAAGTTGTACATAGCACTATAGACTGCAGGTTCTGGATTATTAATGTTGCTGTAATAATTGAGAAATCCATGTTTTTTTTCTCTATGGTATAATCTTGCTCGACATACTCTTTGCAGTACGTAGACAAGTGACTACTCCAGCAACTTAAACCATGCTCTATGCTTTTGCTGATGATGATTTCATGCATTGGGTGCTGTCACAAAAGGGGCTGTGGATTTAGTAACATTTTTATCAGAATATCAATCTGAATGTAGGGCTGTATCAGAACGGGCGGCTACAGACAGCTACGACGGTTGATTGGGGCGTCATATACTTCACCGCATAATGACGCGGTGATCCAGCCATAGCCAAAGCCCTAGCGGCCAATTTGGACATTATTCTCCCTGAGTAAAATAGTTACATAGAAACAACCCTTATTAGAAGACACAGCTGCCGTTCCAGTTGTTTGAGCACATGTAACCAGTTTCCCCCTTTGTCAAGTCCATCAAGTGGAGCTGATGGATTATAAATCTCATGACCACTTTCAGTTTTATTGGTCTCTTTATTTTTCGAAAAAACAAGCAGAGTCATTGATTGATGTGTTTTGTTCTGAGTGTGGAATGACTCAGACCTGTTTCCAGTTCATTATAAACATGTGTAAGAAATGCCAGAAGAGGTTTTCATGCTACGCTACCATTGTCTTGATTGTGTAAAACCATGGAGCAAAACAAGTATAAAGATGGATATCCTGTTTTAGTGACTCAAAACCACACGGTTTATACAAAAAAAAATAATCGGTGTGAAAAATAGTACAAGACCTTTTTTATATATGTTGTTCTCTTGATTTTTAAAAACAGGTGTGAAGTGTGATTGATCATTTCTCTTTTGTCGGATGACTCAAAACCACATGGCTCTCAATTTTGCGGAAAATGTGTGAGAAATGTCATGACCTTTTCACTAGTATCCTGAGGTTGATGTTGAGTTATGTCATCGGCTTTGATTTTTAGTTATCAAAACTTGCTTCAATTCTTGAACTCAGTATATTGCAGTAGCAACTGACTTATTTTCTCACAGTATTTGAACTCAAACACTTTTCAAGTTCTATAATTGCATTTTATTGATCATAAATACCTTTGAGAGTTTATGCATTCTGATTGGATAAAATGTGATCATGACCCTACAACGGCGGCAAGCTTATGCACACCATAATCTCATGTAACACGGCTGGTCTTAACACTGCCATTTAAGACCTTGTCGCCACTTTTTTATTTTGTTGCTAAAATATTGAAACCTGTAGTATAAAGATCCTCAACCTTTTTAAATTGTTTTGTGATGTTTTGTTTGCGTTTGGTTTGGGTTTTTTGTTCAGCAACAGGGGGAAATTATACTGTTATCTTTAATAGTGAAATAATATTGAAATGTTGTATAATATTGAAACCTTTTAAGGTGATGTTTCACAGTTTGTTTTAACAGTTTTTGTTGTGGTTTTCTGTATTTGTTATAGATTTGTTTTTTGTAGGGGGAGGGAATTTCCTATGGAAGGATGGATTGAGGAATGAAATGGGTTTTGTGGGGGGGGGGTGTGTTATGAGGATGACAGTCCAACTGTAACATTAACATTTTATTTTACAAATTTACACTTTGCCTGTGGGAAAAAACTTTCAGGTCCGTAAGACTTTTGCAAAGATTCATTTCACATGCCTCCTGAACTCATCAGCATACATGTATGGTGAGTCAAAATACCTTTCACTCTGATAAAACTTGCGAACCTAGTAGAACCCCACCTACCCAGAACCTAGTCCCACCCCACCTACCCAGAACCTAATCCCACCCCACCTACCCAGAACCTAGTACCACCCCACCTACCCAGAACCTAGTACCACCCCACCTACTCAGAACCTAGTCCCACCCCACCTACCCAGAACCTAGTCCCACCCCACCTACCCAGAACCTAGTCCCACCCACCTACCCAGAACCTAGTCCCACCCCACCTACCCAGAACCTAGTCCCACCCCACCTACCCAGAACCTAGTACCACCCCACCTACTCAGAACCTAGTCCCACCCCACCTACCCAGAACCTAGTCCCACCCCACCTACCCAGAACCTAGTCCCACCCACCTACCCAGAACCTAGTCCCACCCCACCTACCCGGAACCTAGTCCCACCCCACCTACCAAGAACCTAGTACCACCCCACCTACCCAGAACCTAGTCCCACCCCACCTACCCAGAACCTAGTCCCACCCCACCTACCCAGAACCTAGTCCCACCCCACCTACCCAGAACCTAGTCCCACCCCACCTACCCAGCATATGGGTGGCTCCCCAGACCTTATCAAATCCATCAAATACAGGCACAAGAAGGTGGTATTCTGGGTTCAAGAATGAGACCGTTTTATAAAACCTTTTTCCAAAGGAAACATCCAATCCCTTCATAGGAAGCCACCCCTCAAACCAGCTTCCTTCTTTTCTGCATCAGCGTATAAGGCTATATCCATACTATACAGTCCCACATCCTTCACATGTTCTCAAAATAGCCCAGTCTCTGTCTATATTTAGGAAGTTGAGTCATGAACATAGGCCTGTGTTTGATCGGGCGAAGAGAGCTGAATAGTGTGCATATATATACAGTCAGGCACGGAAGAGTCACATTGCTAGTAATGGATGACTGGTGTAGTGCTGATGACGAAGATCAATGTTGCATCACTAAATGGCGCGTAGCATGATGCGCTGCGGGTAGGCCTTAGTGCAGCCAGCCGGCCGGCTCTTGTTCGTTGTGCATCATCCATTGGCCTTGGTTCAGAGATTGCTCGCTGATGGGCAAGGGCATTGCTGTTACGCTCTGTCTTCAGAGGGTATTAATATGGGTAGGGAGTGGGTGGAGGAAGTTATGAGAAATATTTTCCAGTAATTTCCAGCTCTCCCCCTAAAAAAGAAGTAGGTGAAAAAAAAGGAGTGAAACCAAAATGGTTTATTATTATTTTCAATTTTGTATTTGTATTCCGTGGAAAATAGAAGTGAAACTCATAGTAAATGTAGCATACACAAAATGCTTGGTGTTCGGGTTGGCATGGTGGTATCTTGCCTTGCCTTCCACCTCTGGAACCTCGGTTCGAATCAGGCTGGAGGCACTATGTGGATTGGGTGAGTCCCTACCTGACTGCATGGGTTTTCCCCTGGATTCATTCTCTGTTTGATTTCTCCCACATCAACAACTGAAACTTCCTTCATTGTCTTCTCTATATCAGGTTCTTGGCTGGTATGATGACTTTGTTTAATTTTCTCAGAGTCCTTGGCTTCACAGAATTAATTAGTGAAAATGAAAATGAAATTAAATACTTACACTACTAAACAAACAAGTATTAACATATATTTAAAAAATGTGCTTGATCACCATGAATTTTGAAAAACATCAGAGGCATTTGCCTGCATTTGTTCAGTCGTTGCTTTGTTGCCCTAAATTTTTCCTGTAGAACTTTTAAAGTTTCTCTAAGAGATTTAATTTCCACTGCCAATGATTTGTTATAAAAACTTCTCTTTCCCATGAATCTCCAACAAGAACAAATTTTAAAGCTTGAATTGAAAAAGACTCTATGGCACAACCACATGCCCCCCTTTAGTCATTGCCTTGATGCCCCTTGTTCTAGAAGAACTTTAAATTTCCCTGAAACTGATGGCAATGTATTTCCTTCCTCCATGATTTGACCATAGAGAAAGGACAATCTCTATGATTTGACCAAGACAAAAAAAATACTCTTCCCCATGAATCCACCATGAGAACCTGATCAAACCTGAAAGTAAAAAGGATCACCACAAGCATATAGCATGGACCATAGAGCCACAAGTGGTTGGCTGTGGAACAACTACCACCACCATCCTCCTCTCATCTCACACTGGATTGCTCATTGATTGGCTTCCTTTCCCACCCTCCTCAATAACAACAAGAGAGTTGTTTTTATCGCAGTAATCCATAAAAACCAAAAGACAACGATACAATACCTGATACAAGATTGGCGGTTTTCCAACCACCCATGACAAAAAAAAAAAAAACGCTTGACAAAAATAAGTCCATAGCATGTGGACCAACTGACTGACTTAATCTGTCATTAAGCCTTTGACAATTATAATGTGAATTGTCAACACCGGAAACGGCCATGCACTGAGGCATGAAAATAATCCCCCTATCATTAAGCCACACCTTTGGTGGGTGTAGCCTTTTAAAATGTCACAGAGGAGGCTGTCAGGTGAACAGTTATTGTGTAAACACTGTTGTAGATATGTATGCCATAATAGATGGGAGAAGAGTACACAGCTCTGGGCCACTGATGGTCATGCATTTTGTTGTAATAATATTAATAATATGATGCCACCTCGAAGATGATTTTCAATGGGCCATCACAACAATTTTTTTACAGAAAATTACATACAAAATTACAGATAAATTTACAGGAGTTTCTAGTTCAACAAATTTAAGAAACAGCCAAGAAAAAGTAGAGTATATGGGAAGCTCAGAATACCACATAAAGATTACAATAATATTCAAAGCTTCAATTCAACACTGGAGGAGACCCATGCTTGGCTCATAGTTTGCTATCTAGTGTAAATTGGTAACACAAGTTGTATTTGAGATGGATTCAACTCTGCTTTAATTTTAGCTTAATATTTTGAAAGTTTTTAGTTCATTTCGTTTTTTTATGTTTGTGAGGCTTGTACTGTCACTTCGTTTTAAAAGTTTAATGAATTTGGAATTGGCAATCATGCTGGAAAAAACAAGCCAATTTCTGTTTCGTCCTATGAATCTGTGGATTCTGCATCCGCTATGCTTATCAAGTCAATACCAAATGACTGTAAGTTTTGTTGTGAAAGGAAGTTACACACTCCTGACTCTAAAAGGCCTGTTACACAAAACAAGTGGCCTCACCAAACAAGTCCCTTCTGTTTTCTGTGTACTATTCATTACATTTAAGGCTCCTACCAAAATAATGCTAAACAAGTCTTTTTTTTATTTGTATATACATGTATATTGTTTGTGAAGCTGCAGCGGCCTGCCTAAGGCCTGATGGTAAGAAACAGGACTGAGTTATTGCTCCATATACGTGCCCGTTCTGACACCTCTCTGCACTATTAAATGGTGCCCTTTTTTTTTTGAGTGATCCGTGGGTCAATAACTAACAGGATGCAGTAAATTGATCGTTTTGTTGATCGGATACACATGGGGATCCCACTTCCGACGAGGCTTTTGTGGCCAGGAGGCTGGAAGGGAGAGAGACACTTGAGCACCAGAAGCTTGCTTGAATGAGAGACAATACCTAGGGGCTTCCTACTTTGCCTCAGGCGTTGGGATTAGCGGGAACGGAGGCTCTTGAAAGGGGGGGGGGTTGGTAACAAAAGCTTAGAGTTGTTACTTTCAGACGAAGATTTGGGTGTGTGTATTTACCCAGGTTTGGAAACACTGAGTTGTAACACATATTGCTTACTCCTTTCTCTATGCTCACGGCTCGGGTTACTTTTGTCCATCGCTTTTGACATGGTGTTAAAAGTGTTTTTCTGAAGTGTGCGGGTGGTGTTTGACTGAAATTGAGCGCAAGGCAGAGCTATTGCTATTAGTGCTATGCATTACCTATTGTACTTGGTTGTCTGAACTCTGGACAACTAGTGGATAAAAGTGTTTTTCTGAAGTGTGCTGGGGAAAAACAAAACTTGTTGTGTTTGAATGAAATTGAGCATGAGGCACTGCAGCAGTGCAGGCCTGTATGCTTCGCTTTTGAAAGGGCAAGGGCACCAAGCCATTTTCTCTTTGGTAAAGGGCACCCACCCTATGCAGAAATTGTAAATTTCTACTGGAGCATTTCAAGGGCACCAAGGCAGGCATGGAGGCCAGGGGGCATGGAGGCAATCCCCTTCATTGTCTCCGTGAAGTATCGGCCTGAGGTAGAACCATTGCCTGCTAGTGCTATGCATTACCCATTAGACCTATGTTGTATCATGGAGGTAGAATGTACCCTGCATGCTGGACGACTAGTGGTTAGAATTGGTTTTATGTACGGCATTTTGTAATGTTTGCAAACAGGCCAGGAATTGTGTCTGAAACTCTGTTTGTATAGAATAAAGTCAAACACGATGATCGAGACATTTTGTTTATATAAGGAAATATGAAAATGCATTGTAATTGTGACGTAAGCAGACGTAAGGAAACCCTCGACTATTATCGGGGGAAATGGACATTTATTAATAGCTTCTTGAATTTTTCTGAAAGAGAAACTGTGTACAAGGATTTTTAGGCCTATACTGTCAACAGAAAAACAAGCCATGCATAGAGTCACTGTCTCTCCAAATAAATAACTTTAAATGTAATAAGAACTTTCTATTTAAAAGAATGTTTTATTCTAAATGAAATAGAAAACAGTGAAGAAAAAAAAGAAGAAGAACACTAACATTGAAGAAGAGCAATTCTTGGCATATCTTGGCTCCTATGACACTGAGCTGATATTATACAATGAGAAGTAAATTATTGAATCAAAAAATCTTCATAAAGGTGAGCAGTATATCATGGCGGCAATGGAGGCAATTGCCTCCATTGCCCCTGGTCGTTGCCTTGGTGCCCTGTAATTGTGAATTATTCAAATACAAATGTGCAATTTCCTTTTAGAAGCAAAGTGAACATTTGCCATGCAGGTAACCCTCGATACCATGGTTCTTGCTCTATGCCTTTACCAAGGGCCCTTAAAAAAAAAACTCACATTTTTTTATGCAGTTGTGTTGACTTTGTCCAATTACGTGATGATTCCTGTGTATTCAGTGTTCTAATATAACATGACAACTTTCTCTCTCTCAATGGGATTGAAATCTATAGCAAATTGACACCTCCAAATAGCCCTAGACACTCCATCAAAATAGCTCCCTGACCATTTCCAGCCTCAATTATGTATCACCTCTGTAACCTAATCTATTTGATAGTGTCATTTATCCTAATTAGGATAACACCCTGGCTCAGGAAGTTTGCCTTAGGGATTATAAACCCACCCAACTAGTTCGATATTTGACCACTGGGAGATACCCCAAAGGGAGTGGAGGACCAACAATGGTTATTGTGCCTGCTGGTTGGTATATATTTTGTTTATGTTGGTCACTGCCTCTCAACGTGGTGATTATCTTGAATGACCACTGACTATAGACCATGGAGGAAGGAACAGAGTTTCCTCTATGGTGTGTGGCTAGACTGAAAATCAATCTTCTAAAATATGACTAGACAAGATATGTAACCTGGAACATCATACTACTACGTGCGGTATGGCATAGGCCTAAGCCGTCTTCCCATAAAGGGCGAATATTGGCTCTTTCCGATAGGACGTATGGTAAACTGACCTCCCTCTAAACTTACCATGACCGTGATGTAAAAATAGCAGGCCAAAAGAGGTCGCCTGCATAGCCAGATTAATTTAACAGGGCAGCTAAAAAGTCAAAATGACCACAGTAACTTTCCGCGTGGCATCGTAAGAAAAAGTCCATGGGAACATTGACCACGGGTCTAGGATACTAGGACATTTTAAAAGTAACCTTGTAAGTTAACTTTCAACTTGGAAAACGTTTTTCACTTGATGAATAGTAAATGTCTTTATAAAGTAGAAAATTATTTTTAAAATGTACACGACTTTAAGATGAGACTGGATTGAAATTATTTGTTTGAAATATTTATTTATTCAGGTTTTAAAAAAAGAATATAAATACAATACAAAAAACCAGAAGACAGAAAAAAACAATCTGACCAAGAATTACGAACAAAACAGAGGAATATGTACAAAAACAAACAGCTACCTAGCGATTGTTCAAAATCAAACTAAATCTCTACATCTAATTAGATTAGATTGCGTCAGTCAAATTTTATTTGTTCACCCAAATGTTGAATTAAATTTACCTTGTCAGTTTCCATTGTGGATTCTTACATGACAATAGATTAGATAAGATTAAAATTGTACGGGGAAACAAATTAAATGGCCTTGGCATTTTGGCAAAGAATGGCTTGCAAAAGCAATATAAATGAAAAAGATTTGTTTGGCATACAAAGAATACTCTTAAGCTTGGTTCATACTTCCTGCGAATTTTGACGTCACATGGCTGTTTTCGCTGCAAATGTTTTGCAGTCAAATTATTCGTTGCGAATGTGTGTGTAGTCAAAATTTATAATGCATTCGCAACCTTTACTTGTAACAGCACTCAGGAAATTACTGAGTGTACAGTGGTAACACACATCGATGTAGTAAGGGTTAAACCAAAGTTATTTAAATATTCTTTGTCCCTGATGCAATAACATGTGAAATAATATTGTGAAATTTTTATTATTTATATTTTCTCAGATCCCCCAAAAATTTAGCTGCACCATCATTATAAGCCCACTCTTACAGATCAATGTGTTTGATAAAAATAAATCACGAGGTAAATTTGGTTTATAGAAGACTAGTGCAGGATTCTCAAACTTGTCCACATCAACACTGTTGGCCCTAAACCGTGTAGATCCAATTTGTACAGAACAATGGATATCCCTCCACCCTTCACCCTATACATTTCCAGCCCATTGTATGTTTCTTTTCTCCCCAAAAAGAAAAAAAATACTCTTTTATAAAAAGTTTTGAGGCCATTCTAATTTCACATGAAAGACTGGCCGACACTAAACAGGTTCATAATAATTAGGATTTACAATCTATGAAAGAAATCTACTCTACTAACCCCCCACAATGCCGGGCCGCTTTGCTTTCATCCATTCACACTTGCCGATTTATTACAAGGCCTATTTGATCATGAAAATAGTGGTTTAAAAGAGCATTCTTCAAGAGCTAAATCAATCCCACACCATGAATGATTCTAGTATTGTACAGGAATCGTAGTATTACTTGAGAAGTATAAAGACATTTTTACCACACAACCCACCCATCTATGGGACACAGTTGTCCCGAAAACCACTATTTTAATCTTTTTGTGCAAAAAGGAAACTGTGATAAGTGAATGAAACATCCTTGAGTAATTCATATTCAACTTGTAAGTATACAATTACAAAAGGGAAAGGACCACCACTTGAACAATTAATACCTTGGAAACCACAACAACACAGAGAATGATTTGTGAGAATGATTTTCCAGATGGAGCACTTAGCACTGTTGTATAGTGGAATAGTCAATTTCCGGCCGCCTAAATTGTGTGCATTGTATCGTGCGCAGCATATAATACAGTTTCCTTTTCAACAATAAATAGTCGTTCCACTTCAGAGAGCGCACCTATGGAGGGATAATCTATTTGTGGTGGGTTTTTTTATGTATAAACTCTCTGTACTGACTTCACACGTAGCCACTGGCTGCACATGGGCTGCTATTTCGGAAGTCAAATTGTGTGTTAAGATATGGTGAGGCTAACTGAGCTCTAAAATGAGTTCTTCTCCTGAGAAGACGAGCAGAGTATACTGTTCGAAACGTAGAGACCAAACCGGCTCATTTCAGAGCCAACACTCCATCAAAAGAGATTTTACACATGATTGTACAAGCAAGTCTACTATTAACATTTATATTTATAGTTACTCTGTTAATCTGATTCTTCACACCATGCAAAGCTCTAAACACCATTTGAGTTCCGAAATGTTGCAACCAAGAGTTGTTGTGGACTGTCACGTGGTGATGGCGTCAATTGATTGTTAGGCCACTATGGCCTCAATGTGAAAGGTCATGGATTATAACTTTCGTACCACTACTATTATTATCTCAGATAATTATTCCCAACTGAATTAGAGTCAAGGAAACAGTATTTTTGTACCCCCAAAATTCACATTATCTGTTAACTGTTATTGAAGAAAACAAGCCCAAAATAAATGTGCTCAAAATCACAGACAAAGCATAACACTCTCATTTGTTGTTTTCTGTCAAACTTCCACCAAATATTTGATGAAATTTTCATAGGTCGTTTGAAAATGTATTTGTTGAAGACTGAGGATAATAGTTTAGGCTTCCTAAAAAAGCTTAATGATATATACTTGTGTTTTAATTTATGTATTGTCAGTTCCTTAGGGTCACACGCACTCTCCTTGCAATTTATTTTAAATTTATTAGTATTCATATCATGTCAGCTCATTTCCTGTCTGAGACAATATGTAGTTAATGGTTAATCCTTGAGTCATGATGGAAATTCATGTGTCATTCATAGTTATTAATATTCATCAGTATGGAACACTAAAGCCCGTTTCATACTTCCTGCGAATGCGATACGAATTTGACGTCACAACTCTGTTGCGATATTCACAGGAGAGTTAAGCACAACTCAACTGCTGCGAATCATGCGAATTTGTAACGTAAACATTCGTATTGCATTTGCATTCGCTGGAAGTATGGAACGAGCTTAAGACATTCATGCCTGCCTGAACTATGCATTAGGGTTTTCTTCACTCTGCAGATTTATACCATCAAAGCCACTACTTTTATGGAATTATGGTAACCGCCCCCCCCCCCTCTCCCACCCTGCTAATTCAAATGGTGCATTTGTCAATGATATAATATATTATGATGGCTGTAAAATATCTCTTAGTACAAAATGCACAAAAATTATACAAACAATTTTTTGGTAAGTCCTGTTGATTGAGGTGTTTGGGTGACTGTGACTTTTATGGTCCACTGGTTCAAAGGCTTTCACTGTTTTGCTGATGATATTTTGGTGAAGAGAAAGTTATTTATTTAAGGCCTACTTGGAAATCGTGTTACATGCCAGCAACTTTGATTAATGACTTTCAGGGTTTTATTGGCCATTTGAAGGTAAATTGTTCATGATGTTATTCATAGTTATTAATATTCATCAGTATGGAACACTAAAGCCCGTTTCATACTTCCTGCGAATGCGATACGAATTTGACGTCACAACTCTGTTGCGATATTCACAGGAGAGTTAAGCACAACTCAACTGCTGCGAATCATGCGAATTTGTAACGTAAACATTCGTATCGCATTTGCATTCGCTGGAAGTATGGAACGGGCTTAAGACATTCATGCCTGCCTGAACTATGCATTAGGGTTTTCTTCACTCTGCAGATTTATACCATCAAAGCCACTACTTTTATGGAATTATGGTAACCGCCCCCCCCCCCTCTCCCACCCTGCTAATTCAAATGGTGCATTTGTCAATGATATAATATATTATGATGGCTGTAAAATATCTCTTAGTACAAAATGCACAAAAATTATACAAACAATTTTTTGGTAAGTCCTGTTGATTGAGGTGTTTGGGTGACTGTGACTTTTATGGTCCACTGGTTCAAAGGCTTTCACTGTTTTGCTGATGATATTTTGGTGAAGAGAAAGTTATTTATTTAAGGCCTACTTGGAAATCGTGTTACATGCCAGCAACTTTGATTAATGACTTTCAGGGTTTTATTGGCCATTTGAAGGTAAATTGTTCATGATGTTATTCATAGTTATTAATATTCATCAGTATGGAACACTAAAGCCCGTTTCATACTTCCTGCGAATGCGATACGAATTTGACGTCACAACTCTGTTGCGATATTCACAGGAGAGTTAAGCACAACTCAACTGCTGCGAATCATGCGAATTTGTAACGTAAACATTCGTATCGCATTTGCATTCGCTGGAAGTATGGAACGGGCTTAAGACATTCATGCCTGCCTGAACTATGCATTAGGGTTTTCTTCACTCTGCAGATTTATACCATCAAAGCCACTACTTTTATGGAATTATGGTAACCGCCCCCCCCCCCCCCCCTCTCCCACCCTGCTAATTCAAATGGTGCATTTGTCAATGATATAATATATTATGATGGCTGTAAAATATCTCTTAGTACAAAATGCACAAAAATTATACAAACAATTTTTTGGTAAGTCCTGTTGATTGAGGTGTTTGGGTGACTGTGACTTTTATGGTCCACTGGTTCAAAGGCTTTCACTGTTTTGCTGATGATATTTTGGTGAAGAGAAAGTTATTTATTTAAGGCCTACTTGGAAATCGTGTTACATGCCAGCAACTTTGATTAATGACTTTCAGGGTTTTATTGGCCATTTGAAGGTAAATTGTTCATGATGTTATGGTGGAAAGGAGTGAGAATAAGGGTTGCTATGGAGGATTTGAACTTGGTTGGGGGAAAGTGGCTAAAGTGGAGGGGGGATGTTGCTAAAGATCATACACAGGATTCACATTTTCCTTTTTGTAATTACCCGACTAACACAGCTACCCACCACTAATTTCCCACAGTGTTGATATATGGCACGATTAAACATGGTTACGTAATCTCCTCTCTACCAATCAGAATGGATACTCTGTCCTAGGCATTTATTAGGATATTGGGATACTTATTGGGATATCTTTATTTACTTTTTTGGATTTGTTTATTTACTTTCTTTGATTTATTTATTGAGTTTATTTTGTGGGTGCGGTGGTGTGTCGACTCAAAGTTTTTTTTCTTTCACCCTGTGCTCAATCAAAACAATCACCGACAAGGTTGGCTGACGTATTGCTTCCGATTTTTTTGTTTTGTGGTTGCCTGTCTGAATAGTGACCCCACTTTACCCTATCCAAAGTCAAGGTGCAATGCTGTAATTCTTTCAGTTTGAGTCCTGAAGGTCTCTTACTTAGTGAGGTGGGGTTACGTGCTTGTCTGCATGGGTCTAACTCCATGGTTGAATGCTCACTTTTGTGTGTTTGCCATCAATCAAGGCTATGACTCTTTTGATTGCAATCGGGAAGGGTTGGTTGAGGGCTGTGTTTGGTTGGTCCATGGTCCTAGTGCTCCGCGTTGGTCACAGCCTGGTTGGTCACACCCTAGCTCATAGAGGAATGGTCTGTGGTCTTGTCTCTATGGTTGTACACACTTTCCTTAAGTCATGGTCAAGGATCTGTATTTAATACATACAACTGTGGTTGCCTGTCTGATTGGTGACCCCACTTTACCCCATTTTACCCTACTATCCAAAGTCAAGGTGGAATGCTATCATGCAGTCCTGTCTGAGGGTCTCTACTTTGTGAGGTGGTGTTACGTGCTGATCTGAGTGGGTCTAACTCCATGGTTGATTGCTCACTTTGTGCTTGGTCTCTATCAAGGCTAGGACTCTTTTGATTGCAGTTGGGGAGGGTTGGTTGGGGGCTTTGTTTGGTTGGTCCATGGTCCTTGCGCTATGGTTGGTCACACATACCTTCATGGTCACTCCACTACCAACGTAGTTTTATATACCATAGAGAAAGGGTCCGTGGTCCTTTCTCTAAGTCGCCATAGCCGTGCTCTATGGTTGTACACACCTGTCCCCAAGTCATGGTCAAGGATCTGTAATACATACAAACTGAATCCTACCATGGATAAACCAGTGGCTTTGGTCACTGGCCATTGAACGATCAACCATGGGTAATCAAGCCTGCAAAGCTTTTGATAGCGGAGTGTGTTTCATAGTGAGGGAATGGGGATGATGCCTTGACGTGTGAAGGTAGGTCACTAACCCTGCTCTTCTCATGCTTGGATCAAGGCTTGTTGGGGTCATAATAAATAATAATAATAATCATCATCATCAAAAACACATCGGAAATCATAATTTAGTTATTTATCAATAACAAATTTAGTTTATAGACATGGCCCATCCTTGAACTTGTGTGACTGTTTTTGTTGTTGTTGATGGTATTCTTTTAACAAAAAATACTTTATGACTTTGTTTGAATTTACTGTGCCCACAAAAAGAACACTTATATGTTGTATATAAGTTGTTATAGGATTATTAAGTTGTTGTTGTTGGTGTTTCATTTGTTTTTGTTTTTGCTATGCCCACAAAATGAGCACACTTACATATTTTTTAAATTGTAAGTTAAAAAGTTTTATAGATCTCTGCCTAAAATAACACATGCAAATATCAAGTCTATTTTTAAGTTAAATATGGGACCATTAATAGCAGTGAATTTCCACAGTAGATCTTATTTTTAATCAAATCCACTCAAAAAAATGTTTTATAGATCTTTGCTGAAAATAACTCAGTGCAATTATCAAGCACCATTTCTAACAGTGCTTTTCTGCCGTCAGCTCTTATTTTAATCGATTCCACTGTAATCTCTAACATATTGACAAGTCTTGCACTGCTGTAGTGTGAATGACATTTTTCAAAAGTGCAAAGTACCGATGACTTTGCTGGAGGTGTCGCATCTTGAGATGGCTCTCTGTCAGGGAGTGATGTTGTTCTTCATCGCTAAGATCAATAACAGTCGGCCGTTACCTCTCAGTGTACACAGTATCTAATGTATGCACTTTGGTATCTGTACTCTTCATACATTAAAGGCACTGGAAACTATTGGTAATGACTCAAAATAATTGTTAGCATAAAAACATACTTGGACGAAAAAACGTACATAAGTAACAGGCATTGGAGAGCTGTTGATAGTATAAAACATTGTGAGAAACGGCTCCCTCTGAAGTAACGTAGTTTTTGAGAAAGAGATCATTTCTCACTCAAATATTAAAAGACTTCAGGCCTGAAGCCTTTTTAGGCATTTGAAAGCACACAAACTTGTGCAACTAGTTTTTTTCTTCTTTCATTATTCTCGCAACTTCAATGATCAATTGAGTCAAAATTTTCACAAATTTGTTATTTTATGCAGATGTTGGGATACACCAAGTGAGAATACTAGTCTTTGACACTTACCAAAAGTGTCCAGTGCCTTTAAAATTGATCTCAGGCGGTCGGCTTTCATCCTGCTGTGTCAGTGCGAGGACCAGTTCATCCTGGTAACCAGACCCATGCTATGATCATACTTATGAAAAGCCCCGACAGGTGCCTGGACCATAATCCTTATTATTACAGGGACCAATATCTTGTTGTTTTAGTAATGTCTTCAGTGTGTGCCATGCAGGTAGATTTTTCACAGCAGGAGAGTTAAGGCCGAGTCACACTGCAGGGATAACGAAAAACGATAACAATCACAACGTAAAGAGAACGCTTTCTATTGGTTGAATTGCTCCACACAGACTACGCATATGCTCAATCAACCAATAGAATGCGTTTTCTTTGCGTCGTGATTGTTTTCTGTATTGCTGCAGTGTGACTCGGCCTTTAGCTGTTCTGTATTCCCCTTATCCGTCTAAAAAGATAAAAAATCTTGGAACCCAAGTCTTACTTTTGCTTGTTTTCAGAGACTTTTAATAAGTAGTCTTCGCCAGGTTAGAATGTTTAATAAGTAGTCTTCGCCAGGTTAGAATGTTTAATAAGTAGTCTTCGCAGGTTAGATAAATGCAGATCATTGGGGTTAGAAGGATTCCCCACTGGCAGTGTATAGAGGATCATTGCCGTGTCACTGTTTGTTTTAACTGTCATCACTTTTGATGTTGGGGTGCTGAGGGCCTGATGACATAGATCTGCTCAAGCACAACAAGTAGCTAACCTCAACAAAATTATGCTTACCAGTGTAACAGGTTTCTCTTATTCGTGAAAATGCATAGTTTCCTAACATAGTTTCCTAACTGGCAGAATCATTGGCTAGATTTGTCATTAGTTTGGTCCTGAAGCAAATTAATGAGTGTTTTTAAAGAGTTTGCCCCCAAAATAGATTTTGATTTTGGTCAGATTCGCCATTTCGTAAGAAACACTGTACTGTATGAGTTGCTGATTGGGTTTCTTCTTGTAGCTCTTCCTTTGTTTGACAATTTTTGTTTTGATATATTTTTATGTGTTTGTGGTGTCCCTGTAAACAAATAAAACATGCTACTCAAAAGCATTCTCAGCAATTTTCAACACTTTTGACCAGAACTTTGATAAACAAAAAACACAAATGAAGATGTCTCCCCACTTGAAACTCAGTAACACTGTTTTATATTTTACAGCAGTTTCTCATGTATCAGACACATTGTCACATTTGAACTGCTTTTATGAGTATTACCAAGGCTTTGGGCCAAAGATGTTATATGGTGACTGGAACTGCCTCCTTCCGCTACTGCAAGGAACCGTCTTATTTCCCAAGTAAGTTTAATGTAGACAAATGAAGATGTCTCCCCGCTCTCTCTTATATTTTACACAGTAGCTCATGTATCAGACACATCCTCACATTTGAGTTCCTATTGGGAGTAATAAACCACAAGATCATGACTCATTTCTTGTTCATGTGGGGACAATCACACTCACTGTGTAGTTGGATGTTAACAGATTGAAGGTAAAAAGTGTATAGCGCTTTCATACCCAGTAAGAACACTTGATCTTTTAAGCCAATTTAGGGGGAAACCACCGGGGCAAATTGCTACATCTTGGCTTTACCAAGGCTTTGGGGTAAAGATGATACATGGTGATTGGAACCTCCTTCTTCCGCTACCAAAAGGAACCGTCTTACTTCCCAAGTAAACCTCAGTTACACATACCAGCAGGCCTGGTACTTCACGGAGTTAACAAAAGGCAATTCAAGTTATGACTGCGAACTTTGAGAAACAGGTCCGAGCGCTGCGTATTTGCAGTGTAAAAGCAGCCAGAGTACACTGGTTTGAGTATCAGACAAATGTACCCAAACCAAATAGTATCCTATGTAGCAGGCCTTATTTGTCGACCATACCTCAAAATGGTTTCAGACAAATTTTCTCAATCCAAATAGTGCCATATATATAGAAGGGCCTTGTGTATTGACCATATCTCAAAATGGCTTATTGATGTGTCCTTCTGTGTGTTTCCCTACCCACTACCCCTCCCAACTCCTGGGGGCATCAAGGCCTGTGCAGTATGCAGACCATGCAGGTGAGCATTGATTACCCCTCCCCTAGACATACAGTGAGATGATTGGTATAGGAAGAAGCTGTGCTCTGGGACATGCTCCAAGGGGGGAAATCATAATCCAAAAAGAAAGAGACAGAGAGAGAGAGAGCCAGAAATTTAAAGACGCACGCCCACACACACACTCAACTTAATTGAATCTCTTTCCCCGTCCCGACCCGTAGGGCGGGAGTTCTTCTTCTTCTTGTCCATAGAACATCAAAGTGTACTCTTTGAGGGTCCTCCTTGTTCAGCTGAATGTCAATGTTTCCTTTATTGAAAAACAAAATTCCGTGAGTCCGTGTTCTAGACTATCCATTGAATCGAAACCGAAAGGCTTCTGCCCACACCAGTGTTTCTTTTTCTCCATTTAGAGCACATTCACACATTTAGTTTTCAATAATATATCAGTCAAGTAACCTGAGAAACTGGCCTCTTATTAAGTTGTTTTGACTTCAACGAAACAGCAAACATTGTCCTTTCGTGTATGGTTAGAATTTCAATGTTTCCTTTATTAAAAAGAAAATACATGAATATGTTCAAGACTATCCGCAGAAATGATACTGAAAAGCTTCTGCCTGAGTACATTCATTCCTATCATTTAGTTTTCGATAAACATATCAGTCAAGAAACCTGACTCTTATTAAGTTGTCTGGACTTCAGGGAAGCGGTGAACATTGGACTAATGTTTGTTAGAATTTCCCGGGCCACATGGATATTATGAAATGGGCTTGATTCGCTGTGCCGGGAACCGGGAAAGAAGAACTGAGAACATGAGGCTGAAAGATTTTACCAAACAGTTGATATGATATTGGAACCATGATTATTTTTAAACAAATGACTAACGTTTAGAAATTATCTAATTTTTGTTTCATTACAGCCTATCCCCTACCCTTGTTGACCACAAAGACTTTCCCAAATCCTCCACTCTATAAATGGTAAACCAATTGTTTGAAAAGATATGGTATTAATAAGCAATTGTCACAGTCTTGAATCCTACAAAATCAGACGACTTCCTGAGTAGGATTTGGGAGGGTTAAGGATTTTGAATCATCATGTATCATCAAAGATGGAGGGCTTTGACAACTTGCTCTTCTGTAGTGGATGTGGTACTAGTACATGGGCTACAATTCCTGTTAAAGTACTTAAGCCATGTGAAACTTTTAAGTGGGATTTACCCTTTCCCTCGACCAGCTCAATGTTGGTAACTCCAGCTGGAGCGGAGACATTGCCATGGCAGCCATAAGTGAAAAGGGGGGCCGGAGGTGGGGGCCCAACGAGATATGGCCGGGATTGTTTGAAAATTTTGAACTTGAATTTTTGTTTTTAATCTTAAAAAAGGAAGGCTTTAATTTTTGTGCACACACACAGTAATGTTCATTGCTTTCAGGGTAGGGCGTAAAAAGAAATGAAAGAAACAAAAGGGAAGGCTTTTTGTTGCGGGGGCCCAGCAAGATATGGCTGGGTAAGATTGAATTGATTCTTCAGGCATATGGTTTACAATCAGGATCTGGCAAGGTTAAGGCACACAGAAGAAGACCGTACCTTTAAAACTCATGTTATTCTATTTAAAGTTGAGGATCAAAAGTTAATTTGTTTTTCTTGTAGAGTTTTTTTTATTTTTAAGTCACTGTTACTATTGATTTACTGCCACAATAAGCGTTGATGCACTCACCAAAATGTCGGTCTCTCACCAAAACAAGTCGATCTCATGATTCGACTTATACAAATTTCATTTCTTGTCCTTCGCAGAGAAGATGATGAAAAAAGTAATGTAGCAGTTGCTTTTTGCCATTTTTTTCCCACAACTTCACCCTGATTGATCCTAATGAGTAGAGAAATTTAATAATAGTGGAGGTATTTTGGGTCACATTCCTGTCATTTTCTGTCTCCTCCTCTAATAAATCACAATGTTGTGATAAATTGCTCCGAAATTGTCTTGAAAATTGAGCAAATTGATGGCTTAATGCAAATGGTTTTTCGATTGTTTTATTAAGTTGACATTTTAAAGTGGTCGGGTAGTGGTGATCTTGCTGTTTTTCCCGCGCTTGGTGGAGTGGTTTACCACATGCAAGCAGCTCTTAGTTAGGTTAAAGTTACAAATTGTGGATAATTTTTCCAATAATTCCTGTTGGTATTCGTGGTATTTGTGGCATTCATAGTTCTTTTGTTAGACCATTATGTATTTTGTGTTTAACTACAGTGGTTTAACAAATCATGGATGGGTTAGTGGCCTATCTTTGTACACAATTCTTTTGTGTGTTCAGTGCCCAATTTAGGTCTGTATGATGTCAGATATGTGAATCCAGCTGGATTTTTGTGTCAAAAAAATATTTTGCTAACTTTGCAAATTTGGGGTTCTGATATAAAAAATAAGGTAGGTAAACAAAGTTTTCAATGTTGTCTTCAGACGACATTAATAATTCACCCTAATCCCAAAGAATTGACTAGAGCGGGATTCGAACCAACGACCTCCGGATTAAAGTGCCGGATGTCGGAGGTCGTTGGTTCGAATCCCACTCTAGTCAATTCTTTGCTCAACCCCAAAAATCAATTCAAAATTTACCCAGTCAGTTTCCCTTGTGGTTTATATTGATATACCAAAAAATATATTTAAAAGAATTATAACAGGAAATAAGTAGGATAAATATATACTATTAAATAAAAGGTAACAAATAACCAAATAATTTTTTCAAATACCTTAATTGAAAAAAAAAAAAAAACATAAATATTATTTTTGTGGCTGTTAATCCATCATGTTTCCATTAACTTTTCCTGCAATTAAACTTTGATATTGCCATGACCCGACTTTGACCCTCCTGCACTCCACAGCCCAGCATACCATCATCTATAAGTACTCTCTGACAACCTTGTCCCCTGGGTCTATTTTAGTATGATTGATGGCTTTTAACTCCAGCATACTAGTAACAGTGCTGGTGGTCAGTTAGTGTGGATCAAAGATGCCCTTGGACAGGTTATAGTTATCATTCAATGGCTGATATTTTTTAGAGCCTACATTTCATATAACTGCTTTCAGAGCATAAATTTCATAACTGCTTGTAAAGAAAGTGAAAAAGGGGATAAGTAGAGATTGGCTTTTAAGCTTGTAAATTTGTAAGCAATGTCAATTATGTTTTCTGCTAATGGGGCTATGCAGAAGAATTTGTTTAGGTTGGGGGGGGGGTGCAGTCTTGAGTATTCTTGAGTATATTGGTGTGGTCAGTTAATATGGATCAAAGATGGTCTTGAGCAGCTTTTCAGGCCCCAAATTTCATAACTGATTGTATAGAAAGTGAAAAAAGGATAAGCAGGGATAGGCTTTTATGTCTTTATAAGTTTTTAAATTGTGTAAGCAATTTAAATAATGTTTTCTGCTGATGGAGCAACAGACAGCAGCAGCAAAGTGTTTTTCTTTTAAGATGGGGGGGGGGCAGTCACAATACAGCAATTCTAATGCCCAAACCACCTTTATTAAACAGCCTGGTAGAACGTGGGGGGGGGGGCTGTCTTTCAACAGGACATTGTATTATCTTGTATTAAACAAAAACTGCAAAACATAACAATACACTGAAGAAAGGCTTCTTTAACAAACCAAACTTTAACAACAGTTTTCAATTTTATTGGCCAGAGGTGCCTCAGACAAAATACTGCACCCTTTCCCCCTTCATCCACCGTAATCATGTTGACATAGATAAGCACACAACGTTTGGGGTTTATATGCAAACTTCTCACATTAATCCTGTTTGATGTGTGCTTATTCCCTTATTTGGTAGTTTCAATTTATTATTTATTATCATTACAACATCTTTACACGGGACAAAAAGATCAGCAAAAGCTGTTCTACATCAATGTCCTGTTATTTTTTGTTGGGAGTTTTGCCATCTATTTCAGTACACATTTGAATAATGAACCAGGAACTAACAAATGGCGAGTAGAAAACGAGACTCCAAAACTGTGTCAATATTTTGTTTTATCTATATTACTCATTCTTCAATGTTATTCATCTGTACTTTAAAATCACAAGTGATAGTCTTGTTTCCTGTGTGATCATGCAAAACTGGAACCTGATTCTCATCGCACCAAAAAAGGGTCTGACTACTTTGCCGTTTTCTACGGCTTTGGCTTGATCAACATATATATATATTTTTAATGCGGTAAAGAAGCTCATAGTGCAGAAAAATGGCAGAACAGAGAGTAGCAGGCATTAAACGAGACTTGTAGGAAGTTTTAAACTCTTTAAACTCAAGCCAGGGCGATGTACTTTTTAATTCTTAGAAGCCCTCTCTTAACAGAAAAATTTAGTCATCTTTTCTTTTGTATCGACCACCATTGTAACTATGGATTGATGGAGGTATTTTGAAAGCTTCCTTCATTCCCCCCCCCCCAGCTATAAAAGAAACTACAAATATAAATCATTGTAAATAATTGCAGTTGCGTTTCCAAGGTAACCACACGCTAGGAAAGTACATTTAATTCAGATGCTGAGTGATCGCCGTGACTCATGCTGTGTGCTTGGATCTTGAAGACCGCAGCAGAGATGTTTGTATGGGAGAGATGAAGGGAAGTTGGGTGCTTCGGTTGTAGGGGAGAGGTTGTTGGGTTTAGTGGAGGAGAAACTGAAAAAGGACCTTAGGCACGGACAACCCAGGGGGCAGATGTAACCATAAAAAGAGGGATGACATGTTCATGCTGCCAGTCTTTTTATAAATAGGGGGAGGGGAGGAGGAGGGGGGGGGGCAGTGTGAATGGTTGGAGGGAGGAAAACCAGAGGAAAAGCAGAGATGTTTGGTGTGAGAGAGATGAAGGGGAGTTGGACTCTTCGGTTTATAGGGGAGAGGTTGTCGGGTTTAGTGGAGGAGAAACTGAAAAAGGACATTAGGCACGGACAACCTAGGGGGCAGATGTAACCATAAAAAGAGAGATGACACGTTCATGCTGCCAGTCTTTTGGGACGAATTTGCAAAGAGGAAAGTGGGAATGGTGTGAGGGTGGAAAAACATCCTCAAAACAATAACTATACAAGCAAGCAAGTAAATAACAATGTTTGGTATTTCTCATCAATTTTTAGCCTTTGCAGAGAAAATTCCCCTACCCCTTCCTAATGACAATTTCTTGACACATTTATCCACATAGATCATAAATAAATGACAGGTCTTTTGAAGATGATACAGTTTCTATAAATTACCAACGATGAGCGCAGACATCCGTGCACAAAAACACTCCCTTGGCGTAAATGACAATGATCACGTTTTCTGAATACAACAATGCCTTCTTAACCAACATGGTGTTGTTTGTACATGAAGATAATTTATGACTTCCTGTTTGGGCCAATTATTTAATTTCCCTAGTTAGGGGGGGGGGGAGGCTTATGTTTTGTTGTTTCCTGATAAAAATAACCCTTCAAAACAAAATGAAGTGTTAGTTTCCTGCTGGGCAATTTGCCGGCTAATGTGGCCATTAATTTGGAAATGGAAAGTTTTTTCTTCATACAAAGAAACAAAACAAAAATATTGTTTGAATTGTTGCCAATTTTGAGAGCCATTATTCAAAGACGCTATTATGGCACAGCCATCTTGTCTTTCCCTAATTGAAATTTTAATGTGACCAAACCGAGGCTTGAAGGAATTATAGTCTGGTTCCTGTTTGTATAATCAGTATCATAGTGCTTTTGCAAATGGGGGATTGACAATGATAGAGATGGAGCAAGATAACAGTCTCTTAGCGGGGAAACTTGTAAATATGCCGGCCATTGCTAACTCTTAGCAGCAGAAGAGTGTTATCGCTATAGTGATGGTTGAAATGATAAAGTGGTCTCTTGAAAATTGTGTTCCTCTCATTCAAACTCAATGTGACCAAACTGAGGCTCGAAGGCATTATAGTCTGGTTCTTGTTTGTATAATCAGTATGTACATGCTTTTTGCATACAGGGAACTAGAGGATGATAGAGACGGAGCTTGATAACAGTCTGAGGCCGTATCCGAATTGTCAGCTTTGGCTACAGCTATGGCTGTTGCTAAGGATGATGTTAAGTACATCTCATACTTTATCGCATGTTGACGCGGGAATCTAGCCATAGCCGTACTTGTAGCTACACAGCCTTAGTGGATGGGGGAAACTTGTAAATATGCCGGCCAGTGCTCTTAGCAGCAGCAGAGTGTTATCACTATAGTGATGGTTGAAATGATAAAGTGGCGTCTTGAGGATTAGTGTTTGGGACATTGGGAGTAACCTGCAGTATTGTGCTTGAAGGAAGCTATGGCAACGCGCTGTCTTGGGATGTAGTCACGTACTACCTGCTTCAGCGGGTGTTTTTAGACCGTTACATTTCTACTACAGCTACATTGGATAAATAGTTGGAGGCAGGAATTATTAAAGCGGGAGAGTTGTTTGTCTTCAGTTTAATTAAAACAGAGCTTGTTTCATTATGCCGCTGTTTTTTTCTTCTTTCTTGCCTTAAGTCAGGGTTGTGGGAAGTTAGTCTGAGGAAACAAAAAGATCTTTGAATAAGATGACAGCAAGAAAAGACAATATTTTAGTCTTTTTTTATGATGCCGTATTTGGGGAATGGTGGACATTATAAAGGCCAGTTCGTACTCGCTGCCACTGCAATTAGGCACTGCGAACTTTGAGAAACTTGTCTGCGCGCTGCGTACGCAGTGAAAACACAGCGAGAGCACACTTGTTTGGGTATATTCAGACAGATTTACCCAAACCAAATAGCATCATTGATATAGTATGCCCTACGTGTCCACCATACCTCAAAATGGCTTATTGCAGGCATGGCGTCAAGTGATGATTTGATTCGTCGGTAGGTGGGTGGGGAAGAGAGAGGGGGGGGGTTGAATGGATCATCTCATGTCTAGAATTACTCAGAATGAGTTGTGCATTATCTTGATGATGGCTTCAAGCAGAGATGACAAATCTTGTCCATTGATATCACGAGACAGTCGGTTCTCATTCTTATTCTCTTTGATTACGTAGCCGTTGAATGAGTCATGAGAGAGAATTTGCAACGGTCCGAGAAAGCCTGGGCGACGAGCAAAAGTGAGCGTACCTTCCTCGATGGTTTGCCTGTACTTCCAAATATCCGTTACTTCCTTAGCTACGGGGGTTAGGAAATCGTAGTAGTTGGAACGAAGACGGAAAAAAATCAAACAGGATAATCATTGATGCCTCTCACTTGTTCATCACAGGGAGAATTTATAACATGACTCATTACTCTTTACAAATTTTGCGTTTTTTCTTCTGCTGTTTAGTCATTTCAATTTTCTATCCTTTCTCATGTCCCAAGACAACTGGGTTATTTCATAGAGCAAGGACGGCTTGCTCTATGGTTGTTTGTTCACTCATTTTTAACAAAACACACCAAAATCCATGCTTTTCAATATACACGAGAACATTTCAATTTGAATGTCTCTGCATTTATCTCATCAGTCCATATATGTATAGTTGTAGTCAATAGTGGCATGTACAATTTTTCCAATCTGCCCGATGACTCATCATTTCGATACTGCAATGCACGAAATTGTCTCCTTTCATTAAATCCATTATCTGTCCGACAAAGTCAATCAACGCACATGTGAGAAATCGGCGCGGTAGAGATGGGATGACAAAGCAGATGATTTAGCATGTGTAATTCCAAGATGAAATGGAGGCAGTGATGGGTGTTGCAGATGTGCACATGCAATTCCAAGATGAAATGGAGGCAGTGATGGGTGTTGCAGATGTGCACATGCAATCCTAGAAGAGGATTTGAATTTTTAATTTAGTGACTGTCTTGGTTTTAAAGATGCAAATGTGTATGTGTTGCGCCATCAGTCTGGTTTAGGTTTACTCCTAGTGTAATGGATGTTTCAAGTGTGTACAGGTACTCAGTTTAAGAGATGTCAGCTTAAAGTTTGATAACACTGATTTGTAGCACGGATTTCTGTATTGTGCTATTTCAGGTTTCCTCTTTTTTGAGGGGGTGTGGGTGTTCATTGTGTAGTCATGATGGGTTTTAAAGATGCAATGTATGTTGCGCCATAGTCTGCAAATATTAAGTTTACTCCTGGTGTCTTGGATTTTTCAAGTGTGTATAAGAAGTTTTGATAGCAGGGATTTTATAGACACAGAGAGAACTATCTGAAATAGCAAAAGACAACTTTGTCTTTTGCTGTTTCAGACAATTATCTCCTTTCGAGGGAGACACATATTTCTCCCATATACTTTTTAAAAAGAATTTGAAGCGCCAGGGAGATCGGCTGTCCTTCTGGATTTTAAAGGATATAATCCTCTTGATTCACTACGGATTTTAAACATCAGTGTCATGTTTCTGTAACCGAAGGTTTGTGTATTCTGGTGTGGTTGAGGGTTACTCCTGGTCTATTAGAAGTTTCAAGTGTGCACTCAGTGTAAGAGATATTAGGTTGAATATTTGATAGAGGGATTTATTCTTAAAAACACAAATTTGTGTCTTTTATTATTTGAGATATCTTCTTGGTTTTTTTTAATTATTATTTTTTTATATACAGAGGGAGCACATTGCAACCATCTTGGTAAAAAAAAAATCTGTGTGTGTTATATGCCTTTGAAAAAAACATTTCAGGTGGGAGGGAGATCTACTGACATTTTGAATTTTAAAGGATATAATCCTCTTGATTAACTAAGGATTATGAATTTTAAACATCAGTGTCATGTTTCTGTTACCAAAGGTTTGTGTATTTTTGTCTCCGGCTAGCGATTTCAAGTGTTTTTGGGTGTACCTTTCAATTTTCTTAGGAGTGTGATTTCTGAAACTAATCCGAGACTTACCACTTTATGCTTTTAAAGATGCAAAAGTATATGTTACTCCCTGGTCGGCAAATAATAGTTTAACTGCTCATCGTGGATGGATTTTCTCAATAGTAGGAAATCTGAGTTTGAACTTTTAGATGGCTGGTTTTTAAGAAAGAGAAATCTGTGTATATCTACATGTCCTTTGGTAAAAAGTTGGGGGTTGGATGAACATCGACAGACAACACTATTGGTCCAAATAATTGTTAGCATAGAAACTTACTTGGTAAGCTATATTGGAGAGCTATATGTGAGAAACTACTCCCTCTGAAGCACAACTTTGGAGAAAAAGGTAATTTCCCACTCAAATATTAAAAGACTTCAGGCCGGGAGCATTTTATGAGGCGTCTGAAAGCACACAAAGGTGTGCAACAAGGGTGAGTTTTCTTTCATCATTCTCTTGCAACTTCCATCACCAATTGAGTCAAAATTTTCACAGATTTGCTATCTATGCATAAACCAACCATAGAGTAAGGACAGAGTTACTCTATGGACCAACCAAGTGAGAATACTGGTCTTTGACAATAACCAAAGGTGTCAAGTGCCTTTAAAGCCATTGGACCCTTTCGGTAAACAGTATTGTCCAAGGCCCACACTTCGTGTATCACAACTTCTATATCAAATAACAAACCTGTGGAAATTTGGGCTTAATCGGTCATCAGAGTCGGGAGAAAATAACGGGAAAACCCACCCTTGTATCCGCGCGTTTCGCCGTGTCATGACATGTGTTTAAAATAAATCCGTAATTCTCGTTAACGAGAATTGATATTGTTTTACTGTTTTCTCAAAAAGTAAAGCATTTCATGGAATAATATTTCAAGAGAAGTATTTCACCACTACCTTCTGTAAACCCTGTAAGTGATTTGTAAATCTGTGAACTTTTTTTATTTTTTTCTGTACCGAAAGGGTCCAATGGCTTTAACAGGATACATTCCTCTTGATTCGTTTCCGATTGTGAATTTTAAACATCAGTCTCATGTTTCTTTTACACACAAGGTTTGTCTATTTTGCTCTCATGCTAGCAGTTTTGAGTTGTTGACTTTTATTATTGTGGGTGATTGCGGTGTGTAAGCTGATATTCACTCTTATACTAAGTTATGAATGATAACTAGAAAGGTGATGTTTTTTCAAGTTTGTTTATCCTGCGCCCCCAATATTTTCTCGGAAAGTTAAAGTTAAAAATGCCTACACTAAGTTGAAATAGTGATTAGGTTTTGTTTTAAGGGTTGGTTTACCATCATGCAAATCACACATATTGAATGGCTGAGTGTCAACTAGAAAGGTGATGTTTTTTCAAGAAAGAACGTTTGTGTATTCTTCTCTTTTAGAAGTTTTTTTTTTATGTACGCCTCCATATTTTCTTGGAAATGAAAGTTAAATATGCCTTTACTATGTTAAAATCGTGTTTAAAAAATCATAAAATTCAGTTGGTTTAATGTCAAGCAAATCATACATATTGAATGGCTGAGAATTGGATAGAGCTAAGTCTACAAGTGAAATTGCCATCTCCCCTCAAAAATGATTAAATCTCTCGAAAAAGGAAATGATTTTGTTTGCACTCCCATTTCCCAGAAGCTGAGTTTCTTTAAGTCTAGGTTGGATTAGGTTAAGTGTTCTGTAGGCCCAGGGCTCCAGTGCCAGTTTTTTAATTTAAGTACTGGATTTGACATTTATTGAAGTTTTCATTAAACTGCAGGCATCGTATTTTTCCTTCTTAAGGTTGATTTCTGAGAGAAAAAAATTGCCCTTGGAAAAATCTGATAAATTGTTGAAAAGCCTGTGAATAACAAAATGTTCCTACTTTTTTCAAGAACCAAATGTCATACCTGATATTGATAACGGTTTGATTTGGAATACAAAACTGTATGGGGGCATTAAAAAAGAAAACAGTGGGAGAACAAAGAGAAGTCCTTTGTATGTGAGCATATCTATCCATTGACACTGAGAACTTAAAACAAAAGGGGGGATTTGGGTATTTTGACTGAGTGAGGACAGCATACAGCACTTTGCTTTGGTGTACAATACAAATGGAGACGCAGCTTAAAAATACCCAAGCAGAACAAAGAGAACTCGTTAACTTACTGCTTCAACAAACACGCTTGTGTTTGTGGTTACATACCAGTAAAGTAACATTCAAACCTAGGACCTACTAGATGGAAAGTGTGTACGGAACCAACGGGAGATGTTGCCAAAAAGTTAAAGCACAAACAAAAGAGGGACAATAAAATGGAGCTCCCCGTACTGGATTGTTGTTAAAGACACAGTATACTTCAGGTAAATTGCCTAATACTTACACATATTGGTTGATTAGTCAGATATCTTCATTATTAAGTAATTAATTTGTTTGTATATTGATATATAATAACTCTTCATAGAGCCCCGGTTCCATATGAACTATCAACAACACAGTAGGGCCTATACACTCAACATATGGAAACATAAACAGTGGGGTTATTTTGAACTGGGGCAACATTAATAAAAAACCTCACTTATACAAAGAAAATACACAATAATAATATCATTATTAGTTCAAAATTGTTATTTAATTCAATCAATATGGATGATTGCCCTATGCAATAATTGGCAATTTAAATACGCAAGAAAGAAAAATATCTTGAGGCGGGCGATTTTGATATATGCTAATCGTACATCCAGCCGATCCCCTGGTGTAGGGGTTGCTCAATCAAGCAAAACAATTATCAGCCGCACAGTGGGGAAGGTTTTGGTCGCGTGCAGTGTATTCAGTTTCAGACATCACGCTTTATTAACGGTTCACGTATTTGTAATTCTTTATGACGACAATGTGAGGGGTTTCTTTTTATATTTAGATGAAATGCTTTGGAGCCTCAGGGATGTAGATGTTTTTATGCAACTCATGTTTTTGTTGCAAAGTATTATTTTACTCTCGAGCCGAAGGTAATTTTTGTAATGCATTTTAAAAAGCACCCCCTATAATGGTGATTTTAAAGAGAACTTTAAGAAAGTGAAACAAAAATGATATTTTTGAAAAAGAGAATATTTTTGAACAAACTATTAGAAAAGAACAATACAAACATTTTCACACAGAAAGTAATAAAAACCATTAAGAACAATATAATTAATTTCAGTTCATTTCTATACAAGTGCATTGGAACATCTCTACAAAACTCCTGATGTACAGAAAAGGAAGTTTCACTATATGATCTCCCCACGGAAATCCCTTTGTTCTCCACTATGTGTTGTGTTGCTTTATAATGACTTCCCTTTTTAACCTTTCAAAGATGATATTTTGATAATTAGCCAAAGACCTCCCAAAGTAAAGTGTGTGCTTCACGATCCATTCTATATTTACTGATTTTTCAAAGGGCAAAATGTCTTTAATTTTGTTTTCTTCATAACTTGTTCACACCTCAAGGCACGAATGGAAACGTTCGTGCCCCAAGTTGTCAATTTACTCAAAAGATAGCTTTTAAAACAAAATTCCCGTTTGTCTCCGTGTAAGTTACCTCTCCATCTGGAGATTGGCTCCTCTTTAAACGGACACAAAAGATTCGTTTCCGGACGGTTAGCTTTCGATAGAACAGTTCACCCCCTCTGGCATACAGCAGGGACCCAGAATATTGTGTTCCTCCAGAGAATGAAATTAGGTCAATTTTCAACAACAGAAAAAAAAAATAAAAAAAGACAAAGAGTGAAGAAATGAAAGAGTCCTGGTGATTTCCCGGGGCTTGTACAATCCTGTCTCCTTTCCGTCTACTAAAGATTGAATTCCATTGCCTCTGGTTTTTGGTGCATCGATTTGATTGGCCGAGCTAGAAGATGTGCTTTATGCCGCCACCGATGTCCTGAATCAAATTTCAAGTCCCCGCCATATGGTCCAGTTTTCAGTTTATCATCTACCTCCGGGCGAAGACAATTATTCTTTCCTAACATCTGCTGCGGCTCCGTAAATTGCCTCTTGCACACGTTTTCTTGTTGGTGTACTGCTCTGCAAGCTGGAAAAGTACGAGTAATTTACACTCTCGATAAGCCCAGGAAGAGTGTAGCAACCTCCTGAGAGTGTATAGATCTCAGAGTTTTACTCTCAATTTTAGGAATTTTGGATACAATTTCACCGTGAACATTGTAATTTTTTGTCAGTTACAGAAAAAAACCTTGTCAAGAGTTTAACAAGGGATGTAAAGCTATATGCAAACCCATAAATGTAAAGTGCCTTGACAATAGTTCAAGCACACTTGACACTTTGATTCGTTGTTGTAAGGGAAGGTATACCTTTAGTAACCACTCCTAAAATTAATAGCAATAAAAACTGACTTAGTTAGAACATACATGTAGAGTGTTAAAGGAACACGTTGCCTTGGTTCGGTCGAGTTGGTCTTTGAAAAGCGTTTGTTATAAAATGTATATAGGTAGAAAGATGCTGTAAAAGTAGAATACAATGATCCACACAAACATGCCTCGAAATTGTACGGTTTTCCTTTAACCTCGTCGACTAACACAGTCGGCCATTTATGGGAGTCAAATTTTTGACTCCCATAAATGGCCGACCGTGTTAGTTCGCACAGTAAAAGGAAAACCACGCAATTTCGAGGCAAACTTGTGTGGATCATTGTATTCTAATTTTCAAACATCTTTCCAACCATATGCATTTTATAACAAACGGTTAAAAACGCTTTTTTTATAGACCAACTCGTCCGATCCAAGGCAACGTGTTCCTTTAAAATTATAGTAGCTTTTCGAGAGTATAAATCGTTGGTTGGTTTTGAGAAACAAAGATTTTTTGATTCCAAACAAGGAAAGTAAAGTAGATTCTTAAACAGTGCTACTAGTCATTGGGATTTACTTTTAAACTGGAACTTAAAAGCATGGTAACAAAAATGAGGTCCTTAACTTTCACTTTAAATTTCCAGAAGGGTCAAATTTCTACTACTATGTGTGAGTTGTGTTTTCTTAAAGCCAGGGTGGGTTTCTCTGCAAACCTTTTCATTTCTGTCTAAAAAAATACAACTTCTCTCAAAGCATGTCATTGATGGTCAGATTGAGTTTTTCAGTTTCTTTGAGGGGGGGGGGGATTATGATGTCAAATTTCCCTCAGAGCACAGACATTCCTGCGCTGTAAGATGATACAAGATCTTGGGGGATTTTAAGATCAGCAAGGTCACGGTCAGAGAGACTTAAGGAAGTATGGAGGGTTTTAAATGCATGCTGTGCATTTGTCTGTAGACCCCGTAACTGTTATAGGGTTGCTGTAGTTTTCAATGAAATCATTGATTTTATGCACTGATCTTTCAAATTGTCCGGATAGTCTTCATTGGGAAACAACAAAGATGTGCAACTTGGAAGAAAAGAAACTGAATAGTGAAAGTTTTCCTTTGTCCTTCTTAATGCAATGAAATGATGTGAAAGAGAAATTGAAAAAAATACAAATAATTGGCACTCCCAAAATACACAAGTTTGAGTTATAGTGTATAGACCATGTGATGGGGCATACACATATAAAAGGATTGTGCAGCAAAAACACCACCAAGTTTTGCATATTTAGAATGACTTGTTTCCAGCAATTCTTTTTTTGAATTGCTGGAAACCAAAGTGTTTAGTACAATTTAAAATCTTTTTTTCATGTATAAAATACCATAATTTTGCATATGTAGAATGCCCTGTTTTTGTGAGAACTGCCCTGAAATCACAGTGTTGAATACTGACTTTTATATCCCGACCATACGAGTATAAAGTACCATAATACATGACTCACTCCAAACATACCGACCATCGCTTTTTCCGTCCATCATAAAAATAAATAAATCAAATGAAAAATCCATTTTGTTGTGAAGTCTGTCGCCTGGACCAATTATCAAATGTGTCAGTTTTAATTTAGGATTCATCTGCCCTCCTGCTGGCCACGTGTCACAAACCCGCAGTCGGTCAGTCAAAAGACTCCATTCATGTAAGAAATCAATAATGACCGTATGAGCGGTTAGTGGCCGCCCACAGCCTCTACTGCTCTTATTAATGGCGTAGGGCTCAGCGGAGGATGTTTTACTTTCACCCTGGCTATTTGGGTCCAGTATTTTCATTAAAAACAAAAACCAACTCAATAGCTTAAAGGGGGCCCGGAGACAGACAACCTGTAACTCAGGCACGTATGCTTCATTTTTGTGCAAGTGGAAGGGCACCAAGACACATTTTATCCTTGGTAAAGGACACCTTGTGAGGAAATTGTAAATTTCTACTGGAACATTTTAAGGGCACTAAGGCAATGACCAGGGTGCATGGAGGCAATCGCCTTTGTTACCTCAGTGAAGTATCAGGCCTTCTTTAAGTAGTCAGTTGGTAGAGTGTCAACACATTAATCCGGAGGTCACAGGTTCAAATCCCACTCTAGTCAATATTTCTTTCTTCAACTCAAAATTCAAAGGATCAAAATTATTTAAAATTTATACTCACAGTCATCTTTCTGTGTGGTTTATTCCTTGATATTAAGTGTTTGAGATGATTGCAATGAATACTCTTGACTGATTTTTAAAAGCCAATCATGTACTCTAATTTGGTACAGTACGAAAACCTGAGGTCACAGGTTCAACCTAGTCAATTTATCTTTCTTTAAAATTTACCCAGTCAGTTTATTTTATTCCTTGACATTGGTTAGAAATTATGTTTGCCTATATGACTAACCTGACGTTCAAAGGCCAATGATGTACTCTGCCTATTAATGATATCTCAATTAGAGACTCTGCCAATTAAAGTACATTGTTAATGATATTCAGAATAGCTTTTAGTAATTGCTATGCGGTTTTCCTGAATTTAAATTACGAGGCTCGTTAACCAAAGGTAATCTACCTTAAAATGAGACGATCGCTTGTATGCGCAATAATTAAACCAGGTTTTGTGTCTGGTCTCATCCTATTCACTTCAAGGCAAATCACACCGATACATCATGTAAAACATCCGCATTGTTATTTTAGGTTTGTTTAAATAGATGGCGTGGCTGCTGATGTTGAATTAAGTATGTGTACATACTCATGAATCTAAATGCTGGAGGTATTGGAGTAAGTGTGACCATGTTGCACTGGAGAAAAAAAGCAAACAATGGCTTTGCAGTGTGATTGATTTTTTTATATTTTTATATACTTGGTCTTCCAAGGCAATTTTTATTTTGATGTACGTTTTTATGAAACAGTACATTTTGCTTGGGTTGTTTTTTTCAGCCTTAAGTGGGTTGTAGTTTTTTTCATACACATAAATATACCAGTTAATCTTCCTGTAAATGAGAAAGTGATACAAATTTTGACGTCACAAATCCCAACGAATAATACGCAACAGTTGAACTCGGTGCTCAACTCCTGTGAAACATTTCTGCAAAAAAACAGCCATGTGACATTGAAATTTGCTTCGATTTCATAGGAAGTATGGATCTGGCTTTAAATAAAGAATCTTCAATGTGAAAACTTTCACCGTCTTCATGCCACAGGCCATGGGAAAGTAATTTATTTTCTCTGCCATGATTCAAGTAAATATAGAACTGAGGCTGAACGGGCTTAATAATAGCCTAATCCCTTCCTACTGCACATTAATTATTTACCCTCCCACTCACAGACAAGAAATGTGGCCCCCCAAAAATGCTGCATTTCAACTACCCATAATGCCAAGCATAGCTCCACACTTAAGAATCGACGCAGTCAACCAATGCTTAACCAGCTCAAAAAAGGCTCTTATCAAACCAGAGGCATCTGTTCCCATCCCCACATACCCCATCCTTTACATCTTAATTACGCATCCCTGGCCAATATTTCTACTCCCCGATGACCTCTCTGATCTAACCCCCTATTCTTGTCCCCGCCCTTATCGGGAGGGCAATCTCCCATTTCCTTCCCTTCCTAAAAAAAGAAAAAAAGGGAATCCGCTCCCAGGGAAATAATTGATTCTTCTGCTGAATACAAAACAACTCACTCTCCCGATCTCTGACATTATGATAAGGCCACAGTTTTATAAGTCAAGGTCCTCAGCATTGACTAGAGTTCAGGGGCAAGCGGGGATCCTTTTTTTAGGGCTCGTCAGGCAGTCCCAAGGCTATCAATTAACATGACAACATCAGTGTGGGAATAGGAAATGAAAATTAAAGGGTAGCAATATGGTGCTTGGCTCTCTTTCTTTGTTGGAGTTGTTATCTTGTCAGTCAAGGATGTATACAGGAATGCACTCAGGGCAAATTCTGTTTTGGAGTGACCTATAAACCATTTATAACTTCAGAGTGGATTGATGAAGTCCAGGGCCCAATTTGGTAGAGCTGCTTTTTTGAAGTGCAAAAATGTAGCTAAGCACAACATAATTATGCTTATCAGAATAAGGTTACCTATCCATGTATAATTTGTCTCTGGTATCCTATTTTTTTTTTGCTTGCCAGAAAATTGTATGCATTATTTTCTGCCTAAGCATCTCTATACAATTAATCCCGGTTTGTGAAGCGTTTTTTTTTTTAACCTGATGTCTAAAGGTTTTAGGAACAGATTTCTTTTCCCCTGTTATTAGTAAGATGAAGTTGCCAATATTTATATTGGTAATAAGCCTGCAGCAGAGTATAAAGCATTTTGAGATTACACTCTGAAGTTATGTGGTTATGTAAAAACATGTCAGTTTTTATGCCCCAAATATGAATCTGAGTAGCGTTACTGTCACTAACATTTCTTAGATCTTCCTGAGTAAAGTATAGTACCTTGTTAGTTTTTTTTTTTTTACTTACGGTCTTAGCTTAAGATTGAGTCACAGAGATTATTGTACCACTCACCAATCAAACAGGAAATGCTGATTGAGGGGAGAAGATTTTAATGGCTTCGGAGCTTAACATTGATGGAAAGACCCAGCACTCTCCGTATTAATTCTTTAAGTTTTATTAAATTTGATTTTATGAACAACAGATGATTGACAGTGACTTCTGGCAATAAAAACTGAATAAAAAGTTGAACTGGATTTGCTGTTGACAAAAAAAACTCTTTGCAGGTGCAAGTCTTTTTGGAGTTTTGATTCGTGTTCAGTTTAGATCATAAAAATTTTATGGGCCACAATTTCCTTTGCTTAAAAAATGGACGCTGTGATTCTGGCACAGGGGGTAAATGCGGTTAACACGTTTCTCATTGATAATGTCCTACCCTGAAGTCTAAAATGGAACCAGATGTAATCATAGAGTAAGGACAGAGAAATACAGGCCCTAACTGTTGAGGTTTTACATGCATGTATGCCTTGTCTTTTCTGTCGATATCTTCTTGTCTCAAAATTGTAGGTTGTTTTATTAGTCTAGTCTTTTGCGCATGCGTTGTGCCACAATTTTCACGAAACCAGTTTGTTTAGTGACTTTTTGTTCTGTTGTTGTTCCAATTGTGATAGTAGTTAATGCCACATTTTCTTTTGGGAAGAGGTGCTGGCTAGGAAAAGACCCAGTTTATTTTTGGTGGTTTGGATTTATTACGGTTTGAACATCTTGTTTGAAACAGGCTGGCCCTGGAAGGAGCTAATTCATTATTTTTAGTATTTGTGTGCTGCCTCATTTAGAAAAAGGAAAATTTGTTTTTAATAGTTGTACATTTTTGTTAGTTTGACTTTTTTAGATAGAAATCCAGTGGTAGTTTTAACAGGACTTTCACTCTGACAAATATGTTTTTATAGGATGTTGGCATGGTGGTTTTTTTTTTCAGTATGGTTACATATTTTGTATAGAGCCAAAATAAAATTGAAACTTATTCCACTTGTTGTCCAAACAAATTAAAATAATTTCCTGTGCAAACGACAAGATGCCAATAATTAAAGGTGTGATGTAGCATTGAATATTGGAGCAGTAAGTTCGTTCATTCCTTCAACTCACATTTATTTCCACTAACACATTTTCAGAAATTAAAGAACTACAGGCCTAGTCTGTTGTTTTTAACAAGCACACAGGCCTTTGTGTGTAAGCATGAATATTTTATCAAATTTGGCGGATCTGTTTTAGTGACAAAAACAGGCAAATTATATTACATACATCTTTATTCAAAGTGAGTAGGAATTCATAACATGGTAAAAAACTTGATCTACAAAAGGTATCAAAACCATTTTAACTAGGTGCAAACTGTTATTGCCTTTCGAAGATCCAACTAATGGCTCTACCATGGAGGTATTCCTTCCTCCATGGCTCTACTAATACTATGGTGTGGATTTGTTTTTTCTTCCCGCCAACTGCCTGTTGTGTTCTCCCAGGTCGTTCCTAAACTGGGTGGGTTAGCTCTGACGGGAGATCATGAGTTCTGTTATCAACACCTAACAGATGTCGTTTCCAACCCCTTAACCTAGGATCATTGAACTTCCAGACCCCCCTAAGCGGGAAACGTATGGGGATCACGTCATGTGAGCTTATACACTTCATGACAGGAAGTGTGGTTCTGGCACAAGAGAGGATGGATTCAATTTAAGTAAAGTCAGCCAACAATTTTCTTGTGCGTGTTGTTTTTTATTGTATGTGCAGTACATCTACTGGAGTGCGGACTAGTTGGCTATGGGACTATTAAATTTGGCCCTGATTGATCAAAACATCAAGTCAAATTTGGCCGGGCTGGTTTGAATGGATGTAACAACTGTAAAGTCAGCCAAATTGCAACAAGTGTCTACGTGGAATGTGGGAGAGTTGGTTGATTTGAAAGTCAATATCACTATTTTAACATGTTTGCAGTGGAATGGCCAACTGAGGGTAACAGATTTGTTTATTTTTTAAAATAATAGTGTCAACATTCCGGAGCTGTAAATTAACTGTACGAACTCAGTTTGGCTGTAAAGCATCATGGTTCACGAAGTATATGGATCTTTCTATAATACCCTTCATCAATGGTTTGCCCCAACAATAATCAAAGTGTAAAAAAAAAACAGACGCCCCAACCAAAAAAAACGATTAAACAGAGAGAATAACAAGAAAAGCAGACACCCTCAAATTGATTGCTAAGAAAAAGGAAAGTGAAAGCCCCAGTCTCCTCACCACTATGTTATTTGTTGTCCCTTAAACAAATTTGATTGAAACAGTTGTTTTTGGCAACTTGCCTGTTTCTGAATGAGCTTTTGTTTTATTTGGCTCTCACTCCCTCAACAATCTCACCTCATTAAAAAATGCTGAAATGAATTAAATAAATAAAATGAATGAAATGAAAGTTTCTGTCTTGAAATGACATTACAAATAATCCTGACACAGATACTGTAATTAGACTTGTTCGGACATCCCTTCTGGGAGGGCTATTTCCATCTCCTTTCCCTTTGATAGTCATTGACCTCTGGGACCTGGGACTAAAACCAACATGAAATCAGGAAAAGAAACAAGTTTCCTATAGGTTGGCAATGGTTGTCAGCCATAAGGTTAAATAGTTTCCAACATTTTACAGAAACCTGGCTTGCCTTGTTAATGTTTGAATCAAGAACAGAGTTTTGGATAATAAAGCCTGCTAGTATCACTTGGGTATAAAACCACTTGAACTGTTTTCTTTTGGACCCTATGCAGTTGGCAATGAATCTCAGGCCTGGAATTACATGCAGGCCACTGAGGCACTGTTGCCCCTGTTCATGGCCTTGGTGCCTTCAAAGACTTTCCATTGGAAGTGCCCTTTGCAAAATGCCAAAGATGAAATTCCAGGCCTGAGTCTACTATACATTACATTTTTAATATTTCAAATCTATCTGTACAATCTGATTGTTTAATTTCTTCAGTTTTAATTTCCAACTCCTTGATGGAGTTATTACAATAAAAACATTACTTACAACAACTTATACACCTTTTTGGGGCTCCTGAGCAGCCTGTATTTTTCTAGGGTCAAAAAAATGGTCAAAAACGCTGTTAAAATAACACAATTTTTCATTGTACCACCTGAGGAACGCAGTGTGCACTAAGCCTAAGTAATCCTCCAACCTCCAACCCCCAGGATGTAAAATAAAACTGAGGTTCAGAAGTTATTCAAGTTTACCTTCCTATTTTTACTACACCCCTGGATCCAATTCACAGTGACTTCTCTGTTTTATATGTTGGTGCGGTTTTGTCATTTTGCTGTTAAAGCCTCTGGCATGTTAAGGTAATTTTTGGTGGGGGTCCTTTGACCTGAACAGTTCAAGGCACTGGATTCAGAACGCTTATGAAAAGCTCAGAGTTTCTGCAATTTGTCTGCAAAGAATACAAACAAAAAACTTGCATACATGTAAGTGTTTAGCATAAACTTGCACTGTACCAGATTTTAGCATAAAAACGAGAAAGAAAGGCTTCAGTACTCAGCAGTCTCCCTTAACAGTGGTCCTATGGCCAAATGCCAGTTAAAGCAACCAATCACCAGTCAGAATTCTGTGTAACTATTCCAGCTGGCTATGTTATAGGGTTACCATCAATTTCATTAATCTTTGTAGATGTTTGTGATTTTTGTTGCATCTTGTTTATAAAGGAGATGGCATCACAGAGCAAGAATTTGTTGAAAAGCGTTACCCTCCAATAGACCCATTGCGCGCGCCTCTGCTGTCTGCCTTTTTGGGTGTCGCAAAACGCGCACAAAAGGATGGTACACGTGTTTATCCACCGAACAATGCGTATACCATTTCTGCATTTTGGGGGGAGTCCAATCCTTTCGTGCACGCTTTGACACACAAAATGGCGGACAGGAGATGCGCTTGTATGTGTGCTGCATATAGGGTCTATTCCCATGCTGAAATTAACCAAATTCCCACCCAGGGGGTGACTCCTGCCAGACAGAAATTACTCGTGTAGTTGTACTCACATTAAATTGTGAAATATGAAGTCCCTTGATGTTAAGTTTTTCTCATCATAACTTGTTGACACTAGATTTTTCACAAAGTTGTTTTCCTTGGACAAACCCAGACAAGCAAGCTGCATATACAATCATTCACAAGTTCTTGCCAATTTTTATTGAGCATAATGTCGTATCAGGCATTTTTTTCTAGTCGTGCATGAACAAATTGTGTTTTAATGACAACTGTTTCTGAATTACCGACAGTGAGCAAACTGTTGATAATTTGTACAGTTATTTTAAACGATTTTCAAATCTTGTGTCCATCTGGTGTTTTTGCAAATCAAGTACTTGTGTGCTGAATGACTTTATCTTCTAAAAGAATTTTGTTTATGATAGTGAGAATTGATTTCATATAACGTTACTGTAGCATTTAATTCAAACCTATTAGTTCAATACATTGTCTATGTCCTTTACTCTGAAAATACAATTGAATAATGCTGAAACATTTTCTAGTGAGGTTTTTTATTATTCTCAAGAAATTTAAGAATATTTTGCCAGGCATGCATCTGAAAAAGTAATTGTTTACTATTGAGTGCCACTACTACCTTGTTTGATGTACTGTTTTATCTATCTTACATGGTGATTTTAATCACAAAGTAGTGTTTTGTTGTTTAACAACACATATTTATAGATAAAGATGTCAAGCTTTCCACTTGACTTGAAGTTAGTGCCTGTTACATGTGTTTTCACATTCTAGGGGAAGTATTTTGGGAGTGAGAATGAAACCTAACAGAAAATAAAACCACTTTTTTCTTTTTTCTGTTATTCTTATGCAGATTGGACACTGGTTCTGAGTCTGATGAAAGCGAAGCAATCATGGGGATATAATTCTGCAGAATTTTGGTCTCAAACATAACTTTTTTTAATTTTTATTAGCTGGTGTAGTCATTGCATCGGGGACAAAGATTACTGATATTAAATTGATTTTACTAATATAAAATTATATATTCTGTTCACATTTAAACTAGTCATAGTCTGGTCACCATACTCACTGATAAACAAAGGATTCGAACTGGGCCCGATTCACTGTTCTACTTGAAGCATGGAGGAAGGAAATCCTCCTTGCTTTAAAGTAAGCAAAGAATAGGCGCTTATAAACAGGGATTTCTAATCTTATGTCAAGCGTATTTCACAGGTAAGCAGAAAATTTCTGCTTTTGTGTGTGCAAATTCCATGTCACTGGGCATTCTTTGCTTACACAGCAGCGAAGAAATTTGGCGCTTGCCCAAATTGTAAGTAGAGCCATGAAATTGCGCCCAGGTCTCTGGTCACCAGGAAAGCTCAGTGATCTCGGATGTAAAACACTTTCTCTATAATGTGGGTGTCTTGGGTTTGAATCCAACATGAACAGCTAGTGTGATCCCCCCCTCCCCACCCTACATGACGCTAAAGCAGCAGGTGTACAGTGCTTATCTCACACTGGTGTCTGGATAAAACTGACATAGTTTTGCTTTGAGGTTCATGTTATATGACATAACAATCATATAGAAACTTGGCAGTGTCTTGCTTTCACTAGTCATGGAAGATTTATATGAATCATTGAGATAACAAAAACACTTGAAAGTTGCGCAACAGTTGTAAATGTCACTGTTTGAAAAGGGTTGAAATATTTGTCATTGGCCTGGAACCTTGGAATAACACATTCCAAATATTGTATGTTTCAAAGATTAGGGAATTGTTAGGGAATTAAACCCATCTGTTTATTCATATCAAAAAGGCCAGAGGCCCAGCATTTCATTCTTCCCCTTGGAGAGTTGCCCTCTCTTCAGTTTTGGCCTTTTTTAATCCACCTTCCCTCCCCAAAACCTAATGAAAGATTTCTGTAGTTCATGTATACCTTTATTAAAATGCTGTTGGCTACATCTTTTGTAATGAATATAGTTAGAGTGCCGAATGGAATTTGACTTTGACACCATTTTTGGCACGTTCCTAAGATGTTGCATTGGTGTTAAGTGTAACCCAAGTACCTTGGTACAGTTGTTGGAAATAGAACGACCCATAATGAGCTCTTCAAGTGACAATTTTTTGCAAATTGTTAACCAATTATTATTGATTCACACGAATTAAAGGCACTGGACACCTTTGGTTTTGATCAAAGACCAGTATTCTCTCTTGGTGTATCCCAACATATGCATAAAATAACAACTATGTGAAAATTTTGACTCAACTGGTCAACGAGGTTGCAAGAGAATAATGTAAGAAAAAACACCCTTGTTGCATGGTGTGTGCTTTCAGAGGCCTCATCATATAGGGCATCAGGTCTTAAGCCTTTTATAATAGTTGAGTGAGAAATTACCTCTTTCTCAAAATCTATGTTACTTCACAATGTTTTGTACTATCAACAGCTCTCCATTGCTTGTTACCAAGTAAGTTTTTATGCTAACAATTATTTTGGGTAATTACCAATAGTGTCCAGTTCCTTTAAGCTTTGAAGAAGTGTATTTGAACATATATGGCTTCATCACTGAGTAAGCACAACTGTCATCACGTACTTTCACTTTGAAACATTCTGAATTTTATTAACTTGAAAATACTTCAATTCCCAAATTGGATTTTCTCTTGGACTCTAATTTATTTGTGTTTCCGGATTGTACCCTGTCAAATTAACCAACTCCCCCTGAAAAAAACCCAGAAATTCCCCAAAGGTTGAGAAAATGAAATTGCATTAGATTGCAGGAAAATTGGAAACTAATTCTGGCTTTATTTGTGTTGGCATGAGGGCAATGTATTGAATTTTTCGTAAGGTGGTAATACATCATTTGCTTTGGGAGAATAAGATAAGTTCCAATCCTCTGGTGCTCAACAAGCACATCTGTTTTCCAGCCAGTGAAATGATTTTTTTATTATTAGGAAATCTTACAGTAATGCATTTGTGACAACAGCAAGTAACATTTACAAGGTTTTTATTTACAAGGTTTGGTTAAAGGCTTTGTGCTGAGCTTATTTTGAAGTGCATACTGTATCATCAAATTTCCAATCCACTGATTAGTCAACAAACACATTTGTTGAATAATCAGTAAAATTTTGAAACAGAAGCAGTGATAGAAATGTGTCTTCCGAAAACAAAGCAAGAAATCCTGTATTTTAACACATTGTGATATCAGTAAAGAAAAACAAACAGATGTGAAAATATTTTCTAGACTTCAGGCAACTGAACAAAAGTGGATGAACAATGGCAAAACAACTTTCCGTGGAAATTAGTAAGTCTGCTGGAATCATTTAGAAAGGGTTAAAAGTTGTATTAAATGAAAGCCTGTGAAACTATTTTTTGGATCTGCTGGTGAATTAAGACTGAATAATTTATTTGGATGTTAAAGATTTAAATGTATTCTACTTTGAGAGTGTCACTCTTAAGCCATGTAAAGTTTTTACTTGATTTAACAATTTAAATCATGGGATATATTCAATTTGTATATCAATATATTTGGACTTAATAAATGCTAAGTGTATCCAGTTGGGAGTCAGTAATGTTCTTAATACACAATGTTTTAAAATCTTATTCTTCAAGTCCTCTTCTTACTTTGGCCCAATTTCAGAAAGCCTGTAAACACAAAAGCTTGCCAAGCAAAGAAAGGTATTGTCTTTAACAGAAACAGGTTACCAGCCCAAATTTCATTAAGTTTACATTGTTTGTACTGGTGCCCAACTTATTTTTTGCTTAGCAAGAAAAATTCTTAATCAGTATTTTCGACTTAGCAGCATTATAAATTAGGCCCTGGTGGCTACTGCACCCACCTCCCTCCCTTACACTAGGGTCTTGTAGACATGCAGTCTCAATATGGAGTCTCTATCTCCATTATTTGAGACCTTATGGTCTTAGTCTCAGCACTCTAGATGTCAGTTTCTGACTGGTCCAGACACCCAGGTACACAGAGCAGCGTCTCCCTCATCATCATGGTAGGATTCCCCTGTCCATCAACAGGTAGCTGAAGCGATTATCGGGGGGGGGGGGGGGGGTTCATTTACAAAAAGTTGCACCAAAACTACCTTTGACCATTAAGACAAATTCCACAATTCTCATTTATGGCGTGTCAGGGCCCAGCGGTTAAGAGACTGGACTCAAGCTCTGGTGTTTTTGATCAGCAGAGTGTGGGTTCGAGTCCCAGTGATGACACCTGTGTCCTCAGGCAAGACACTTAACCATGATGCTTCTTCTTTTGGACGGGATTAAAAGCCGTTGGTCTTGTGTGTTGTGTAAGCACGTAAAAGAACCCAGTGCCTTTATCAAAAAGAGAAGGGGTATGCCTTGGTGTTCCTTGATTGGCAGCATATTGCGCCACAGCACCTTGTAAACCATTACATTGTGCTAAAGGAGAAGTAGGTCTCATAATTTAAACAAAGTCCCACATACCTTGCAGGAAAACACTGAATGTTGAAGCGCCTTGACATCACTGAGTGACGGATATGTGCGCTATAAAAGAAGCCACTATTATTATTGGTTTGCCTTCGACAGGATATTCCCTTCTTGTAGGAAACTTTTTTGGCTAAACCACATTCTGGTTTTGACTCACACAAGGGATGGTAATCTCATCTGATTAAAAATAGAACAGCAGAATCTACAACAAGGCTGATGTAATTCACTTCCCGTACCTGAAAAGTCTGATAAACTTTCCCAGAATCGCAGCTAAAAATACGCCTGATGAACAAAGACTTTATTTGTCTGTTTAGATGAGGTGGTCTTTGGGGATGCTTGCTTGATCATGTGTTTGTCATCTACAACTATCTTGAAAATCAGCATCTTGTCAAATTGAAAGAAGAGCTTTGGTCAAAGAGGACTTTCAGGGGAAATGATGCCTTTGGGGATGATGTTATCTTGTGCATTTTTATTCATAAATTTGTTAAAATAGATATTTCTGTTGTGGAAGTTTGAATAATGTGTGTATTTGGTTGAAATCTATACGATCTGTAACTGCAGCTTAAGCATTTCGCTATTGGTTTGTTTTAAAAGAGGCCATTTAGATGGATTATCAGTCGGGTGGTCATATGCTAAATGGTAAAAGTGTTTCTGCTTTAAGCAGTTTCAACTTTCAGAATGAAATTGTGTGTACGCTTGTAATTTTAATTTTTTAATCGCATCATATCTTGTTTTTTCAAATTATTTTTTATATCAAGGAATAAGCCACAATGAAAACTTACTTTTCCACTATGATAAACAACTTTCAAATTAACAAATAAGTTTGGAGTTTTGATTCTAACGGAACTAAGCATTATTATCAAACAGTTTGTAATCAAAATCATGATTCGTACAATTTTATTTTCACCTATTTTTCACTTATTGATGAAGACCGACAGGTTCCAAAAATGAGGAAATATAATAAGCTGTTGCAAACTGCTCACCAACCAAAAGGAACTATGGTATAAATGCACAAAAAAAATTGCCTGAAGTTTCGACCCTAGCACTAGTAGCAGAGTCTTTCTCGAAGGTTTAAAAAATATCACATGTACAGACTTGTCTATACACATGTTTAAGGCACAATCAGCATAATCGTAAGTCAATACTTGTAATTTATGCAAGCGTCGGTAGTACATGTATGATTTTCTACCCATAAACAGTGGGTTTATCACTGAATCTCAGACTATGTAATCTTTCAGAGTGTACAAACACGTTATCATAATGGACAGTATCTACCACATAAAACCAATCACAGTTTGACACATGTATACTGCGCTCATTTATAGCACACCTCCAAATGGTTTTGCGACTTAATGGTTGTTTAATTTGAGTATTATGGGATTCAAACTGCCTCAAGCTAACGAGCAATCACGGTGGTCTAGTTGGTACAACCATGGAGAAAGTAATTGTATAGGCTTTCAATTTCATTAGTAATATTTATGGTGTCAAAAACAATATTTAATTTGAATGCTTACTCAGCAGTCTGATTAATTTTCATTTGGACGACAAAAACTAATCATGCATGTTCTCTGCCAAAACGCCTTAAATTGATTGAACTACTTGAAGTTGCTGGAATACGTGCCATTAACTACTTAGACTGTTTACCATTTAATCAATTTTTACCAGAAAATTGAACAATATACTCTTTCTTTCTCAGAAAATAACAGTGTTATCCCTGTTTTAAAAAAAAAACCATCCTGACCACTTCCTGGACAGTCAATTCGCTGGAGCATCATGTTACTTTGCAGTTGGTTTATGAAACCACTGTCGATAACAACTATTAGTGCGGTGCTTAAAGACAGTGTCACTATCATGGTCTCGCACAAGTGTTGTATCTTGAGCTGGCAGTTTTAATCCCACATAGAAAAATACTCAGTCTGCGCATGTGCACCTCATTCAGCAGTTAGTGCTTGCAAGGGCAAGGCCATGTTCATTTTTCAAAGGGCACTTCCAATATTGGAAAATCTTAAAGGCTATGGGGAACTTTTGAGGAGGCACCAAGGCCAATACCAGGGGCAATAGAGACCATGACCTCCAGGGCCTGCTTGTAACTCCATGCTTGTCAATATTATAGATTCCCCTTTAAATGCAACCTCTAGGGTTCAATTTAGATGACATCAACCACAAAAACAACAGATGTCACAACCATTGAGAATGTATGTAGGTCAAAGCCCCATTATGGTGGACTAATAATAACTGTTTTTTATTCTCATTCTAGTCAAGCAGATCACAGGGTTTTTTTGTTGACTGGATTCATTCCCATCATCTGGTACACACCATCTGTACCTCAGTGAATGCCCCTACCCCCCCCCCCAACCTAGTGACAATTTCATCAAATTGCCCCCTTGCACCAATTGGCCATATGGCTGCCATGCTCGCAATTTTGCATGTCAAGCTAAATGCAAAATTTGTCAGTGCCATGTAAAATGCCCACAACTCTGTTCAATAACAAAAAATAACAATTTTATCAGTGAGAAGTCTTGGAAAGAAGTGGAAAATACACAACACAGAAACAGAAATGAATGAGAAAAACACAAGCTCATTTTTTTTTTGCTGATGTAAGTTGTTTCTATTTTGCTTTGTCCATATAACAATAACATATTTCAGAGCATACTGTGTTATACATGCACAACTCTTAAACCTCTTCCACTAATAACTTTGTATAATAATCTTAACATATGTACAAATATTTATCAGCTTTAATGCTTTTGAATCATGCAAATGCAGATAATCCATATATTTAATTTATCATTATACATTTCTTACAATATATACAAAGTAGAAGTAATCATTTATAACAGAAAACTAAATTTCTGCAGTGGGGGGGGGGGGGGAGTAGTCATGCACTAAATCAAAACCCATCAAAAAATCCCTCTAGATCTGCGACAGCAAAATGAATACTAAACTCAATTTTATATCAAACAAATATTCAAAATCTATTAATAAATCTATGATAAAGGACTAGCATATACTTGTCAAGTGAAAATCCATGCGAAGGCTAGTTGTCAATTCCATTCAATACAAATTCAATTCCAGAGAAAACACTTAACATTTTTTGGCTTTAAAAAAAAATACTTATGGTATGTGTGTATCAGGTCGGAAGTAGTTTCGATTCCGACCCAGAAAATAATAGAATCCCATACAATCAATCCCATATCTGATAAAAAAGGGACCCTGTTTGTGTAATCTATCCCTGCAGAGCGACAGAACGCAAATAACTTGACAAAGGGGGTCAGTTGTACATACAAACCCGGGCTCTGTCTTTCTCAATAAGACCAAACATGTCCAGACTTGAATTTTCTGGCGAGTGCCTGGGATGCTCCGTTTGCACTCCATTGTGATTCCGGAAATCATACTTCCCATCTCTCGGATTGGACATTAAAAAAAAAAAAAAAATCAACTTTTGTGTACTTAAGTTGAGTGGAATCTTATGAAATCAATATTTTGTAATACGCATGAAATTAATCCCATCAAAGAATTATAACTTTAAATTTAGCACCTCCATGATTCAGCCAATTTGTGAAGGCATTGAGGCTATACTGTAGTAGTACTTAAAGTAGGAAATGTGCGGTAAATTAAATATAACGAACATTATACATCATCTGGCTCATAAACTGTTAAGTCTGTCGAGTGACAAGAGCTTTCATGATTAAAGGCACTGGACACTATTGGTAATTACTCCAAATAACTGTTAGCATAAAAACTTAACTTGGTAACGAGCAATGGAGAGCTGTTGATAAAACATTGTGAGAAACGACTCCATCTGAAGTAACAAAGTTCTTGAGAAAGAGGTTATTTTCTCACTCAAATATTAAAAGGAAGCCTTTTATTGGCATTTAAAAGCACACAATTTTTCACTTGTTATTTTATGCATTACATGTATATTGGGATACACCAAGTGAGAAAACTTGTCTTTGACAACCAAAGGTGTCCAGTGCCTTTTAAGTACGAAACGAGCAGCAAATTAAATACATTAAACCATGGCGGTGGAATTCCCATGATCGAACATTGTACATCGTTCTGGCTTCATAAACTGTTAAAGTCTAACCGAGTGACAAACGCTTTACATGAAGCACAGTGGCATCATGGTAGCATGCAGTCCACAATACAGTAGACCACATCCTGTTATAAGACTACTGGTTTCCTCTGAGTGAACCCACAACCTTTCCCAAGTATAACTACCCTGCCAGGAATGTGTCCGCTATGTAATTGACACTCAATTTTTAGCCTTTAGAAAAAGAAAAAAAAACCTGCAGGAGTTGAAGGGTGACTTTTATGTTTTACTTGGCATTTTTCTAAAGGTCGTTGAAGTACAACCATATCTGTACCTGAGTACACTTTGACATACGGGAAAACAATTACCTTAATCCTTATCTAAAAATTTCCCACATGATTTACATGAAACTTATACACTAGGTAATTTGAGGTACATGTGATATGGAGCAATTGGTAATCTTTATTAAAACTGTTGCGTAACACCTGGACAAAATCAAACCTGAAAACATGGAGGTGAAAATAAGGGGGCTGGACACTTCTTAGATAATGTACAAGTACCTTCTTCAAAACAGCATTATCATTGACAACAAATGAGTTTAGCACAGATGTTGAAAAATCAATATTTTAAGAAGCGGTTATCTTCCACCCTGGAGGTAAAACAACAATAAAAACAACAAAACCTGTGAAAGGATTGTCTTTGTTTATGCCATGGTCAACCACAGGCCAGACTCTCAAGCATCAAGGCCATAAGGATTTGATGTACAATGGTCTTTAACAGCTGCTTGCATGTTGGCAGTTAACAATACAGTGGCCATGATAGGGTATTGTGGCTGTGTGTGTATACACTGACCATACAGGTACACACAAACAGCAAGGACTAAAAATTGCACCAGGAAGGTCGCGCTTATATCAGGTACATGTACATGTACAATATGATTCTGATCAATATTAAAATAATAATATAAATTATTTTCCGTGGAGTGAATCAGTGAATAGATCCTTGGCATAGCTTGACTTGTGGCATGGACATGCATAGAAACCAAGGCCAATGCCTTGATAAAACTCCAAAGATTTTGTGTCAATAATTTTAATGAAATTATCCTTTAAAGTTCAATAGGTTCACCTTGAACATGTTCTGTACTTCTAGCACACATCAATATCATAGTGCTGTGGCTATTTTGCTTTTCACAGTCGCCTTTCGATACCATCGTGAGGAATGGTGCTATAGGATAACGATTTCATCAGGCACTTATGCATAGCAAAATATTTCGGCTGAACATATTTGTTTGCACACTGAATGCTGTTACTGAGTAGCAAATAATGATTTTTGAATATCAACTGATACATTTTGCATGACAACATTTTATAAGGATTACAAGTTGTTGTCACTCCATGTATGGAGGGATATGAACAAATATGACCAAAGAAAGTACATTAAACAAAAGCATTGTGAACAATAACTTAGTCATGGACAAGTCGTTAAATGTTTGTGCGGTAACGCTCTCTGGCTCCAGACAACTGGCCCCTTTTTAATATTTTGAATGGGTCAGAGATGCGAAACCAGCAATCTCACAAGAGTTAAGTTGCAAGAGAGCGCTTTCACCATGAAAAAGATTAAACAACTTGTCTGTCAGTCTACCATACGTATAAACACTGGATCTTTCAAATAAATTTGTCAAGTTTTCAGCATTTTACTAAGTTGACAATATTAAGGATAAACAGTGTCGTCATCAAATGTAAAGTATTATATTATTCACCTTTAGAAATTGTGCTGTGTCAATAAAAAGTCAGATAAACTTTAAAGTGAAACAGGGAGTCAAGTACCATAGCAAGAATAACATCTAATTAATACAACTTCCTTCCTGCACAAATTATATAAGTGGAATGACTAAAAAGACACTGATATTGAAAGTGAGACACATGCACTTAGAAGTTTCAATTCTTAACTTAATTTGTGCGACTCTACCGAGATATACAAGTTTTAGTAATGACACCAATCTTTGGTTCTACTACAACTGGCATTTCAGGGACCTCAAACCGTCGCATGCGAACTCTCTGCTTGTAATGGTATTCGCGAGAATACTCTTTTAGTGTGCGCGGTAGAGCCAAGTGTGTGATTCCATCGTACGATGTGTTCGAACAGATCGTCGCACGGGCCAACTCTTGGAGGGATGGTGGGTTCGGCCGGGGCAAAGGTGTGGTAAGCATAGGTTCAAAGAACATGCAGAAGTTGGGGTCTTTGTAATGTTTTAGGAGCCCACAGATTGTGTCTGAAGCATAGACACCAGGATCGTGAGCGTCAAAGCTAAACTTGTGTTTCCATTGTTCGATCCTAGCATGAAGAGTTCGTCCATACCGACGGAAACTGACAGAGAAAACAAACTCGTCATGGGCGCTATCTCTCAACAGGAAAGTCCCCTCCGGCTTATTCTCCAGTAGAAGATCTGCCTCGAAACGATCGATCTTGCCCCAATAGAAACTACTGTCCATGATGCTCTTCTGGTCGGGGACTAAACAGTGCATGTAGTCAATCTGTGTGTGTACAGTCCTTGGAATGTAAGTCCCCTCTGGGGTCAGGGAGCCATACTGATCGTAGATATTTGCAGTGGTATGAGTTGATCCTGCAAGAACTGGATAACCTGCTTTTGGGGAGGTGTTCAGTAAGGCCTCGGCTACTGCAGCTGCTGCAGATGGGCCCGGTTTCTCTTCTTCCTTGCACTCTTTGGGGCTGTTTTTCTCGGTAGGGGCGGTAGCTTTTGTGTCCGCTGCCTCTGCATGTGTTTCCACCTTCGTCAAGAAGTGGTCAAAAGGCTGATATCCTGGTGGTGGGTCCACACCCTCTCGTATCTCTTGTTCACGGAGAACCCTCTGAATGTCATCTTCACTTTCAATAGGATAATCTTCAGGATTAAACTCCTCTAGATTAATAACCGGTGTGTAACGTCTTGGTTGACGCGCGTCTAGTTCAGCTTTTGATGATTTTCCTTTAGTTTTTAGAGTTCCCTTTCCAGTGAAAACTTCCCCGATACAAGATTGAATACTTTTTGCATGAGGCCATCCTTTCCTACGAGTGTTAAAGTCTCGGCAAGGCAAGTCTTTGCAATTGGAGGATTTGTCCTTTGTGCCTAACTTCCGCATGATTCTCCCGCTAAACGACTTTGATCGAGGTCGAGGGGACTCTAATTTGACGTCTTTGACACCGGTTGAGGATACCGAGTCTGTATTTGAGCTCCTCCTTTTACGTCCCTTGTGTCGGAACCTTGCAACGAACGCCGTAGCAACACGACCAATTCCTTGCCTCTTTTGTTGTTTAGAGGAAGGTTCTTCTGTTTCTGAACTAGATGAGTTAACAGTTACTGAATTGTCACCGATATCCATGATGATACGATTGGCATCAGCATTGTGCTGCTGCTGCTTATTCCCAGCTAAACTCTTTCCGTGCCTAGTTCTCGTTTTGAAACGATAATTCCTCACTTTCGGACGTACAGACGGCCCAAGAGTTGGCTCTATTTCAGATGTTTTTCCACATGACTTGCATGGCTTGGCTTCCTCCTGTCCTGGCACAATTGGAGATTTAGCGGCTTTGCTTGCAGATTCGATATTCCCTGAGCTGTTATTGACGCCATCACTTTTTTTTGTGGCGCCTTTGCTGTGCGAAGCATTGGAATCATCGTCTCCATATTTGCGCCAATCGGCTGTTTTTACTGTCGTTCCAAGCCTCTTATCCGCTGAGTCAATATCAGTGACTTGAAGCTGCAACTCTGGGGACGAGTTAGAGCGTTGCTTTGAAGCATGAAGACCCTTCTTCTTGGCCGCCATGATAATGCTTGCGAGCTATAAAGAAAATAATCACAAGCATTTTAGAAATAAGCATTGTACAAAACATCTTTAACATCTAGGACAATTTGAATGTGATTTCTTCATTTGAAAAATACTTCAAATAACTTGACTATTGAGAATCAAATTAAAGCTTGCTTTTTTCTTATTCTTAATCTTTCCATGATTGAAACTTGGCTAATTAATACTAATCACACAAAAATAAACTATTAAGTTGTACACAGGTCTAACAACACTTCCACTGTATTTGTACCAAGTCAAGTGATCAATAAGTGGTGTGGAGAAACTGGGTCAATCTATCTTCCTCGCGAGTGTTGATTGTAAAATTAAAAAAAGTTCAGAATCGAGTGTACAGCAAAAATAGAAGTTCGGTGCTCAAAATAAATGGGCCACAATTTCATAAACAATCGTATTCGCTGTGTAAACGTACTAACCCTAGAGTGATTGCAAAGTGCAGCAAGTATGAATCAACCACATGACAAGGGCCCATTACCATACAAGTAAAGTCACCTACATCAGTTTACAACTGGTTGACTTTCAACAACTAAAAAAAAAGGTTACGTACCACTTCAGACTTCGAGGTTTTCTCGTCAGTTCCGAATTCAATAATCCTTCAACAAGTCCGTCAGAGAACTAGCAGACCTAACCACATCCCTTCTCCCCGCTCCATGTGAAGAAATCACGGCAGGCAGACGCTTTTATTGGAATGGTTGGCCTGCAGTCAGCAACAGAGAAAGTCCCTAATTATGACACAGCTAGAACCAAACGGCACACACAAGTCAGTGAATTATATTCTTGTGTGCATTATGTTATGTGCATGGGATATACCATCAGTACACACACACGTTTATGCATGAATGGCATACGGTCACCGCCACCATTAAGAAATCGGAAGTAATGACGTCATATGAATAATTAACCTAAATTATTGAGTGGATGAGGCGCGCTGTTATTTCCCCAGTGGGTTTATTTGATGAGGATAAGTTTACAAGCATAGCGAACCCCAAAGTACAATTATCTTGCACAAACTTATAATACAATTTAAAGTAGCGCTGCACAGATACAAGCCGACATATGTGTTGAACTACTAAATGTTTCAACCTACTTAGTTCTCTACGTGTACTTTATTGGTTTATCAACAGCTTTTTTCCATCACGTAAAAAATATTTAGTGGCACACAAGGAGAGCGCCCTCAATAGTTTGCTGTCATCAATTCGCGGGAAATCTCGAAGTATTGCGCGAAACACTAGATAAATTTACAGTTATATTCTACAGAAGTGGTAATCCCAAATACTCTGGAGTTTTAGCTGCTATGTTTGGTGTCTTGTACTAATCTTCAGTGTGAAAAGGTAAATAATACGATTTTTGTTATAAATTTATGGCTTTTCTTTTTAGAACTTGCAGAATGCTTTAACAAAATGTCGATGTCAATATGTAAAAAAACTAAGCGACGTCCAATGATTATGAATGAAAACAATGTCGGAAATACACGACCCTTCTATCTATTATATTAAGATTAACTATTCATTATTGTCTTATTGATGAAATCCTGAAAGTTGGTATACTTATTCATTTGATATTTCATAAACAAAATGTTGATAGTTTATTTAGTGGGCAGTCGGGGTCAGGTTGGCTAGGTCCTCCGGTAACATTTCCCTGCCATATCTGTCGATTTTTTCCGGTTGATTTTCGGACTGGAGCCATGATGACTGAGTGCATCCATGAGGATTTTGTTTTTTTCAGTCCCTACCTGAGTGGGTTCCTTTACTACAGGGTGACAAGGGTTTTCCTCCCGGAAAAGTTTCCGTGTGGGGCCACCACTTTTTCATTCGATATTAAAATTAAATAATAAAGTATCCCTTTTTGTAAAAATTAGTGAAAAAGTGGTGGTGCCATACAGAACGAAAGTTATCCTTCCTCCCATGCTAAAACTTGGGGTGATAACTGATATTTCCGTCGGCATTTAGGATGTTTTGCCGACCAGATTCAGAATGATGCCTAGCCTGAACATTGATTAGTCTGACGTCACACTTTGTTCAGGCTCGTCAATGCGGCCAGAGAGTGGCCTCTTCTTTCTACCTAGCATAGGTCAATCTCAGCCATTTGCACCTTTCACGTAGATTCACATGCAGATGACCACAAGTGAAGCTGCCAAATGTGACCTCGGCGGACCAATCAAAACTCAAATATGTAAAGCCCACGGCACTGCACTTTTATCCAATGAAATGATCCAGCGCAATGAAATCAATGGCTCTTCAAAGCAATGGTAAAGACAGGGGACTAGTCTAAATGTTGCCTAGCTCCTGTACACAGCAAAGAGGGTAGATACAATCGACTTCTGCCAGTGCCAGCTTCAGACATTTACACACCTCATATCTCATAACAAGTCAAACTTGTCAGCTTAAACTACTGTTGCTTAGCTATATAATGGATGGATTTTATGTTCTTGAAAAAAGAAAAAAACAATGGTTTTTACTGTACTCTCAACAACGTGCAAGTAGACACTGTACCCGTGGCGTGTCATGGCCTAGCGGTTAAGAGACTGGACTCAAGCTCAGGTGTTTTTAATCTCAGCAGAGTGTTGGTTCGAGTCCCAATCGTGATACCTGTGTCCTTCTCAGTTTCATTCTTAATCCAAACATTTTAGTGGTGTGTAGTAGAGTTAGAAACATTAGGAGAGCTGAGCATTGAGGTCACCTAGTGTCAATAATTGATGTGTGAAACTGGCCCTTTGGAAGGAAAAAGGAATCAATGTTGAAACTTTGTTTTTGTTTAATCCGTCCTAATTTGTTAACATTATTTCTCTTCAGATTTCCGTCCATCCAGCGAGATGCCTCTCAACAAGCAAGAGATGCGTTTGGGTCACAGTGAGGGCCATACAGATGTCTGCTATGAGGAGACGGGGAACCAGATCTTGACGTGTGGGAGTGATGGAGATGTCAGGATATGGGAGAGCATGGATGATGACGATCCACAATCGATCAATGTTGGAGAAGCTGCCTTTGCAATTGCAATGAAGGTATGGATACAATATAAATGTTGTTCCCGGCTTGAGTAAAGCCCTGTTCAAACTTCCTGCCAGAATTTTGAAGACACAATATATAGCAACGATTGATTCGCATCAGTTGACTTGTGCTGAACTCTTGCTGAACTCCTGCGAAACACTCGCTGCGAAAACAGCCCTGTTATGTCAACATTCGTATCGCATTCGTCGGTATGAACTGTGCTCAACAATAGTCCAATTGATAACAAAAGTTCACATATCATATGTTGTTAGGTAAGGTTGATTTCAGCTGTTACCCAGCTCCACCGGATACCAACATCCGTTCTTTTCAATAATTCGCCATTGGTAAAATGATTTTCCTGTACAGCAGTGAGTCGGTATGCAGGAATTGGGGCTGAGAGAAAACATGACCCTTGGTTGCCATGGAAAATTGTTTTTAAAAAAATAAACTTTTTATTAAATAAAATTAAATGAAATGTTGATTTGATTAATGTGTGTTTTTTTTCTAACAGGGCGGCAAGCTGTACACTGCCTCAGAGGCTAACACTATCCAGGCTCATACTTTTCCAGAGGGGGCCGCTGATGGTATCGTTACTCGCTTCACAGCGCCAGTCACACACTTCTGTCTGAGTCAAGACGGAAATAAAGTCCTGGGTGGTGCAAGGTAAACTGTCGTATCAATAAACTCCTTTTTTATAGATGTTAAATTTGCATCGGGGATAAAGAATATTAATTTTGGTTGTTACCCATGTACACCGATGTGTGTTAGCACTGTATACTCGATACTTACCCGAATTCTGTGAAAAGAAATCACAGGCATATTACTCGGGTGGGATTCAAACCCATGACCTTTGTATTTCTTGAGCAGTGTCATACCAACTAGACCATCAAGATTGCTCAATGGCTAGAGGCAGTTTGAATCCTATGCTTAGCATCCTAAATTCCTTCCCTGCAAGGTTTAAATTTGTAGCGGTTTAGACAAGATAAGTTCAAAAGAGACTTGTACTAATCAAATCTTGATTAATTTTTCTATTTAAGAAGGTTAATAAAAGATAGGTTATTAAAATTCTCTAGCATACAGGGCCCAATTTCATGGCTCTGCTTACCACCTAATACTGCGCTTACGAAGACCAGTTATCCACTTATTTCTGTGCTTGCTCTGTAAGCATAGAATGCCTGGTATATGTGGAGTACGCACGCGCATAAACCAGAACTCCCTGCTAACTCATAAAGCCGCAGGTCCCGTGTGTTGTGTACAATGCAACTAAAAGAACCCAATGCACTTATTGTAAAATGAAGGGGTTTGCCCCTGGTCTGATCAGCAGTATATTGTGCCACATCACCTAGTAAACCAATACATGGTGCTACAAAGGAATAGGTCCACGGAGCTCCACACAAACCTTGCAGGAAAAAATACTGAGCGCTTTGACACGCCTGTAGGGAGGTGATAAAGTGCCATATTAGAACCTAGTATTAGTGTTAATATGATTTCTTTAATAATATAGTAGGAGCGTTAGCTAACCTGTATGCTTAGAATGATTGTGACGTTGTTTTATGTTATTCCTTTAGTGATTTTACAATGAAGTATGTTGACGTTGAGGGCAGCAACCAGAAGACCTTCCATGGCCATAACGCACCTATCCTCAGTGTAGCAATCGACCCTAAACTGGAATACATTGTAAGTAAATGGAATCATCATTGACACCACAAACTGACACATGCAGACCAGTGGAAAGTAGTAATCAGAGAAAACAGTGTTAAAAGTTGAACGCTTTTTAGTATCAAGCTTTCCTTCAAAGATTTCTGGGTGTTTTTAACTATTTTTTTTTTCTTAGTGGAGACAGTTATGATATTCTTCCTACGTTATGTCTGTTTCTTAGTCTGTGGGCAGTGCTTGGCGGGCCTACCCAGATCTAACAATTTTTGCCCAGCGCTCTTGAGCAAAATACACCGTGCCGCCCAGCACAGATTTCCATCAGATTGCACTTCAGCAATGATGGCCATATATTTACACATGAATAATTTTGTTGAACTGCTAGCCCTTGGTATCCATAGCTTGTAACTGATTTTACTTCTGTCCATGATTTTAGGCGTCCTCCAGCTGTGATGGAACTGTCAAGATCTGGAACATCGCCGACCAAGCTTGGGAAAAATCTGTTTCCCTTATTCCTAAATGCAGTGATGCAAGGTAAACAAAGGCCAAAAAACAACGACCAGCTCTAAACAGACAAATTCATCAATTCCAATAAAAGACAATTCCTAACCTGACCACAGCTATTTAACTCAAGAGGTTTGCGGTAACACAATGTGAGTGTCTCTTTTTAAGTAGTGTTGGTTCTGAAAAAGAAATGGTGGTAGTGTTTCAGAACCAACGCTACTCAAACAGAGATACTGTTATGGTGACTGCAAACTTCTATTTGTTATACTTCCACCATGCAAAGTTTCAAATCCTACTCACAGCTTATTTAATTGTTCATCACTTACGTGTATGGGTTACTTTTTCTTTTAATTTTCAGCTTGTCGAAAACCTTGTGTAGGTTGTCGTGGAAACCAAATTCAGGAGAGGTGAGTAGAGACCGAGTGTGGAGAGAGAATCTTGTGACTGTACTAAAAAAAGGGGGGGTGGGAACAAAGAGTTATGTCCCAAGTACTGAGTTGGAGTGGCAAGTTGAAAATTTTCTGAATGTTAACTGGACGGGGAAAAAAAAAATTCCTCAGCAAAATTTGGCTGTGCTTGCTCCTAATCCATGGAAGAACAAAAGTTCTCGGACTTTTGCCAATAGGTGGATACAGCTGTATTTATAGTCTGATAGACGCAGTACGACACCTGAAGACAATTTGTTTGTTTTGGCGGCAGGACAGCAGACGCCAGTCCCCATGGGGTTGAATCATTGGGACTTCCTACCTCTGCAGACTCCGTGCCCTTTGGGATGTGATGATTGATGGCGCTCTTAATATAGTCAGAAACTATTTGCATAAACCGTCATCTGAAACATATGCTGGCGTTTTCCGTTATTTCTAACCTCGCTTCTGTTTCAGAAGTTCTAGTCTTAATATTAATTTCCCAGATTATAACCTCTTTCCTGCTTTTAAATTTCTTCAATTCCCCAAAGGTATGAATAATGTTTTACTCCTCTAACAATTTGTTCCCTTGTTTTTTTTTCTTTCTTTATTAGCTGTTGGCTGTTCCCCTGGAGAAAGAAATCCAAGTATTCGAGAGGGACACATGGGACATGGCATTCACGTTGACCCCAACAGAGGTCACCGGATTTATCTCCATTGTCCAGTGGTCTCCCTGCGGTCAGTTCTTGGCCTCTGCTAACACTGATGGAAGTATCTGTATCTGGGATGTTGGGTCAAGGGAGTGCATTGATAGGTAGGAAGCCAGTCTCGTCAGCAAGAGACCAAAGTTAAATTTCATTATGATTATTTCTTATATAGAGCATTTCACAATAACGTATCAATGCGCTTTACACTAGTGCCCTGGTCATTAGGCCAACAACATTCCTTAATCTTTCTCAGCTCCCTGGGGAGTATACAGCCCTGAGCTGCCTCGGCGCTCCAGTGGCTTTTTCATGCACAATATCAACCTCTACCGTCGCAGGTACCCATTTTATGCCCTTGAACAATAACAAAAATCTGTCATTTATTGGCATAAAAAGTCTAATAAAGCCTGCACCATGTGAACATGTAGATCAGCCCTTGTGCTCAAAAAGTTGTTCCTACTTTTTTCTAAGGACCAATTATCATGCCCTTTAGAATCTAAGCTGGAGCCAAGGAAGATAGGAGATGTGGGAAAAGTGCCCCTAGTTAAAAACTAACAACCAAGTTGTTGATTTATTTGTTTGTACATTTTATTTTGTGTAGGACTAAACACAACAAGGGTCTATCAATCTGTGGATTAGTCTGGCACCCAAGTGGTGGTAATGAGATTGCGTATACTGATGTCATGGGAAATGTAGGCGTGTTGGACAACGTTATACCAGCGCATAGGAAGAAGGAATCTCGGGTAAGATCAGTGACGGGACACCATTTGTTTGCGAGTAAAATCTTCTGGTTTTCAAGAAACATTTAACCTCTGGTAATTGTCAAATACCAGTATTCTCACTTGGTGTATCCCAACATGCATCAAATAAAAAATCTGTGAAATCTTAAAAGATAATAATGAAAAGAAAAAATACCCTTGTCTAAATAAAAGGCATCAGATGAAGTCTTTCATTATTTGAGTGAGAAATTACCTCTTTCTCAAAAACTTTTACTCTAAAGGGAGCTGTTTCTCACAATGATTTATACTATCAACAGCTCTTCACTGCTCATTATCAAGTAAGTTTTTATGCTGACAATTAGTTTGAGTAATTACCTATAGTGTTTGAATCAAATCATCATTGTATATCACTAAAAATCGCATCAAGATAAATTGTTTTTTTTGTTTAAAATCTGCACAGTGTTTGGATTTGTAACCAATCAGGTCTTCTCTTTGAATCCATCCAGGTATCTGAATACAAGCAGTCTGCCGATTTGTTTGATGACGAAGCCATTGACGAGGACTTCCTGGATGCCGTTACGCAAGCCGAGGTTGAGAATAAACTGACCAATGAGGATGAAGATGGTGATGATGTCACACCGGCCACGCAACACAAACGCATAATGCAGATTCAAGACGATGACAATTCAATTGGTTAGTAGAGAATTGAATAATCAAAAGGGTATACTGCTTCACGCATAATTTCACAGAGACCTGGGCCTCTGACGCCCATGGTCTTTGCCTTGATGCCCTTTCAAAAGTTTTCCATACACATTTTCCACTGGAAGTGCTCTTTGCGAGAAGAAAATGGCGTTGCCCTCACACAGGTGAAACTCTTGCTTGGTTTTCTATGACTGGTTTTCTATTGAACCAGAGGTGGGTTTCACAAAGAGTTCTCGAGATAGTATCCCATCCTAAGTTAGGACTAGTTTGAAGTTTTTACTAACTCCCAAAAAGTCCTAGGACTAGTCCTATGTTAGGATTTTTTGTGTGAAATCGACCCCAGAATACAAGCCCACCCTGATTGAATCCTGAAACTTTTCTTTTCCAGATGGCAGTTCCCGTGTCGGTGATGATGGGGCTAGCATCATGTCCGGCGCACTTGACGCCATGCCACCCAAACCAGTTGTGTACCAAGGTCCCCAACCTACCCCTCTACAGAAACCATTTATCCCCGGTGCCACGCCTGTACACCTATCAAGTAGATTCATGGTAAGTTTGTGATTATTTAATGAAATAAAGACCTGACCTATGTCTGAAGACTGGCAGGAGTATATTTGTTTACAAGTTTGTATTTTGCCCTCAAATATTTGTGTAAATCTTGTAAGTTGACACTTTTTCCTTTTGGCTTTGCTCATGAGGTTATGGCATGCTCTGGCAGCAATATGCACCACTTCACCTTGTATCCTATCAAGGTGTTGTATCATGTTTGTTCCTCACTAAATCATTCTTAACAAGCTACTCCAGATTTGATAATTCTGTGCAAGGGTTATCTTTTATAACAGCAAACAGCTAATTATAAATCTACAGTATTATTATTATTACTACTTGTCTTACATCTAATTTTCTAGAAATGGAATTCCGTTGGAATCGTACGTTGTTACGACACAGACGACGAATCCTCCATCGATGTTGAGTTCCATGATACCTCGGTGCATCATGCCATGCATTTTGATAACCAGTTGAATCATACAATGGCCGACCTATCAGCAGAAGCCGTTCTGCTAGCCAGCGAGGGCCAGGGGGATACAGCAAGGTAAGATTCAACCTCAATCCCAGCAGCTGATATTGGACTATGTTTCTGTTAATGTTTTGTTACCACTCGTCGCGCTGGCCCAAAATCTGCACAAGTTTGACAAGGGCCCAAATCCGTTTTTGGTTTTCATGACCTGCTCACAGGCCTGTGTAACTAACTTGACTCATTTGAAATGGAATCGTGTCAAAATACTTGCATTTCACAATTGCGCACTAAGCGTCTTACAAGGTCCATACAAGCGCTCAAATTATTTTTCAACAAGCGTGCACCCTAAGTAGCCACCCTTGTGAGCCAATCAGCATTGTTTCTCAGTACATCCCTACCTGGGTAAAGTGACGAGATGCCGCTGGGTAGATAAAGTGCTTCATAAGAACTGCATATTTTTAGTACTTTTATAACTGTACTCAAAATGTCTTTTTGTTTTCTCCTAGCCAAGTCATCTGTTACCATTTTGCGTCCTGGGACAACCAGAAAGATTGGAACACATCCATGCCCAAGGGAGAAAATATCAAGGTAAATAAACACAGGATAATCAACATTATTTTTGATTTCATAATAGGCCTATTCTATAGACGATGTGACCTATGTTTACATTCAAACCGCCCTCTGTTGACAAAACACTACATACGTCATGTTTCGCCGGGCACTGAGTTGCGTAGTCATAGTAAGATTGCGTACACTTTCTAGCTGGCTGCCAAAACACAAAGGTTTTGCCCGGCGGTATGCGCGCGAATCATGTTATGGTTTTTCGTGTGACGTCAGAGGTCACATCGTCTAACTAGATTGCTACATAATATGACATGCCTTAAAACAAAAGCATTTGTTCATTGGTGTTCTAGTCAATACCCATGCCCTTTCCTTTCCCTACTTCTACTTGATGTAATTTTTTTAACATATTAAGTTTTTTTAACTGTGAGTCATGTTTTAATAAACAATTTTTGAATTGAATTGAATTGAATTGAATACTTTGTACAGGCGGTGACCCTTGGTTTTGGATGGGTAGCTGTAGCTACAGACAAGCGATTAGTTCGACTGTTTAGCATTGGTGGTATGCAGAGGGAAGTAATTGCAGTACCAGGTCCAGTGGTGTGCCTTGCTGCTCATGGTAATCAGCTACTTGTGGTGTACCATGCTGGAGCAGGTAAGTGTTTCACATGAGGTTGTGGTTTTTGTCAAGATTGTGCTTGATTTTAAGTTTAGATTTTGTTTGTTTGCACTGTTTAAACCTTTTCATGCATGTACGTCCTTCGGACGGGACGTAAAGCCGTTGGTCCCATGTGTTTTGTAACGCGTGTAAAAGAACCCAGTGCACTTATCGAAAAGAGAAGGGGTTCGCCCCGGTGTTCCTTGTAAACCCTTAAGGTGCTACATAATTGGGTCTCAGAATTCATCACTGCAATAACCTATCTTTCTGAAAGTTTGTATATACTCAGCGCCTTGAGTACCTTGTTTGGTAGATGCGCGCGCTATATAAGACTTCGATATATATATCGTTTATTTTAGTGATAAATTTGTGATAACAATACATTTTTATTTTTTTTTCATTATTGTTATATATATATATTTTTTTAATGGTGACCCCCAAAAACATAGGCACATAAAAGCACTCTCAAGAGTGAGCGCTTTGTGTGATCTTTATATTTTTGGCTCATTGACTAATGTACTAATGTACTAAACACTAATGTAAAGCGCATTGGTAGGTTACTGCAACATGAACTCCTGTGCCCTGCGAGAAAAAACTGACCAGCCTGGATTGGATTCGAACCTACACTCTTCAAACATAAGTATAGAGAAAGTATACTTATACTCTCCTCAAATCCGAAGATTGTATTTGTTTTCTTGGTGTTTGCAGGAGTACCGGGGGAGCAATGCCTTGGAGTCCAGTTACTGCATGTCGGTGGAAAGAAGAAACAACAAATCTGTGGTGGTCGGTTACCAGTGAGCCCAAAGGCGTCCCTTGCATGGTTGGGGTGAGTGCTTGGCAATGCAACAACAAAAATAATACTTTGTAAACATGTTTTTTTTAAAACTTGATAATGCTTGAATCATACTCAAATCAAATCAAATCGGGACTATTACTGGCATTATCATCGTGTACACAAATGAGTTTTTAGCACAAGTGTAATGTCACATGAAGCAGTTTGAAGTCAATCAGCTCTTGGCAGTTTTTTTTGTATACAAAAATCATTTAATTTTCACGTAAACTTTCATACATTTTTTCTGTGAAAGCAAGCAACCAAACTGTTGTTTTAAATGTTTTGGTTACCTTGGAGTAAAAGAATTTTCTGTATGACAAGGCTCTTAAGATCGACAGTGTTGTGATAAATATCGATGCTTTACCTTTCTCTCTTGTTTGAGCCTTGTTTGTTATGGTTTCTAGTTTTTCAGCTGAAGGGACACCTTGTGCCGTTGACACTGAGGGCGTGGTCAGAGTCCTGAATAGATCTATGCTGACATGGATGCAGATTGCTAACACCAAGAACCATGTGAGTAACAAAGGCACCTCAACAAATCATTATTGTTTTAACACTAAAAAAGGGATAAATTGGGATGTTTGGAACTGTTATTAAGCAAATTGCTAAGACCAAGAACCATGTGAGTAACAAATTCACCTCAACCAATCTTTATTGTTTGCTCTTTGAAGTATAAAACATTGCACACTAAAAATTAAATTGGGATGTTTGGCACTGGTAGAAAGCCGATTGCTAACACCAAGAACCATGTGAGTACGAAAGGCACCTCAACTTATTTTTATTGTTTGCTCATTTGAAGATTAAACTTAGCAACAAAAAAGGTTTAGGATAATGCTTAATATTGATTGTTTTTACTCCAGATACTCAACTTACATTATTATTATGTGCCAAACTTATAACAGATTTAATTTGTTTGTTGGAAAACAGAAATGTTGAGACCCTAGATGGAAAAACTATTCCAGGTGTTGAAATAAAATTTATGTTTTGCAAGCATGCAATGTTTCAGCTTACCGGCTGATTCCCTTTTGTTACAAATTACAAAGTTGCACGCCTGGTTGTCTTCAGAATGTATAGCACTACAGCCTGAGTGAATCTACGCTAAAACCCACAGCTTCAGTTTGATGGGGTGGATTTCACAAAGATTTGAGTCTAGTCTTATCTCGAGTTACTCGTCCTAACTTAGGACTAGCCTTATAGGAACACGTTGCCTTGGATCGGACGAGTTGGTCAAAACAAAAGCGTTTGTAACCGTTTTTTATATAATGCATATGGTTGGAAAGATGTTTTAAAAGTAGAATACAATGATCCACACAAGTTTGCCTCGAAATTGCGTGGTTTTTCTTCTACTGTGCGAACTAACATGGTCGGCCATTTATGGGAGTCAAAATTTTGACCCCCATAAATGGCTGACGTGTTAGTCGACGAGGTAAAAGGAAAACCACGCAATTTCGAGGCATGTTTGTGTGGATCATTGTATTCTACTTTTGCAACATCTCTCTACCCATATGCATTTTATAAAAAACGGTTACAAACGCTTTTCAAAGACCAACTCGACCGATCCAAGGCAATGTGTTCCTTTAAGTTTATGATAACTCCAAAGAGTCCCAGGACTAGTCCTATGACTATCTTTGTGAAATCGACCCCTGGTTATACAATCAAGACCATCTTGAAACTTGTTATCAGGTGTAAATAATTAATTTAAGATTGGTTTTTTGTGTTCCTTTTCCTTTCAGACTAAGAGTCGATCAGACCATTTCTGGGTAGTAGGATTGAACGAGAGCCCACAGCAGCTGCGATGCATTCAGTGTAAAGGAGCTCCCTTCCCTCCAACGCTACCCAGACCTGCTGTCATGGTGCTACCGTTCCAAATTCCACTGTGTGATCTGGAAACGGAGAAGGGACAGATAGAGGTAATGAATTCTGGTTCTATATATATTTAGTTTGCGGTATCACCATGTGTGTATCTATTTGTTGGGTGGATTATGAAGAGCATTATGAAGCTCTTTGCCGTGAGTAATATTTGGGAACGAATCAACAATAGAAAGGTTTTGCAAAGCTATGAATATGGATGCAGATAGGTATACAGCAACCATAAGACAACGGTCTCCCGAAGACGAACAGGTCATACTTATCAAAACGTCGAGTTGAAATCAATGGTTCTTTTCAGAACCACCCAAACTCATTTAGAGAAAGTCATTACATGGTGTTTCAGCAAACCTTTCCATATTGTATTTCCACCATGCAAAGTTTCAAATCCTACTCATAATGGAGTACAGTGGCGGACAGTTTGATATATTTCTGTTTATACTTTCTGTTTTTCTTCAGGAATCATATTGGAGAGCGGACACCTTGAGCAGACATATTGACTACAGCACATCCCAAGGCTATGATGAAGACGAGATGAACAAAGCACAGGCTGAGCGAGAAAAGCAAGATAGCATCATGAAGCTCTTTGCAGTGAGTAATAGTTTTGCAATTCACCACCTTTGTGAATTGAGGCATTGCACGTTTGGTATTAATACATGTTTGGTTTGCTGTAACACCATGTGTGTATCCACCTAGCTAGTAGATACACACATGGTGTAAATGCAAACTAAAAGAATATATAACTGAATAAGATTATACAATGTTTTGTTTGCAGTTGGCCTGTCGCACCGACAGGGAGTTCCGGGCTGCGGAGATCTGTCAGCTGATGACATCCCAGCATGCCGTGTCCCTCGCCATCAAGTACGCCAGCAGATCACGCAGAATGGCGCTGGCCGAGCGACTCAACCTATTGGCACAGCAGATGATGGAAGAAGAAATGGCTGCCATGGAAACGGAGCAAGAAGAAGAAGAGGAGAATGATGTGTATCAGGCACCACCTCACACAGCGTAAGAATTTTTTTAAAGCATCCAAAGAGGTAGTATCATCATTACCTTTGGCGTTATTGTTTCTGCTACTTTCTTTTTTGTGGCGTGTCTCAACAATTCAATCAGTATGCTTGACTGAGTAGTTGAAAAACGGTAGTGGCGACTCAACTAAGCAATCAATAGTCATGACTTTGACACTAGACACACTAGTCGCCCAGGCATAATTCCAATTTCATCAATGTGGCTCTCTCTATAGGAGGGACAGAAGCACGTCTGAATGGTCAACGTTATCTAGATCAAGACCTGCAAATCGCCAGGCATCCACACAAGATCATGAGGAGGAGGAGGAGGAGGAGGCTGAGGTAGAAGACGAGGATCAACCGATGGATGAGGATGGTGAATATGATGAAGATGGAGGAGATGGTGAGATGCCTGAGATGAAATCAAGACAAACTCCCGCACTGGTCATCAAACCTAGGAAAGGTACAGCATCTGAATTATTGATTGATTTTTCATCTTTACAATTTCAGTTCAATTTAGTTCTATACCATTTCCATTTCCCATACAAATTAAAATTAAATCAAGTTGCAATAGAAAACTAATTAGGGAAATGGAGGCAAACCCTGATAAGCAGTTGTTTTTGTTAGAGAAACTCTTAAAGGAAACTCTAGATAAGTTCAAAAGTGGAATTTGACAGTCTTACGCATATTAGGTTCTCCTATGAGTTTGATTAATTAAGATATATAAAATAGCTTGATTGCAACCCAAGGAAAGAAGGGCGCTTCTGAAAATATACAGAAAAAATGTAGCTCGTCTGTGTCCCACGTTTGATGTGGGATGCAGTAGAAGTGGCATATTACTGAGACTACTTCTTTAGCTTATAGGATAGTAATTTACTGCACTACCTCCGAATCAGTTTTTAAATTGGTCTCAACGTTTCGACTAGCCTGCTCTAGTCATCCCCAGGATGTCATTTTAGTTACAATGAGGAAAATACTGAACCTTGAACCCTTGAATCCTAACTCTATGATGTCTTTTCCCCTAAGATATGCATCCCAAGTCTGCTCTACCCAGCAGTCAACCACGGAAGAACCCTTTTAAGAAGAACTCCTCTTCTGAATCCCAGGTGGCTTGCAAAGGAAGTAGCGTCTTCGATAACATGAAGAAGACGTCTAAGATCAAACTCAAAAGCCGTAAGTCATTGATCAATTTAATTGCTGATTTTTATTGAATCGACTTGTAATGAATGAATGAATGAATGAGTGCATGAATTCACAATTATTATTACAGTTGGGGATATTATTTATTTTTAATTCAAATGTCCAAAAAGGGTTTTCAATTTTCAATTGTGGTTTTTATCAACAGCTCCTCCAGAGAAGCCGATCGTGGTCAAAGTGAAGAAAGGCAAGACCCAAGCTACTCTATTCGGCAACATGAAGTCACCCAAACAAAAGGAGAAAGATGAAAACACTAAGGCGGAAATGGATAATTCTGCTGCAGTTAAGAAGTAAGTTCCATAAACAAGCCCCATGGTATATCACTGACATGCTCAAATTGAGATCTCAACAAAGACATCTTTGTTCGTCTACATCTTGTTAACTTTTTGTTGTGCCAAGAACTCGCTATTCAACTTTTACACAGAGATCATTCTCTGTATATGACCCCAACATCAGGACTAAGGTTCATATACAGATCAGAAACGCAAGCACACTCACCTCATTCAAGACAACTATTTTTCTGAAGGGATATAAACTGTAGGGAAAGGTTTGCGGTAACACCATGTAATGACTATCTCTGAAAAGAACCATTGGTTTCAACTGTGCTACCGCAAACCTTTCCATATCGTATTTCCACCATGCAAAGTTTCAAATCCTACTTGGATATAAACTGGTGGCCACCAGTCAACGCATGAAAGAGTTAAATAATGTTTGGGGCAATATATTTTCTTCCAGAGCGCCATCTGGATTTTCCTTCTGGCTGTCTGAGAACCAGCCGGGTCTAGCTGAGGAGAGTCCTGAACTATCAGAAGCGGATCTTGTCAAACTGGCCATGCAGAAATGGCGATCACTCACACCAGAAGAGAAAAAGGTTGGTACATATTTGGTTTGCAGTAACACCATGTGTGTATCTACTTGAAAACTTGTCTTGCTTTATATTGTACTATTGCGAAGTAGATTTTCAGAATTTGGGAGACTTCTCGGTATTGATAAGAACTGTCCTGCTTTTTAAGAAAAGGTTGGCTACAAATATTTGGGACTTTACTTCAATACTCTATGACATTTTCAGTTCACCAAATGAACTGTCAAATATTGAATTGCTGGTCTTGTATTCGACAAGACTTCAGTCCTGAAGCCTTTCTTTTATGAGACATCTGAAAGCACACAAATTTGTGCATCAAGTGTGTCTTTCTTTCGTTATTTTCTTGCAACTTTGATGAACAAATGAACCAAAAATTTCACAACTTTGTTATTTTATGCATGCAATACACCAAGTGGACTATTGGTCTTTGACAATTGCCAAACTTGTCCAGTGCCTTATTGCTGTTTTTGTCTCTTTTTTAGGAATGGGGAGCCAAGGCTAAGGAATCTGTCGAACCTTCAGAATCAGATTCAGATCCCAAAGAGAACCACAATGCACAAGATACTCTCACCGAGGGAAAGAAACGCAAACTATCAACGGACGATGAGGTCAAGCAGGGGTCAGAGAAGAGGGTCAAAGGTCAACAAGGAAAAGTGAAGAATCAGGATGGGGTTGCACCTAAGAAACCGCTACTCTCATCAACAAATTCAAAACTTGCTGGGTTTGCCTTTAAGAAAGATTAGTGTGTATATATTAATTCAGCAGTTAGTTATCATTTTCCCTCCCAAAATTGTGCCGCTGCTCAGTAATCAAGCAGCATTTTCATTACTTTTTTTTTAATTCCTTGAACTGAACCTTCGGTTCTTGTGCCTCTCAACCTTTTTGTGAAATATACTGGTTTTTTTTCATTGTATCCATTTTGCGGGTCTCTTTAATTTCTGTAGTGTTTGTATACAACAGTCCTGGTTTTTCTCTCTTGACTTTCCAAAAGCGCTTTAAAACTTCACTGTAATTTGGGGCTAAATAAAAAATGACTTCAGCACTTTTTATATCTTAAATCAAATAATAAACCCAGCCAGTTTATTAATGGAAACTGACCGGGTTATTATTTGACCATGATAAAGTTACTTCCTGGCTGTCGCTTCATATGTTGGTTGTCATGGGTATGACCCCTAAACAAATAGGGAGATCGCCACGATAGGCCTAGATAGCTGAGTTGGCAGAGCACCGGCACGTTAGTTCAGGGGTGGTTGGTTCAAATCCAGCTCCAAAATTTTGTTTGTTGTTCAACCCAATGGTTGTTTAGTAGCCATTTGAAAGAATTTACCAAAACATTTATGTTTAATAGTATATTTAAGTACATTCTATTGATATTTAAGTTTGAAAAGCAAGTTTAAAAATTTGTTTTGCCTTGGATCGGTCGAGTTGGTATTTGAAAAGCGTTTGTAACCTAATGTTATAAAATGCATATGGGTTGAAAGATGTTGTAAAAGTAGAATACAGTGATCCACACAAACATGCCTCGAAATTGCACAGTTTTCCTTTTACCTCGTCGACTAACACAGTCGACCATTTGACTCCCATATAATGGCCGATCATGTTAGTTCGCACAGTAAAAGGAACATGCAACTTCGAGGCAAATTTGTGTGGATCATTGTATTCTACTTTCAAACCATCTTTCCAACCATATGCATTTTAAAAAATATGGTTACAAATGCTTTTAATAGACCAACTCAGGATCATCGTCCGATCCAAGGCAACATGTTCCTTTAAGTAACTTGTTATTTCGCCATTCCAAATAACATACACTTTATGTTTAATTATATCAAATGGTTTACCATACAGACCACCAACAATAATTATCACTTTAAAGAATGAATATTTTTAACATTGTTTTGAAAACAAAATAATCTGCTCTGGCAAAACTCTGGCATTTACCATAATGTATAATAGCCATGAAAAAAAAACGAAATCTGGATCTTCATATTCCAATTAGAACATTTTCTCTAGATCCTGATGGAAAAATAGACATTCTGAAAGGTTGCTGTGAATACCTAAATCTTACTTGTTAGATTTGGGTCCATGCTTAGTATGGTTTTGCCAGAGCCAGTTCTTTGCCAGGTGGCCCCTATTCCACCAACAAATTAACAAATTAACACATTAAAAGCTGTGTACAACATTGGTAAGGTTGAAAATATAAATGTGTACAGATCTGGACATGACTCAAACAGTATAAAGATGGTCATAGTGGGAAACTCTCCTTGAAATAGTTTTACTAGTTTTGGAAATGAGTAAAACAATTGCCCTTTATTGCGCGGGTCAAATTGAAAACAACTCATTTAAGGGGTTTTCACTGTTTTGTCATGACTCTGATGTCTATTGAACTCTAACAGTCACAGGGTTTTTTTTTTTCATTTATATGTTAGGTCAACATATTGTGCAGATACTGGTCTTACCAATGTTTTCCAAGTGCTTTGAAAGCAGAAATTATTTTGTATGGATCACTCACTGGTCTGCAAACAATTCACATGAATTATTAAAAGAGCACTTCTTTTGTCTACTACTCCATTTCCCCTGCACTGTGTATGTAATGGAATGATCAGTACAGCAGGTACGAATAAAATCATTGATGTAATCATTTTTGTGCAGCGTTTCTTTTACTTAGCTTTCTTAGACCTGGGCCCAATTTCATAAAGCATTTTAGCACAACAATTTGCTAAGCGCAGAAAAATATATCGCTTAGCAGAAACTCGTTAGCCAAAATTCATGAAATTTACACTGTTTTAAATGGTGCATTGCTCATGTTTTGCTTGGCATAGATATGTCCTAAGCAGTTTTCTTTTGCTTCACAGCTTTATGAAATTGGGCCTTTTCATGAGAGGTGGAGTCGGGGTATATAGCTCAAGGGAGAAGTGGGGGGGGGGGGGGTTTGTTTGACAATTTCAGAAAAGTTGACTTTGAAACTTAAAATTGGAAGATTTAGAAGAACGGATTATTTTAATAATAAAAGGTTTTCTAATACAATGATAACCCAAGTACAAGTTTTTTAACAGTTTTTGAGATTATTATAAGCAATAATGCTCTACATCAAACTTGGGACAATGAAGACGAACACTCCCCTCACACCATCTTACTCCACCATTTAACCTAATAATCACCAGTTGTCACTTCATTTTGCACTGTAACAGTGGGTAGTTGAGTACTATGTTACACACTACATTTCGTTCTTGGGTACTTTATTTCGCACTATATTATTGTGCCATCCATAACACCAGTCATAAATCATTATCATTTTTATTATAATTATCAAATTAATGAAAAGGGCAGCATCCTTTTCATTTCAAGAAGTTGTTTGTATTGTACCAGTTGCCATACTGTACATTCTTTTTGAATGTTTTTTTTTATATATATATAATATAATATTAATATCACCACCCCTGCCCCACCCTAACCGCACCCCAAACTACATTTTGTAAACTAAATTAATTGGCAATTAATAATTGTTTATGAAACTATTGTATTTTTATTTATTTGGGGAGAATGAAATATGCATCTGTCCTATCGTAAGCCCCGCCCCAATCAACACCACCGCCACACACTGATTCCACATACCGTGGAGGTATGCACCCACCAACTAGGAAATTCTACGAGAATGTGCACACGATGTCATGAAGTCCTTGGACAGTGTTGTTTAAAATTGCCCTCATTGTAATGATTTTTCTGCCGATATTGTCAACAAAAAAATCTACTGAAGAAGCTGCCAATCCCTTTATTTCACCCTCAAATTATTTCATTAGAAGGGTAGCTGTAGCAGCTGGAGTCTGACAACTTTGCGGTCTCCATATTTGCACCTACCTAGCCCGACTTCACGCCGTGCACAACGCAAAAACCACGGCGTGCCTGATCAGCTGAGCTCGCTCAAACCTCGGTAATTTATGTAGTCTAACCATACTCTCAAAAGAAACCTCTTATTTAGTAGAATACTGGATTTACCGAACAGCAAATGTGATTTAAATCAATGTCACAACATTCAACTAAAAGGGATTCGGTTATTTGGCGAAAATACAGCGGATCATGGTCAATTAGTACGAGTCTTCCCATAGCTGTGTTTTTCCACTTTTCTGTACCCATGTCTGGTCACATGTAAACATTGGTCGCGCAGCCGGTCCATTCATTGCAAGCCATTTTTTATAATCCCCCTTCCCTTCCATATACATGTAAATAGCTTCTCCATAACATAATTACAATAATTATGACCTAATCCCCTGTCCACCCTCCCCCTGTATCCCCTGACTTTTACCAGGGCTCAGTTTTAGAAAGCTGCCTGGTAAGCAGTAAATACTGCTTGACAAACAAATTACTTGCTAAGCAGAAATTGAGTTGGGCACCAGACATTAAATTAACTTGATATTGTTGTAACATTTTAAATGCCTTGTCCATCTGTCAAAACCGTCAAATTTCAAGCGTCTTCTTGGCCACTGAGTTATCACATCGTACATGTTTCGTTTAGTTACCATTACCAGTAAAATAGATGGTATACATTATAACAGTGCTATTTATAATGCACTGACAAACCCATTCCATTAATGCTTATGAAACTACATGTATGTTGTATTTTGAAATATTTTTGGGGAATGAAATATGCACCTCTGTCCTATCGTAAGCCCCGCCCCAATCACCACCACCGCCACACACTGATTCCACCCACCGTGGAGAGGTATGCACCCACCAACTAGGAAATTCTACGAGAATGTGCACACGATGTCATGAAGTCCTTGGACCATGGAGGTAGTGCTTGGACAGTGTTGTTTAAAATTGCCCTCATTGTAATGATTTTTCTGCCAAAATTGTCAACAAAAATCTACTGAAGAAGCTGCCAATCCCTTCATTTCACCCTCAAATTATTTCATTAGAAGGTTAGTGTATCAGCTGGAGTCTGACAACTTTGCGGTCTCCCTTTGCACCTACCTAGCCCGACTTCACGCCGTGCACAACGCAAAAACCACGGCGTGCCTGATCAGCTGAGCTCGCTCAAACCTTGGTAATTTATGTAGTCTAACCATACTCTCAAAAGAAACCTCTTATTTAGTAGAATACTGGATTTACCGAACAGCAAATGTGATTTAAATCAATGTCACAACATTCAACTAAAAGGGATTCGGTTACTTGGCGAAAATACAACGGATTATGGTCAATTAGTACGAGTCTTCCCATAGCTGTGTTTTTCCATTTTTCTGCGCCCATGTCTGGTCACATGTAAACATTGGTCGCGCAGCCGGTCGATTCATTGCAAGCACATTTTTCATAATCCCCCTTCCCATCCATAAACATGTAAATAGCTTCTCCATAACATAATCCCCTGTCCACTCTCCCCCTGTATCCCCTGATTTTTACCAGGGCTCAGTTTTAGAAAGCTAATACTACTTGACAAACAAATTACTTGCTAAGCAGAAATTGAGTTGGGCACCAGACATTAAATTAACTTGACATTGTTGTAACATTTGAAATGCCTTGTCCATCTGTCAAAACCGTCAAATTTCAAGCGTCTTCTTGGCCACTGAGTTATCACATCGTACATGTTTCGTTTATTTACCATTACCAGTAAAATAGATGGTATACATTATAATTAACAGTGCTATTTATAATGCACTGACAAACCCATTCCATTAATGTGTACACTGAGAGCAGCCATGGCGTCTGTGACATGACCGATTTGGACGCACACAAACATTTCAATGAACCCTTTTGTTATCGGATTAAGGCATTTTTAACTCTAAAAAACCTGCATGCACAAAACATTTCTAAGCACAGAAACATAATGCTCAACAGAAACAGGTTGCTAGGTTACTAGCCAATTTTGATGCTAAACAAATAAATTCGTCAAGCAGTATTTTCTGCTTAACAGCTTTATGAAATTGGGATGGACTGCCATACGACCTACTTTTCACATATTTTGTTTTATCACTGTTTCATGATCTCTCATCTGCCAGTGTCATAATGAGATGTGAGATGTGTCAAAATCCTCAAAAACTGAAACATTTTCTTAGCAAGTATTGGAAAATTATCACATCGTATATTTATTGATTATTGGCCTTTTCCGGTAAAATGGTTTGGTCAACGAATATATAAAATCGATAGTATCCATGTTTTAACAGTGCTCTTAATGCGTGGACAAACCCATGTCATTAATGTGTACACTGTCTGAGCAAAGACGTCCGTGACATGACCGATTTGGATGCGCACACGTTGGGAAAAACAACCTTTTGTTAAAGGATTAAGGCCCTTTGTCTTTGAAAAACGAAATTTTCTTCTCGTCCTTTTTGGCGCGAATCCGGATCTTGTTTTTATTTATCGTCTGCTCCTGCGAAAACGATGACGTCACTGCACTCCAGACCAATCACAGTCGACCATTCCGGATTGGAAAAAAGTGCGGACCAAAAAGTAGACCCGAAATCACCTCGAAAAACCTCTAAACCGTTGTTGGAAATGAAAAATATTTTGACAATTCTTCAGATCTCAATCAAAAAGGAAATTCAGTCATATTTTGTTTGGAAACTTACAACTTAATGTCTAAAATTATAGAAAAATGTCTCTGGCGGAGGGATAAGTTCACGCGGAATTTCAGGTTTACATATGTTTGTGTACAAATTAACCTCATTACTGCTATTCGGCTCAGCGTGCTGGTGCGTGCCCTTGGGCCTGGGTGGGCGGACAAATCACTCTGGAGCTGAATTTCAACGGGTGCGGTTGTGTTATTACAGTGGAAATTTTTAGTCCAATTTTAACTTTTGTCAAAATCTCTTTACCTTGAGTTTTGAAAGCTGTTTCACACCCTAAACTCAACCACAGAGTTCGCTTGTCATAAGGTAAGAATAAACTTGGCGTTTAAAACAGTTTTTAGTCTGAAAAAGGTGGCTAGAACTCGACATTCATCTCACCTTTTGGCGCCAGCCAAAAAAACTGTCTGAAGAATGCCTGTCTTGCACCAAATTGCGTGTCTAACTTATCAAATTTGTATAGTTCTCTTATGTTTTTGTTTTGTTCTTCTCCCGCAGGGCGTCAACAGCCGTGAGAAGCTTTTCTCGCTGAGGACCGAGAGCTCTTCCTCCCCGACCAAACGAAGCTCCCAGACGGCAAGAGGGAAGACTGGGTCACGGACACTTCACACACAGCGCCGGACTCAGATGAACTTCAAGAGTTCGTCTGGGGTAAGTCAGAAACAACCCCTTAATTAAGCGGGAGAACTGATTCCAGAGTTCAATGAGTTGAAGAAAGAAAACCTCTGCCAACTTGTTTTTTGTGAAATTTTAGACTAAATTTTGCCGCCCAAATTTTGCCGCCAAAACAATTCTCACACGCACAGATTTTTTAGAAGAAAACAAAAACGCTGCCAAACCAAACTTTATTTTGTGAAATTTCATACTAAATTTTTGCCGTAAATTTTTTTTTGTGTATGTCATTGCTTCAATTTCACAATGAGTTGAAGAAAAAAAAACCTCTGCCAAACCAACTTGTTTTTTGTGAAATTTTAGACCAAATTTTCCGCCCAAATTTTGCCGCCAAAACAATTCTCACACGCACAGATTTTTTAGAAGAAAACAACAAAAATGCTGCCAAACCAAACTTTATTTTGTGAAATTTCATACTAAATTTTTGCCGTAAAAATTTCTTCGTGTATGTCATTGCTTCAATTTCACAATGAGTTGAAGAAAAAAAAACTCTGCCAAACCAAACTTGTTTTTTGTGAAATTTTAGACTTATTTTTTCCGACCAAATTTTGGCGCCAAAACAATTCTCACACGCACAGATTTTTTAGAAGAAAACAACAAAAACGCTGCCAAACCAAACTTTGTTTTGTGAAATTTCATACTAAATTTTAGCCGTAAAAATTTCTTCGTGTATGTCATTGCTTCAATTTCACAATGAGTTGAAAAAAAAAAACCTCTGCCAAACCAACTTGTTATTTTGTGAAATTTTATACTAATTTTTTCCGACCAAATTTTGGCGCCAAAACAATTCTCACACGCACAGATTTTTTAGAAGAAAACAACAAAAACGCTGCCAAACCAAACTTTGTTTTGTGAAATTTCATACTAAATTTTTGCCGTAAAAATTTCTTCATGTATGTCATTGCTTCAATGTCACAATTACAACGTACACCCGTCATGCCCGTGTACATGGTTTAGCGTTGAGAAAACGTCTTTTTTTTAGCCATCCCATGTTCACAAATATTAGTAATGATAAAAAAAATTCCAAACCAACCTGTCTTTAGGCCTAATATGTAAATTGTTGTTCATTTTCCCCGTCAAATTTACTTACACGCACATTTAGAAAAGATAAAACCCCCGCCAACCCAAACTTTCTTTTGTGAAATTTCAGACTAAATTTTCGCCTTCAAAGCTCTTCGTGTTGTTCTGAAGTTCAATTGCAACATTACAACGTACACCCGGCATGCCCTTTATGCCTGACTAGCGTTTTTTGTGTGTAGCCACTACTGTCGGACAAATTAAAGTTCACGAAGTTTAACCATGTTAAAGAAAAACCTGATAAACAACCTGTCTTATTTTAAGGGCGACAACCTGTCATGCCTGTAAAGTTCGCACTTAATTTGAAGAAAACAACAAAAACGCTGCCAAACCAAACGTTATTTTGTGAAGTTTTATATTAAATTTTTGCCGTAAAAATTTCTTCGTGTATGTCATTGTTTCAATTTCACAATTACAACGTACACCCGTCATGCCCGTGTACATGGTCTAGCGTTGAGAAAAAGCATTTTTTTTTTTTTTTAGCCATCCCATGTTCACAAATTTTAGTCATGATAAAAAAAACCTGCCAAACCAACCTGTCTTTAGGCCTAATTATGTAAATTTTTATTCTTTTTCCCCGCCAAATTTACTTACACGCACATTTAGAAAAGATAAAACCCCCGCCAACCTAAACTTTCTTATGTGAAATTTCAGACTAAATTTTCGCCTTCAAAGCTCTTTGTGTTGTTCGGTAGTTCAATTGCAACATTACAACGTACAGCGGTTTGTGTGTGTAGCCACTACTGTCGGATAAATTTAAGTTCACGAAGTTTAGTCATGTTAAAGAAAAACCAGCTAAACCAACCTGTCTTATTTTAAGGGAGGCTATCTGCCATGCCTGTAAAGTTCGCAATAAATTTGCAGAAGATTTTCGGAAGAAAGTTTCCCAGTTTATTATTAGCCAACTTTATTGGCGTAGAGCGGCAAATTCTCACCAAACTGATAGCATAACAAAATATTTTAATATTGTTACCAGCCAGCCCTGGTTTACTTTACGTGATGATCAGTCATTTATCTAGCATAGTTCGCTTGGTCCACTCAACAAGCCTTTGAGCACAAACACTTGCTAAGCAAAGAAAAATATTGCTTAACAGTTCATTAAGTTAACAATATTGTGACTGGGGTGTCTCGCTAAATGTTTGCTTAGAGAAACAATTTGTCAAGCAGTATATTGTACTCAACAGCTTAATCAAATTCAGCATAGGTCATTGAAAACTGATGAATCATTTTTGGGGCTAGGTAATAGGTGACTGGTGGTAATTCTACCAACATTGTCGAATGTAACATTTTTGCTGAACCAAACAAAAGGGTGAATTGGCTGCCTTTGTTGGCCGGGCTCCAAAATCCCAAGTTGTAATTGGCATGCATCCCCTCAAAAAGTATTCAAATGCACCTGTCAGACGATTGCTTCTTTTAAACACTAACAATGAAAGTTGGAAGTAGATTTTGTCATGTGGCAATTCGGGTGCATATTGTGTTTGGGTTTCTGTAAAGGCATGAATAATATGATTCTGACTGTGGAAAAGTTTATTCAATACAAATAGGACGACTTTCCCAATAGTGCCGAGTTAGGTGATAAGACTTCTTTACAGAAAAGGTGATCTGTTTTACTTTTGGGGTTCTCATGAAAGGTGTGAGTTTTTTAAAAATGTGGACAAAATTAGGTGCGTCTCCCCGTGCAAACACAGGGAACAATAAAATAAAAAAACAAACTGGTTAAGTGAGTCTGGATACAAAATTGTGTGCTACATCAGGTTAATGCTGAAAGAAAAGGTGTTTTAAATGTATCTGCTGTAGGTGTGCTTTGATTTAATCACAGTTTAAATTTCTGATTGACTAAATATTTGTTATTTTTTTTAAGCAGAACTTAAAATAAAGAAAATGTCTTGTTGTTTGTGTGGTGCCTAAGTGTAGTTTGCATGTATACAAAACCAAAGTAAATGAAACCTCCCTTTGTCAAACTTATTTACAGGGTGACTTCGCGTTTAATTAAATAATATTTGTTTTGTTTTTGTTGGTATAAGTGTGGCATTAGCCTTGAACACCCAGTAGGGTGGATATGTGCGCTTTACCAGTCTTATTATTATTATTATTTTTTAGAGGGTGTGCCTTATACAATAACCATATACCCCTTGTTTACAGGGTGGTTTGGGTTTGCAGAATGCAGAGTGCGTAGTGCGTTTAGTCTACAGGGAAATAAAAGTATGCTGTTTGTGAAGGTTTTTTTTGTCACTAGGTTGACCTTGTTGAAACATACCTGTGTATAAAATTTCAAGATAGCCAAACTATCTGTATCACTATTGTCTTAGAGGGAGTGATTAAATATTAAATAAGGACAGGCAATTCAAATGCTGTTTTTAAGTATTTGGTATTGGGTATGTCATTGTTGAAACTGTAGAATGACTAGGTTTAGTAACAAAAAATGCTTTAAAAATTATTTTTTTACCCACATAAGTGTGAAATTATTGTACTGAAGCAAACAGAGTGACTTGAGGTTTAGTTAAAAATAAACACCTGAAAAAACATGTTTTTTGTATATATTTGTTTGCGCATAAGTGTGACCTTGTTGAAGCACGCAGAGTGACTTTAGGTTTAGTAAAAAATAAAATAAACAAACTGGTGTTTTGTGTATTTTGGGCTTAGGTGTGACCTGGTTGAAACGTACAGAATGACTTTAAGAGTTTTAATGAAAAGAAAAAAAATTGTTTGTTATATATATTTTTTGCACATAAGTGTGACCTTGTTGATACATACAGAGGGACTTTTGGTTTAGTAAACATAAAATTAGCAAACTGTTTTGAGTCCTTTACATGTAGGTGTGTCATTGTTGAAAAATACAGAGTGACTTTTGGTTTAGTAGTCCTTTACATGTAGGTGTGTCATTTTTTAAACCTACAGAGTGACTTTAGGTTTAGTAAACATAAAATAAACAAACTGGTGTTTTGAGTCTTTTACATGAAGGTGTGTCATTGTTGAAACATACAGAGTAACTTTAGGTTTAGGCTCCAAGATTGTCACTTAAGGCTCTCTCTTCAGTAAGTTTCATCTCAGTCCATCTATTTAGTTCTTCAAGCTCCAAAACACCATGCACATGTGAGAATTGTCAACATAATACATTTCTTGTGGATTTTTTTTCTGGATCACCTGAAATCTCCTTCACATCATGATGACAGATGAACCGGGCAGTTTCTACTTCAGCATCTAAGAATCTCTTCAAATTTGAGGCTCTTCTTCTTCAAGAACTCAGTCTTCGTCGTTCTTTTTTATTTCATGTTTCTATTGCATAGAGATTAAACTCTTCAATGCATGTATGTAGCGTTGATATTTTAAAAGAGTCCCTCTATGCTCAAAATGGAAAACTGAAAAGAAAGAATGCAAATGTTCTTCCTCATTGTGAGCCAATGTTCTACTTATAAACACCCCTGCCCACCCCCCCCCCCCCCCCAATGATGGAACTAAGTTGTCCTGGAGTATGACATTAAACTACTCCCCAGGCTTGAGCTGATTCAACATCTATCAGTGCCTGGTTAGGGTCTCAAAGAAGGTGACAGTTTTCCTCCATCTTTAGCGTTCTTTCTACTTCAGGCTCCAAGATTGTCATTTAAAGCTCTCTCTTCAGTAAGTTTCATCTCAGTCCATCTATTTAGTTCTTCAAGCTCAAAAACACCATGCACATGTGAGAATTGTCAACATAATACATTTCTTGCGGATTTTTTTCTGGATCACCTGAAATCTCCTTCACATCATGATCACAGATGAACCGGGCAGTTTCTACTTCAGCATCTAAGATCTCTTCAAATTTGAGGCTCTTCTTCTTCAAGAACTCGGTCTTCGTCGTTCTTTTTTATTTCATGTTTCTATTGCATAGAGATTAAACTCTTCAATGCATGTATGTAGCGTTGATATTTTAAAAGAGTCCCTCTATGCTCAAAATGGAAACCTGAAAAGAAAGAATGCAAATGTTCTTCCTCATTGTGAGCCAATGTTCTACTTATAAACACCCCTGCCCCCCCCCCCCCAATGATGGAACTAAGTTGTCCTGGAGTATGACATTAAACTACTCCCCAGGCTTGAGCTGATTCAACATCTATCAGTGCCTGGTTAGGGTCTCAAAGAAGGTGACAGTTTTCCTCCATCTTTAGCGTTCTTTCTACTTCAGGCTCCAAGATTGTCATTTAAAGCTCTCTCTTCAGTAAGTTTCATCTCAGTCCATCTATTTAGTTCTTCAAGCTCAAAAACACCATGCACATGTGAGAATTGTCAACATAATACATTTCTTGTGGATTTTTTTTTCTGGATCACCTGAAATCTCCTTCACATCATGATGACAGATGAACCGGGCAGTTTCTACTTCAGCATCTAAGATCTCTTCAAATTTGAGGCTCTTCTTCTTCAAGAACTCGGTCTTCGTCGTTCTTTTTTATTTCATGTTTCTATTGCATAGAGATTAAACTCTTCAATGCATGTATGTAGCGTTGATATTTTAAAAGAGTCCCTCTGTGCTCAAAATGGAAACCTGGAAAGAAAGAATGCAAATGTTCTTCCTCATTGTGAGCCAATGTTCTACTTATAATCACCCCTGCCCCCCCCCCCCCAATGATGGAACTAAGTTGTCCTGGAGTATGACATTAAACTACTCCCCAGGCTTGAGCTGATTCAACATCTATCAGTGCCTGGTTAGGGTCTCAAAGAAGGTGACAGTTCTCCTCCATCTTAAGCGTTCTTTCTAATTCAGGCTCCAAGATTGTCATTTAAGGCTCTCTCTTCAGTAAGTTTCATCTCAGTCCATCTATTTAGTTCTCCAAGCTCCAAAACACGATGCACATGTGAGAATTGTCAACATAATACATTTCGTGTGGATTTTTTTTCTGGATCACCTGAAATCTCCTTCACATCATGATGACAGATGAACCGGGCAGTTTCTACTTCAGCATCTAAGATCTCTTCAAATTTGAGGCTCTTCTTCTTCAAGAACTCGGTCTTCGTCGTTCTTTTTTATTTCATGTTTCTATTGCATAGAGATTAAACTCTTCAATGCATGTATGTAGCGTTGATATTTTAAAAGAGTCCCTCTATGCTCAAAATGGAAACCTGAAAAGAAAGAATGCAAATGTTCTTCCTCATTGTGAGCCAATGTTCTACTTATAAACACCCCTGCCCCCCCCCCCCAATGATGGAACTAAGTTGTCCTGGAGTATGACATTAAACTACTCCCCAGGCTTGAGCTGATTCAACATCTATCAGTGCCTGGTTAGGGTCTCAAAGAAGGTGACAGTTTTCCTCCATCTTTAGCGTTCTTTCTACTTCAGGCTCCAAGATTGTCATTTAAAGCTCTCTCTTCAGTAAGTTTCATCTCAGTCCATCTATTTAGTTCTTCAAGCTCAAAAACACCATGCACATGTGAGAATTGTCAACATAATACATTTCTTGTGGATTTTTTTTTCTGGATCACCTGAAATCTCCTTCACATCATGATGACAGATGAACCGGGCAGTTTCTACTTCAGCATCTAAGATCTCTTCAAATTTGAGGCTCTTCTTCTTCAAGAACTCGGTCTTCGTCGTTCTTTTTTATTTCATGTTTCTATTGCATAGAGATTAAACTCTTCAATGCATGTATGTAGCGTTGATATTTTAAAAGAGTCCCTCTGTGCTCAAAATGGAAACCTGGAAAGAAAGAATGCAAATGTTCTTCCTCATTGTGAGCCAATGTTCTACTTATAATCACCCCTGCCCCCCCCCCCCCCAATGATGGAACTAAGTTGTCCTGGAGTATGACATTAAACTACTCCCCAGGCTTGAGCTGATTCAACATCTATCAGTGCCTGGTTAGGGTCTCAAAGAAGGTGACAGTTCTCCTCCATCTTAAGCGTTCTTTCTAATTCAGGCTCCAAGATTGTCATTTAAGGCTCTCTCTTCAGTAAGTTTCATCTCAGTCCATCTATTTAGTTCTCCAAGCTCCAAAACACGATGCACATGTGAGAATTGTCAACATAATACATTTCGTGTGGATTTTTTTTCTGGATCACCTGAAATCTCCTTCACATCATGATGACAGATGAACCGGGCAGTTTCTACTTCAGCATCTAAGATCTCTTCAAATTTGAGGCTCTTCTTCTTCAAGAACTCGGTCTTCGTCGTTCTTTTTTATTTCATGTTTCTATTGCATAGAGATTAAACTCTTCAATGCATGTATGTAGCGTTGATATTTTAAAAGAGTCCCTCCATGCTCAAAATGGAAACCTGAAAAGAAAGAATGCAAATGTTCTTCCTCATTGTGAGCCAATGTTCTACTTATAAACACCCCTGCCCCCCCCCCCCCCACAATGATGGAACTAAGTTGTCCTGGAGTATGACATTAAACTACTCCCCAGGCTTGAGCTGATTCAACATCTATCAGTGCATGGTTAGGGTCTCAAAGAAGGTGACAGTTTTCCTCCATCTTTAGCGTTCTTTCTACTTCAGGCTCCAAGATTGTCATTTAAAGCTCTCTCTTCAGTAAGTTGCATCTCAGTCCATCTATTTAGTTCTTCAAGCTCAAAAACACCATGCACATGTGAGAATTGTCAACATAATACATTTCTTGTGGATTTTTTTTTCTGGATCACCTGAAATCTCCTTCACATCATGATGACAGATGAACCGGGCAGTTTCTACTTCAGCATCTAAGATCTCTTCAAATTTGAGGCTCTTCTTCTTCAAGAACTCGGTCTTCGTCGTTCTTTTTTATTTCATGTTTCTATTGCATAGAGATTAAACTCTTCAATGCATGTATGTAGCGTTGATATTTTAAAAGAGTCCCTCTATGCTCAAAATGGAAACCTGGAAAGAAAGAATGCAAATGTTCTTCCTCATTGTGAGCCAATGTTCTACTTATAATCACCCCTGCCCCCCCCCCCCAATGATGGAACTAAGTTGTCCTGGAGTATAACATTAAACTACTCCCCAGGCTTGAGCTGATTCAACATCTATCAGTGCCTGGTTAGGGTCTCAAAGAAGGTGACAGTTTTCCTCCATCTTTAGCGTTCTTTCTACTTCAGGCTCCAAGATCGTCACTTAAGGCTCTCTCTTCAGTAAGTTTCATCTCAGTCCATCTATTTAGTTCTTCAAGCTCCAAAACACCATGCACATGTGAGAATTGTCATCATAATACATTTCTTGTGGTTTTTTTTTTCTGGATCACCTGAAATCTCCTTCACATCATGATGACAGATGAACCGGGCAGTTTCTACTTCAGCATCTAAGATCTCTTTAAATTTGAGGCTCTTCTTCTTCAAGAACTCGGTCTTCGTCGTTCTTTTTTATTTCATGTTTCTATTGCATAGAGATTAAACTCTTCAATGCATGTATGTAGCGTTGATATTTTAAAAGAGTCCCTCTATGCTCAAAATGGAAACCTGAAAAGAAAGAATGCAACTGTTCTTCTTCATTGTGAGCCTATGTTCTTCTTATAATCACCCCTGCCACCCCCCCACCCCCAATGATGGAACTAAGTTGTCCTGGAGTATGACATTAAACTACTCCCCAGGCTTGAGCTGATTCAACATCTATCAGTGGCTGGTTAGGGTCTCAAAGAAGGTGACAGTTTTCCTCCATCTTTAGCGTTCTTTCTACTTCAGGCTCCAAGATTGTCATTTAAAGCTCTCTCTTCAGTAAATTTCATCTCAGTCTATCTATTTAGTTCTTCAAGCTCAAAAGCACCATGCACATGTGAGAATTGTCAACATAATACATTTCTTGTGGATTTTTTTTCTGGATCACCTGAAATCTCCTTCACATCATGATGACAGATGAACCGGGCAGTTTCTACTGCAGCATCTAAGATCTCTTCAAATTTGAGGCTCTTCTTCTTCAAGAACTCGGTCTTCGTCGTTCTTTTTTATTTCATGTTTCTATTGCATAGAGATTAAACTCTTCAATGCATGTATGTAGCGTTGATATTTTAAAAGAGTCCCTCTATGCTCAAAATGGAAACCTGAAAAGAAAGAATGCAACTGTTCTTCTTCATTGTGAGCCTATGTTCTTCTTATAATCACCCCTGCCACCCCCCACCCCCAATGATGGAACTAAGTTGTCCTGGAGTATGACATTAAACTACTCCCCAGGCTTGAGCTGATTCAACATCTATCAGTGGCTGGTTAGGGTCTCAAAGAAGGTGACAGTTTTCCTCCATCTTTAGCGTTCTTTCTACTTCAGGCTCCAAGATTGTCATTTAAAGCTCTCTCTTCAGTAAATTTCATCTCAGTCTATCTATTTAGTTCTTCAAGCTCAAAAGCACCATGCACATGTGAGAATTGTCAACATAATACATTTCTTGTGGATTTTTTTTCTGGATCACCTGAAATCTCCTTCACATCATGATGACAGATGAACCGGGCAGTTTCTACTTCAGCATCTAAGATCTCTTCAAATTGGAGGCTCTTCTTCTTCAAGAACTCGGTCTTCGTCGTTCTTTTTTATTTCATGTTTCTATTGCATAGAGATTAAACTCTTCAATGCATGTATGTAGCGTTGATATTTTAAAAGAGTCCCTCTATGCTCAAAATGGAAACCTGAAAAGAAAGAATGCAACTGTTCTTCTTCATTGTGAGCCTATGTTCTTCTTATAATCACCCCTGCCACCCCCCCCCCCCCCCCCCCAATGATGGAACTAAGTTGTCCTGGAGTATGACATTAAACTACTCCCCAGGCTTGAGCTGATTCAACATCTATCAGTGCCTGGTTAGGGTCTCAAAGAAGGTGACAGTTTTCCTCCATCTTTAGCGTTCTTTCTACTTCAGGCTCCAAGATCGTCACTTAAGGCTCTCTCTTCAGTAAGTTTCATCTCAGTCCATCTATTTAGTTCTTCAAGCTCCAAAACACCATGCACATGTGAGAATTGTCATCATAATACATTTCTTGTGGTTTTTTTTTCTGGATCACCTGAAATCTCCTTCACATCATGATGACAGATGAACCGGGCAGTTTCTACTTCAGCATCTAAGATCTCTTTAAATTTGAGGCTCTTCTTCTTCAAGAACTCGGTCTTCGTCGTTCTTTTTTATTTCATGTTTCTATTGCATAGAGATTAAACTCTTCAACGCATGTATGTAGCGTTGATATTTTAAAAGAGTCCCTCTATGCTCAAAATGGAAACCTGAAAAGAAAGAATGCAACTGTTCTTCTTCATTGTGAGCCTATGTTCTTCTTATAATCACCCCTGCCACCCCCCCACCCCCAATGATGGAACTAAGTTGTCCTGGAGTATGACATTAAACTACTCCCCAGGCTTGAGCTGATTCAACATCTATCAGTGGCTGGTTAGGGTCTCAAAGAAGGTGACAGTTTTCCTCCATCTTTAGCGTTCTTTCTACTTCAGGCTCCAAGATTGTCATTTAAAGCTCTCTCTTCAGTAAATTTCATCTCAGTCTATCTATTTAGTTCTTCAAGCTCAAAAGCACCATGCACATGTGAGAATTGTCAACATAATACATTTCTTGTGGATTTTTTTTCTGGATCACCTGAAATCTCCTTCACATCATGATGACAGATGAACCGGGCAGTTTCTACTTCAGCATCTAAGATCTCTTCAAATTTGAGGCTCTTCTTCTTCAAGAACTCGGTCTTCGTCGTTCTTTTTTATTTCATGTTTCTATTGCATAGAGATTAAACTCTTCAATGCATGTATGTAGCGTTGATATTTTAAAAGAGTCCCTCTATGCTCAAAATGGAAACCTGAAAAGAAAGAATGCAACTGTTCTTCTTCATTGTGAGCCTATGTTCTTCTTATAATCACCCCTGCCACCCCCCACCCCCAATGATGGAACTAAGTTGTCCTGGAGTATGACATTAAACTACTCCCCAGGCTTGAGCTGATTCAACATCTATCAGTGGCTGGTTAGGGTCTCAAAGAAGGTGACAGTTTTCCTCCATCTTTGGCGTTCTTTCTACTTCAGGCTCCAAGATTGTCATTTAAAGCTCTCTCTTCAGTAAATTTCATCTCAGTCTATCTATTTAGTTCTTCAAGCTCAAAAGCACCATGCACATGTGAGAATTGTCAACATAATACATTTCTTGTGGATTTTTTTTCTGGATCACCTGAAATCTCCTTCACATCATGATGACAGATGAACCGGGCAGTTTCTACTTCAGCATCTAAGATCTCTTCAAATTGGAGGCTCTTCTTCTTCAAGAACTCGGTCTTCGTCGTTCTTTTTTATTTCATGTTTCTATTGCATAGAGATTAAACTCTTCAATGCATGTATGTAGCGTTGATATTTTAAAAGAGTCCCTCTATGCTCAAAATGGAAACCTGAAAAGAAAGAATGCAACTGTTCTTCTTCATTGTGAGCCTATGTTCTTCTTATAATCACCCCTGCCACCCCCCCCCCCCCCAATGATGGAACTAAGTTGTCCTGGAGTATGACATTAAACTACTCCCCAGGCTTGAGCTGATTCAACATCTATCTGTGCCTGGTTAGGGTCTCAAAGAAGGTGACAGTTTTCCTCCATCTTTAGCGTTCTTTCTACTTCAGGCTCCAAGATTGTCATTTAAGGCTCTCTCTTCAGTAAGTTTCATCTCAGTCCATCTATTTAGTTCTTCAAGCTCCAAAACACCATGCACATGTGAGAATTGTCAACATAGTACATTTCTTGTGTATTTTTTTTCTGGATCACCTGAAATCTCCTTCACATCATGATGACAGATGAACCGGGCAGTTTCTACTTCAGCATCTAAGATCTCTTTAAATTTGAGGCTCTTCTTCTTCAAGAACTCGGTCTTCGTCGTTCTTTTTTATTTCATGTTTCTATTGCATAGAGATTAAACTCTTCAATGCATGTATGTAGCAGTGATATTTTAAAAGAGTCCCTCTATGCTCAAAATGGAAACCTGAAAAGAAAGAATGCAAATGTTCTTCCTCATTGTGAGCCAATGTTCTACTTATAAACACCCCTGCCCCCCCCCCCCCCCCAATGATGGAACTAAGTTGTCCTGGAGTATGACATTAAACTACTCCCCAGGCTTGAGCTGATTCAACATCTATCAGTGGCTGGTTAGGGTCTCAAAGAAGGTGACAGTTTTCCTCCATCTTTAGCGTTCTTTCTACTTCAGACTCCAAGATTGTCATTTAAAGCTCTCTCTTCAGTAAGTTTCATCTCAGTCCATCTATTTAGTTCTTCAAGCTCCAAAACACCATGCACATGTGAGAATTGTCAACATAATACATTTCTTGTGGATTTTTTTCTGGATCACCTGAAATCTCCTTCACATCATGATGACAGATGAACCGGGCAGTTTCTACTTCAGCTTCTAAGATCTCTTCAAATTTGAGGCTCTTCTTCTTCAAGAACTCGTTCTTCGTCGTTCTTTTTTATTTCATGTTTCTATTGCATAGAGATTAAACTCTTCAATGCATGTATGTAGCGTTGATATTTTAAAAGAGTCCCTCTATGCTCAAAATGGAAACCTGAAAAGAAAGAATGCAAATGTTCTTCCTCATTGTGAGCCAATGTTCTACTTATAAACACCCCTGCCCCCCCCCCCCCCCCCAATGATGGAACTAAGTTGTCCTGGAGTATGACATTAAACTACTCCCCAGGCTTGAGCTGATTCAACATCTATCAGTGCCTGGTTAGGGTCTCAAAGAAGGTGACAGTTTTCCTCCATCTTTAGCGTTCTTTCTACTTCAGGCTCCAAGATTGTCATTTAAGGCTCTCTCTTCAGTAAGTTTCATCTCAGTCCATCTATTTAGTTCTTCAAGCTCCAAAACACCATGCACATGTGAGAATTGTCAACATAGTACATTTCTTGTGGATTTTTTTTCTGGATCACCTGAAATCTCCTTCACATCATGATGACAGATGAACCGGGCAGTTTCTACTTCAGCATCTAAGATCTCTTTAAATTTGAGGCTCTTCTTCTTCAAGAACTCAGTCTTCGTCGTTCTTTTTTATTTCATGTTTCTATTGCATAGAGATTAAACTCTTCAATGCATGTATGTAGCGTTGATATTTTAAAAGAGTCCCTCTATGCTCAAAATGGAAACCTGAAAAGAAAGAATGCAAATGTTCTTCCTCATTGTGAGCCAATGTTCTACTTATAATCACCCCTGCCACCCCCCCCCCCCCCCCAATGATGGAACTAAGTTGTCCTGGAGAATGACATTAAACTACTCCCCAGGCTTGAGCTGATTCAACATCTATCAGTGGCTGGTTAGGGTCTCAAAGAAGGTGACAGTTTTCCTCCATCTTTAGCGTTCTTTCTACTTCAGGCTCCAAGATTGTCATTTAAAGCTCTCTCTTCAGTAAATTTCATCTCAGTCTATCTATTTAGTTCTTCAAGCTCAAAAGCACCATGCACATGTGAGAATTGTCAACATAATACATTTCTTGTGGATTTTTTTTCTGGATCACCTGAAATCTCCTTCACATCATGATGACAGATGAACCGGGCAGTTTCTACTTCAGCATCTAAGATCTCTTCAAATTTGAGGCTCTTCTTCTTCAAGAACTCGGTCTTCGTCGTTCTTTTTTATTTCATGTTTCTATTGCATAGAGATTAAACTCTTCAATGCATGTATGTAGCGTTGATATTTTAAAAGAGTCCCTCTATGCTCAAAATGGAAACCTGAAAAGAAAGAATTCAAATGTTCTTCCTCATTGTGAGCCAATGTTCTACTTATAAACACCCCTGCCACCCCCCCCCCCCAATGATGGAACTAAGTTGTCCTGGAGTATGACATTAAACTACTCCCCAGGCTTGAGCTGATTCAACATCTATCAGTGCCTGGTTAGGGTCTCAAAGAAGGTGACAGTTTTCCTCCATCTTTAGCGTTCTTTCTACTTCAGACTCCAAGATTGTCATTTAAAGCTCTCTCTTCAGTAAGTTTCATCTCAGTCCATCTATTTAGTTCTTCAAGCTCCAAAACACCATGCACATGTGAGAATTGTCAACATAATACATTTCTTGTGGATTTTTTTCTGGATCACCTGAAATCTCCTTCACATCATGATGACAGATGAACCGGGCAGTTTCTACTTCAGCATCTAAGATCTCTTCAAATTTGAGGCTCTTCTTCTTCAAGAACTCGGTCTTCGTCGTTCTTTTTTATTTCATGTTTCTATTGCATAGAGATTAAACTCTTCAATGCATGTATGTAGCGTTGATATTTTAAAAGAGTCCCTCTATGCTCAAAATGGAAACCTGAAAAGAAAGAATTCAAATGTTCTTCCTCATTGTGAGCCAATGTTCTACTTATAAACACCCCTGCCACCCCCCCCCCCCCAATGATGGAACTAAGTTGTCCTGGAGTATGACATTAAACTACTCCCCAGGCTTGAGCTGATTCAACATCTATCAGTGCCTGGTTAGGGGTCTCAAAGAAGGTGACAGTTTTCCTCCATCTTTAGCGTTCTTTCTACTTCAGGCTCCAAGATTGTCATTTAAAGCTCTCTCTTCAGTAAATTTCATCTCAGTCTATCTATTTAGTTCTTCAAGCTCAAAAGCACCATGCACATGTGAGAATTGTCATCATAATACATTTGTTGTGGATTTTTTTTTCTGGATCACCTGAAATCTCCTTCACATCATGATGACAGATGAACCGGGCAGTTTCTACTTCAGCATCTAAGATCTCTTCAAATTTGAGGCTCTTCTTCTTCAAGAACTCGGTCTTCGTCGTTCTTTTTTATTTCATGTTTCTATTGCATAGAGATTAAACTCTTCAATGCATGTATGTAGCGTTGATATTTTAAAAGAGTCCCTCTATGCTCAAAATGGAAACCTGAAAAGAAAGAATTCAAATGTTCTTCCTCATTGTGAGCCAATGTTCTACTTATAAACACCCCTGCCACCCCCCCCCCCCAATGATGGAACTAAGTTGTCCTGGAGTATGACATTAAACTACTCCCCAGGCTTGAGCTGATTCAACATCTATCAGTGCCTGGTTAGGGTCTCAAAGAAGGTGACAGTTTTCCTCCATCTTTAGCGTTCTTTCTACTTCAGGCTCCAAGATTGTCATTTAAAGCTCTCTCTTCAGTAAATTTCATCTCAGTCTATCTATTTAGTTCTTCAAGCTCAAAAGCATCATGCACATGTGAGAATTGTCATCATAATACATTTGTTGTGGATTTTTTTTTCTGGATCACCTGAAATCTCCTTCACATCATGATGACAGATGAACCGGGCAGTTTCTACTTCAGCATCTAAGATCTCTTCAAATTTGAGGCTCTTCTTCTTCAAGAACTCGGTCTTCGTCGTTCTTTTTTATTTCATGTTTCTATTGCATAGAGATTAAACTCTTCAATGCATGTATGTAGCGTTGATATTTTAAAAGAGTCCCTCTATGCTCAAAATGGAAACCTGAAAAGAAAGAATGCAACTGTTCTTCTTCATTGTGAGCCTATGTTCTTCTTATAATCACCCCTGCCACCCCCCCCCCAATGATGGAACTAAGTTGTCCTGGAGTATGACATTAAACTACTCCCCAGGCTTGAGCTGATTCAACATCTATCAGTGCCTGGTTAGGGTCTCAAAGAAGGTGACAGTTTTCCTCCATCTTTAGCGTTCTTTCTACTTCAGGCTCCAAGATTGTCATTTAAGGCTCTCTCTTCAGTAAGTTTCATCTCAGTCCATCTATTTAGTTCTTCAAGCTCCAAAACACCATGCACATGTGAGAATTGTCAACATAGTACATTTCTTGTGTATTTTTTTCTGGATCACCTGAAATCTCCTTCACATCATGATGACAGATGAACCGGGCAGTTTCTACTTCAGCATCTAAGATCTCTTCAAATTTGAGGCTCTTCTTCTTCAAGAACTCGTTCTTCGTCGTTCTTTTTTATTTCATGTTTCTATTGCATAGAGATTAAACTCTTCAATGCATGTATGTAGCGTTGATATTTTAAAAGAGTCCCTCTATGCTCAAAATGGAAACCTGAAAAGAAAGAATGCAAATGTTCTTCCTCATTGTGAGCCAATGTTCTACTTATAAACACCCCTGCCCCCCCCCCCCAATGATGGAACTAAGTTGTCCTGGAGTATGACATTAAACTACTCCCCAGGCTTGAGCTGATTCAACATCTATCAGTGGCTGGTTAGGGTCTCAAAGAAGGTGACAGTTTTCCTCCATCTTTAGCGTTCTTTCTACTTCAGGCTCCAAGATTGTCATTTAAAGCTCTCTCTTCAGTAAGTTTCATCTCAGTCCATCTATTTAGTTCTTCAAGCTCCAAAACACCATGCACATGTGAGAATTGTCAACATAATACATTTCTTGTGGATTTTTTTTCTGGATCACCTGAAATCTCCTTCACATCATGATGACAGATGAACCGGGCAGTTTCTACTTCAGCATCTAAGATCTCTTCAAATTTGAGGCTCTTCTTCTTCAAGAACTCGGTCTTCGTCGTTCTTTTTTATTTCATGTTTCTATTGCATAGAGATTAAACTCTTCAATGCATGTATGTAGCGTTGATATTTTAAAAGAGTCCCTCTATGCTCAAAATGGAAACCTGAAAAGAAAGAATGCAACTGTTCTTCTTCATTGTGAGCCTATGTTCTTCTTATAATCACCCCTGCCACCCCCCCCCCCCCCAATGATGGAACTAAGTTGTCCTGGAGTATGACATTAAACTACTCCCCAGGCTTGAGCTGATTCAACATCTATCAGTGCCTGGTTAGGGTCTCAAAGTGAAGGTGACAGTTTTCCTCCATCTTTAGCGTTCTTTCTACTTCAGGCTCCAAGATTGTCATTTAAGGCTCTCTCTTCAGTAAGTTTCATCTCAGTCCATCTATTTAGTTCTTCAAGCTCCAAAACACCATGCACATGTGAGAATTGTCAACATAGTACATTTCTTGTGTATTTTTTTTCTGGATCACCTGAAATCTCCTTCACATCATGATGACAGATGAACCGAGCAGTTTCTACTTCAGCTTCTAAGATCTCTCAAATTTGAGGCTCTTCTTCTTCAAGAACTCGTTCTTCGTCGTTCTTTTTTATTTCATGTTTCTATTGCATAGAGATTAAACTCTTCAATGCATGTATGTAGCGTTGATATTTTAAAAGAGTCCCTCTGTGCTCAAAATGGAAACCTGGAAAGAAAGAATGCAAATGTTCTTCCTCATTGTGAGCCAATGTTCTACTTATAATCACCCCTGCCCCCCCCCCAATGATGGAACTAAGTTGTCCTGGAGTATGACATTAAACTACTCCCAGGCTTGAGCTGATTCAACATCTATCAGTGCCTGGTTAGGGTCTCAAAGAAGGTGACAGTTCTCCTCCATCTTAAGCGTTCTTTCTAATTCAGGCTCCAAGATTGTCATTTAAGGCTCTCTCTTCAGTAAGTTTCATCTCAGTCCATCTATTTAGTTCTCCAAGCTCCAAACACGATGCACATGTGAGAATTGTCAACATAATACATTTCGTGTGGATTTTTTTTCTGGATCACCTGAAATCTCCTTCACATCATGATGACAGATGAACCGGGCAGTTTCTACTTCAGCATCTAAGATCTCTTCAAATTTGAGGCTCTTCTTCTTCAAGAACTCGGTCTTCGTCGTTCTTTTTTATTTCATGTTTCTATTGCATAGAGATTAAACTCTTCAATGCATGTATGTAGCGTTGATATTTTAAAAGAGTCCCTCCATGCTCAAAATGGAAACCTGAAAAGAAAGAATGCAAATGTTCTTCCTCATTGTGAGCCAATGTTCTACTTATAAACACCCCTGCCCCCCCCCCCCCCACAATGATGGAACTAAGTTGTCCTGGAGTATGACATTAAACTACTCCCAGGCTTGAGCTGATTCAACATCTATCAGTGCATGGTTAGGTCTCAAAGAAGGTGACAGTTTTCCTCCATCTTTAGCGTTCTTTCTACTTCAGGCTCCAAGATTGTCATTTAAAGCTCTCTCTTCAGTAAGTTGCATCTCAGTCCATCTATTTAGTTCTTCGAGCTCAAAAACACCATGCACATGTGAGAATTGTCAACATAATACATTTCTTGTGGATTTTTTTTCTGGATCACCTGAAATCTCCTTTACATCATGATGACAGATGAACCGGGCAGTTTCTACTTCAGCATCTAAGATCTCTTCAAATTTGAGGCTCTTCTTCTTCAAGAACTCGGTCTTCGTCGTTCTTTTTTATTTCATGTTTCTATTGCATAGAGATTAAACTCTTCAATGCATGTACTGTAGCGTTGATATTTTAAAAGAGTCCCCTCTATGCTCAAAATGGAAACCTGGAAGAAAGAATGCAAATGTTCTTCCTCATTGTGAGCCAATGTTCTACTTATAATCACCCCCTGCCCCCCCCCCCCCCCCCAATGATGGAACTAAGTTGTCCTGGAGTATGACATTAAACTACTCCCCAGGCTTGAGCTGATTCAACATCTATCAGTGCTGGTTAGGGTCTCAAAGAAGGTGACAGTTTTCCTCCATCTTTAGCGTTCTTTCTACTTCAGAGCTCCCAAGATCGTCACTTAAGGCTCTCTCTTCAGTAAGTTTCATCTCAGTCCATCTATTTAGTTCTTCAAGCTCCAAAACACCATGCACATGTGAGAATTGTCATCATAATACATTTCTTGTGGTTTTTTTTTTCTGGATCACCTGAAATCTCTTCACATCATGATGACAGATGAACCGGCAGTTTCTACTTCAGCATCTAAGATCTCTTTAAATTGAGGCTCTTCTTCTTCAAGAACTCGGTCTTCGTCGTTCTTTTTTATTTCATGTTTCTATTGCATAGAGATTAAACTCTTCAATGCATGTATGTAGCGTTGATATTTTAAAAGAGTCCCTCTATGCTCAAAATGGAAACCTGAAAAGAAAGAATGCAACTGTTCTTCTTCATTGTGAGCCTATGTTCTTCTTATAATCACCCCTGCCACCCCCCCACCCCAATGATGGAACTAAGTTGTCCTGGAGTATGACATTAAACTACTCCCCAGGCTTGAGCTGATTCAACATCTATCAGTGGCTGGTTAGGGTCTCAAAGAAGGTGACAGTTTTCCTCCATCTTTAGCGTTCTTTCTACTTCAGGCTCCAAGATTGTCATTTAAAGCTCTCTCTTCAGTAAATTTCATCTCAGTCTATCTATTTAGTTCTTCAAGCTCAAAAGCACCATGCACATGTGAGAATTGTCAACATAATACATTTCTTGTGGATTTTTTTTCTGGATCACCTGAAATCTCCTTCACATCATGATGACAGATGAACCGGGCAGTTTCTACTTCAGCATCTAAGATCTCTTCAAATTGGAGGCTCTTCTTCTTCAAGAACTCGGTCTTTCGTCGTTCTTTTTTATTTCATGTTTCTATTGCATAGAGATTAAACTCTTCAATGCATGTATGTAGCGTTGATATTTTAAAAGAGTCCCTCTATGCTCAAAATGGAAACCTGAAAAGAAAGAATGCAACTGTTCTTCTTCATTGTGAGCCTATGTTCTTCTTATAATCACCCCTGCCACCCCCCCCCCCCCCCAATGATGGAACTAAGTTGTCCTGGAGTATGACATTAAACTACTCCCCAGGCTTGAGCTGATTCAACATCTATCTGTGCCTGGTTAGGGTCTCAAAGAAGGTGACAGTTTTCCTCCATCTTTAGCGTTCTTTCTACTTCAGGCTCCAAGATTGTCATTTAAGGCTCTCTCTTCAGTAAGTTTCATCTCAGTCCATCTATTTAGTTCTTCAAGCTCCAAAACACCATGCACATGTGAGAATTGTCAACATAGTACATTTCTTGTGTATTTTTTTTCTGGATCACCTGAAATCTCCTTCACATCATGATGACAGATGAACCGGGCAGTTTCTACTTCAGCATCTAAGATCTCTTTAAATTTGAGGCTCTTCTTCTTCAAGAACTCAGTCTTCGTCGTTCTTTTTTATTTCATGTTTCTATTGCATAGAGATTAAACTCTTCAATGCATGTATGTAGCGTTGATATTTTAAAAGAGTCCCTCTATGCTCAAAATGGAAACCTGAAAAGAAAGAATGCAAATGTTCTTCCTCATTGTGAGCCAATGTTCTACTTATAAACACCCCTGCCCCCCCCCCCCCCCCCCAATGATGGAACTAAGTTGTCCTGGAGTATGACATTAAACTACTCCCCAGGCTTGAGCTGATTCAACATCTATCAGTGGCTGGTTAGGGTCTCAAAGAAGGTGACAGTTTTCCTCCATCTTTAGCGTTCTTTCTACTTCAGACTCCAAGATTGTCATTTAAAGCTCTCTCTTCAGTAAGTTTCATCTCAGTCCATCTATTTAGTTCTTCAAGCTCCAAAACACCATGCACATGTGAGAATTGTCAACATAATACATTTCTTGTGGATTTTTTTCTGGATCACCTGAAATCTCCTTCACATCATGATGACAGATGAACCGGGCAGTTTCTACTTCAGCTTCTAAGATCTCTTCAAATTTGAGGCTCTTCTTCTTCAAGAACTCGTTCTTCGTCGTTCTTTTTTATTTCATGTTTCTATTGCATAGAGATTAAACTCTTCAATGCATGTATTTAGCGTTGATATTTTAAAAGAGTCCCTCTATGCTCAAAATGGAAACCTGAAAAGAAAGAATGCAAATGTTCTTCCTCATTGTGAGCCAATGTTCTACTTATAAACACCCCTGCCCCCCCCCCCCCCCAATGATGGAACTAAGTTGTCCTGGAGTATGACATTAAACTACTCCCCAGGCTTGAGCTGATTCAACATCTATCAGTGCCTGGTTAGGGTCTCAAAGAAGGTGACAGTTTTCCTCCATCTTTAGCGTTCTTTCTACTTCAGGCTCCAAGATTGTCATTTAAGGCTCTCTCTTCAGTAAGTTTCATCTCAGTCCATCTATTTAGTTCTTCAAGCTCCAAAACACCATGCACATGTGAGAATTGTCAACATAGTACATTTCTTGTGGATTTTTTTTCTGGATCACCTGAAATCTCCTTCACATCATGATGACAGATGAACCGGGCAGTTTCTACTTCAGCATCTAAGATCTCTTCAAATTTGAGGCTCTTCTTCTTCAAGAACTCGGTCTTCGTCGTTCTTTTTTATTTCATGTTTCTATTGCATAGAGATTAAACTCTTCAATGCATGTATGTAGCGTTGATATTTTAAAAGAGTCCCTCTATGCTCAAAATGGAAACCTGAAAAGAAAGAATTCAAATGTTCTTCCTCATTGTGAGCCAATGTTCTACTTATAAACACCCCTGCCACCCCCCCCCCCCCAATGATGGAACTAAGTTGTCCTGGAGTATGACATTAAACTACTCCCCAGGCTTGAGCTGATTCAACATCTATCAGTGCCTGGTTAGGGTCTCAAAGAAGGTGACAGTTTTCCTCCATCTTTAGCGTTCTTTCTACTTCAGACTCCAAGATTGTCATTTAAAGCTCTCTCTTCAGTAAGTTTCATCTCAGTCCATCTATTTAGTTCTTCAAGCTCCAAAACACCATGCACATGTGAGAATTGTCAACATAATACATTTCTTGTGGATTTTTTTCTGGATCACCTGAAATCTCCTTCACATCATGATGACAGATGAACCGGGCAGTTTCTACTTCAGCATCTAAGATCTCTTCAAATTTGAGGCTCTTCTTCTTCAAGAACTCGGTCTTCGTCGTTCTTTTTTATTTCATGTTTCTATTGCATAGAGATTAAACTCTTCAATGCATGTATGTAGCGTTGATATTTTAAAAGAGTCCCTCTATGCTCAAAATGGAAACCTGAAAAGAAAGAATTCAAATGTTCTTCCTCATTGTGAGCCAATGTTCTACTTATAAACACCCCTGCCACCCCCCCCCCAATGATGGAACTAAGTTGTCCTGGAGTATGACATTAAACTACTCCCCAGGCTTGAGCTGATTCAACATCTATCAGTGCCTGGTTAGGGTCTCAAAGAAGGTGACAGTTTTCCTCCATCTTTAGCGTTCTTTCTACTTCAGGCTCCAAGATTGTCATTTAAAGCTCTCTCTTCAGTAAATTTCATCTCAGTCTATCTATTTAGTTCTTCAAGCTCAAAAGCACCATGCACATGTGAGAATTGTCATCATAATACATTTGTTGTGGATTTTTTTTTCTGGATCACCTGAAATCTCCTTCACATCATGATGACAGATGAACCGGGCAGTTTCTACTTCAGCATCTAAGATCTCTTCAAATTTGAGGCTCTTCTTCTTCAAGAACTCGGTCTTCGTCGTTCTTTTTTATTTCATGTTTCTATTGCATAGAGATTAAACTCTTCAATGCATGTATGTAGCGTTGATATTTTAAAAGAGTCCCTCTATGCTCAAAATGGAAACCTGAAAAGAAAGAATTCAAATGTTCTTCCTCATTGTGAGCCAATGTTCTACTTATAAACACCCCTGCCACCCCCCCCCCCAATGATGGAACTAAGTTGTCCTGGAGTATGACATTAAACTACTCCCCAGGCTTGAGCTGATTCAACATCTATCAGTGCCTGGTTAGGGTCTCAAAGAAGGTGACAGTTTTCCTCCATCTTTAGCGTTCTTTCTACTTCAGGCTCCAAGATTGTCATTTAAAGCTCTCTCTTCAGTAAATTTCATCTCAGTCTATCTATTTAGTTCTTCAAGCTCAAAAGCACCATGCACATGTGAGAATTGTCATCATAATACATTTGTTGTGGATTTTTTTTTCTGGATCACCTGAAATCTCCTTCACATCATGATGACAGATGAACCGGGCAGTTTCTACTTCAGCATCTAAGATCTCTTCAAATTTGAGGCTCTTCTTCTTCAAGAACTCGGTCTTCGTCGTTCTTTTTTATTTCATGTTTCTATTGCATAGAGATTAAACTCTTCAATGCATGTATGTAGCGTTGATATTTTAAAAGAGTCCCTCTATGCTCAAAATGGAAACCTGAAAAGAAAGAATGCAACTGTTCTTCTTCATTGTGAGCCTATGTTCTTCTTATAATCACCCCTGCCACCCCCCCCCCCCCCCCCAATGATGGAACTAAGTTGTCCTGGAGTATGACATTAAACTACTCCCCAGGCTTGAGCTGATTCAACATCTATCAGTGCCTGGTTAGGGTCTCAAAGAAGGTGACAGTTTTCCTCCATCTTTAGCGTTCTTTCTACTTCAGGCTCCAAGATTGTCATTTAAGGCTCTCTCTTCAGTAAGTTTCATCTCAGTCCATCTATTTAGTTCTTCAAGCTCCAAAACACCATGCACATGTGAGAATTGTCAACATAGTACATTTCTTGTGTATTTTTTTTCTGGATCACCTGAAATCTCCTTCACATCATGATGACAGATGAACCAGGCAGTTTCTACTTCAGCTTCTAAGATCTCTTCAAATTTGAGGCTCTTCTTCTTCAAGAACTCGTTCTTCGTCGTTCTTTTTTATTTCATGTTTCTATTGCATAGAGATTAAACTCTTCAATGCATGTATGTAGCGTTGATATTTTAAAAGAGTCCCTCTATGCTCAAAATGGAAACCTGAAAAGAAAGAATGCAAATGTTCTTCCTCATTGTGAGCCTATGTTCTACTTATAAACACCCCTGCCCCCCCCCCCCCCCCCCCAATGATGGAACTAAGTTGTCCTGGAGTATGACATTAAACTACTTCCCAGGCTTGAGCTGATTCAACATCTATCAGTGGCTGGTTAGGGTCTCAAAGAAGGTGACAGTTTTCCTCCATCTTTAGCGTTCTTTCTACTTCAGACTCCAAGATTGTCATTTAAAGCTCTCTCTTCAGTAAGTTTCATCTCAGTCCATCTATTTAGTTCTTCAAGCTCCAAAACACCATGCACATGTGAGAATTGTCAACATAATACATTTCTTGTGGATTTTTTTTCTGGATCACCTGAAATCTCCTTCACATCATGATGACAGATGAACCGGGCAGTTTCTACTTCAGCATCTAAGATCTCTTCAAGTTTGAGGCTCTTCTTCTTCAAGAACTCGGTCTTCGTCGTTCTTTTTTATTTCATGTTTCTATTGCATAGAGATTAAACTCTTCAATGCATGTATGTAGCGTTGATATTTTAAAAGAGTCCCTCTATGCTCAAAATGGAAACCTGAAAAGAAAGAATGCAACTGTTCTTCTTCATTGTGAGCCTATGTTCTACTTATAATCACCCCTGCCACACCCCCCCCCCACCCCCAATGATGGAACTAAGTTGTCCTGGAGTATGACATTAAACTACTCCCCAGGCTTGAGCTGATTCAACATCTATCAGTGGCTGGTTAGGGTCTCAAAGAAGGTGACAGTTTTCCTCCATCTTTAGCGTTCTTTCTACTTCAGGCTCCAAGATTGTCATTTAAAGCTCTCTCTTCAGTAAATTTCATCTCAGTCTATCTATTTAGTTCTTCAAGCTCAAAAGCACCATGCACATGTGAGAATTGTCAACATAATACATTTCTTGTGGATTTTTTTTCTGGATCACCTGAAATCTCCTTCACATCATGATGACAGATGAACCGGGCAGTTTCTACTTCAGCATCTAAGATCTCTTCAAATTTGAGGCTCTTCTTCTTCAAGAACTCGGTCTTCGTCGTTCTTTTTTATTTCATGTTTCTATTGCATAGAGATTAAACTCTTCAATGCATGTATGTAGCGTTGATATTTTAAAAGAGTCCCTCTATGCTTAAAATGGAAACCTGAAAAGAAAGAATGCAACTGTTCTTCTTCATTGTGAGCCTATGTTCTTCTTATAATCACCCCTGCCACCCCCCCCCCCCAATGATGGAACTAAGTTGTCCTGGAGTATGACATTAAACTACTCCCCAGGCTTGAGCTGATTCAACATCTATCAGTGCCTGGTTAGGGTCTCAAAGAAGGTGACAGTTTTCCTCCATCTTTAGCGTTCTTTCTACTTCAGGCTCCAAGATTGTCATTTAAGGCTCTCTCTTCAGTAAGTTTCATCTCAGTCCATCTATTTAGTTCTTCAAGCTCCAAAACACCATGCACATGTGAGAATTGTCAACATAGTACATTTCTTGTGTATTTTTTTTCTGGATCACCTGAAATCTCCTTCACATCATGATGACAGATGAACCGGGCAGTTTCTACTTCAGCATCTAAGATCTCTTCAAATTTGAGGCTCTTCTTCTTCAAGAACTCAGTCTTCGTCGTTCTTTTTTATTTCATGTTTCTATTGCATAGAGATTAAACTCTTCAATGCATGTATGTAGCGTTGATATTTTAAAAGAGTCCCTCTATGCTCAAAATGGAAACCTGAAAAGAAAGAATGCAAATGTTCTTCCTCATTGTGAGCCAATGTTCTACTTATAAACACCCCCTGCCCCCCCCCCCCCCCAATGATGGAACTAAGTTGTCCTGGAGTATGACATTAAACTACTTCCCAGGCTTGAGCTGATTCAACATCTATCAGTGGCTGGTTAGGGTCTCAAAGAAGGTGACAGTTTTCCTCCATCTTTAGCGTTCTTTCTACTTCAGACTCCAAGATTGTCATTTAAAGCTCTCTCTTCAGTAAGTTTCATCTCAGTCCATCTATTTAGTTCTTCAAGCTCCAAAACACCATGCACATGTGAGAATTGTCAACATAATACATTTCTTGTGGAATTTTTTTTCTGGATCACCTGAAATCTCCTTCACATCATGATGACAGATGAACCGGGCAGTTTCTACTTCAGCATCTAAGATCTCTTCAAATTTGAGGCTCTTCTTCTTCAAGAACTCGGTCTTCGTCGTTCTTTTTTATTTCATGTTTCTATTGCATAGAGATTAAACTCTTCAATGCATGTATGTAGCGTTGATATTTTAAAAGAGTCCCTCTATGCTCAAAATGGAAACCTGAAAAGAAAGAATGCAACTGTTCTTCTTCATTGTGAGCCTATGTTCTTCTTATAAACACCCCTGCCACCCCCCCCCCCCCCCCAATGATGGAACTAAGTTGTCCTGGAGTATGACATTAAACTACTCCCCAGGCTTGAGCTGATTCAACATCTATCAGTGCCTGGGTAGGGTCTCAAAGAAGGTGACAGTTTTCCTCCATCTTTAGCGTTCTTTCTACTTCAGGCTCCAAGATTGTCATTTAAGGCTCTCTCTTCAGTAAGTTTCATCTCAGTCCATCTATTTAGTTCTTCAAGCTCCAAAACACCATGCACATGTGAGAATTGTCAACATAGTACATTTCTTGTGTATTTTTTTTCTGGATCACCTGAAATCTCCTTCACATCATGATGACAGATGAACCGGGCAGTTTCTACTTCAGCATCTAAGATCTCTTTAAATTTGAGGCTCTTCTTCTTCAAGAACTCAGTCTTCGTCGTTCTTTTTTATTTCATGTTTCTATTGCATAGAGATTAAACTCTTCAATGCATGTATGTAGCGTTGATATTTTAAAAGAGTCCCTCTATGCTCAAAATGGAAACCTGAAAAGAAAGAATGCAAATGTTCTTCCTCATTGTGAGCCAATGTTCTACTTATAAACACCCCTGCCCCCCCCCCCCCCCCCCAATGATGGAACTAAGTTGTCCTGGAGTATGACATTAAACTACTCCCCAGGCTTGAGCTGATTCAACATCCTATCAGTGGCTGGTTAGGGTCTCAAAGAAGGTGACAGTTTTCCATCATCTTTAGCGTTCTTTCTACTTCAGGCTCCAAGATTGTCATTTAAAGCTCTCTCTTCAGTAAGTTTCATCTCAGTCCATCTATTTAGTTCTTCAAGCTCAAAAACACCATGCACATGTGAGAATTGTCAACATAGTACATTTCTTGTGTATTTTTTTTCTGGATCACCTGAAATCTCCTTCACATCATGATGACAGATGAACCGGGCAGTTTCTACTTCAGCATCTAAGATCTCTTTAAATTTGAGGCTCTTCTTCTTCAAGAACTCAGTCTTCGTCGTTCTTTTTTATTTCATGTTTCTATTGCATAGAGATTAAACTCTTCAATGCATGTATGTAGCGTTGATATTTTAAAAGAGTCCCTCTATGCTCAAAATGGAAACCTGAAAAGAAAGAATGCAACTGTTCTTCTTCATTGTGAGCCTATGTTCTTCTTATAATCACCCCTGCCACCCCCCCCCCCCCCCCAATGATGGAACTAAGTTGTCCTGGAGTATGACATTAAACTACTCCCCAGGCTTGAGCTGATTCAACATCTATCAGTGCCTGGTTAGGGTCTCAAAGAAGGTGACAGTTTTCCTCCATCTTTAGCGTTCTTTCTACTTCAGGCTCCAAGATTGTCATTTAAGGCTCTCTCTTCAGTAAGTTTCATCTCAGTCCATCTATTTAGTTCTTCAAGCTCCAAAACACCATGCACATGTGAGAATTGTCAACATAGTACATTTCTTGTGGACTTTTTTTTCTGGATCACCTGAAATCTCCTTCACATCATGATGACAGATGAACCGGGCAGTTTCTACTTCAGCATCTAAGATCTCTTTAAATTTGAGGCTCTTCTTCTTCAAGAACTCAGTCTTCGTCGTTCTTTTTTATTTCATGTTTCTATTGCATTGAGATTAAACTCTTCAATGCATGTATGTAGCGTTGATATTTTAAAAGAGTCCCTCTATGCTCAAAATGGAAACCTGAAAAGAAAGAATGCAAATGTTCTTCCTCATTGTGAGCCAATGTTCTACTTTTAATCACCCCTGCCACCCCCCTCCCAATGATGGAACTAAGTTGTCCTGGAGTATGACATTAAACTACTCCCCAGGCTTGAGCTGATTCAACATCTATCAGTGGCTGGTTAGGGTCTCAAAGAAGGTGACAGTTTTCCTCCATCTTTAGCGTTCTTTCTACTTCAGGCTCCAAGATTGTCATTTAAAGCTCTCTCTTCAGTAAGTTTCATCTCAGTCCATCTATTTAGTTCTTCAAGCTCCAAAACACCATGCACATGTGAGAATTGTCAACATAATACATTTCTTGTGGATTTTTTTTCTGGATCACCTGAAATCTCCTTCACATCATGATGACAGATGAACCGGGCAGTTTCTACTTCAGCATCTAAGATCTCTTTAAATTTGAGGCTCTTCTTCTTCAAGAACTTAGTCTTCGTCGTTCTTTTTTATTTCATGTTTCTATTGCATAGAGATTAAACTCTTCAATGCATGTATGTAGCGTTGATATTTTAAAAGAGTCCCTCTATGCTCAAAATGGAAACCTGAAAAGAAAGAATGCAAATGTTCTTCCTCATTGTGAGCCAATGTTCTACTTATAAACACCCCTGCCCCCCCCCCCCCCCAATGATGGAACTAAGTTGTCCTGGAGTATGACATTAAACTACTCCCCAGGCTTGAGCTGATTCAACATCTATCAGTGGCTGGTTAGGGTCTCAAAGAAGGTGACAGTTTTCCATCATCTTTAGCGTTCTTTCTACTTCAGGCTCCAAGATTGTCATTTAAAGCTCTCTCTTCAGTAAGTTTCATCTCAGTCCATCTATTTAGTTCTTCAAGCTCAAAAGCACCATGCACATGTGAGAATTGTCATCATAATACATTTGTTGTGGATTTTTTTTTCTGGATCACCTGAAATCTCCTTCACATCATGATGACAGATGAACCGGGCAGTTTCTACTTCAGCATCTAAGATCTCTTTAAATTTGAGGCTCTTCTTCTTCAAGAACTCAGTCTTCGTCGTTCTTTTTTATTTCATGTTTCTATTGCATAGAGATTAAACTCTTCAATGCATGTATGTAGCGTTGATATTTTAAAAGAGTCCCTCTATGCTCAAAATGGAAACCTGAAAAGAAAGAATGCAACTGTTCTTCTTCATTGTGAGCCTATGTTCTTCTTATAATCACCCCTGCCACCCCCCCCCCCCCCCCAATGATGGAACTAAGTTGTCCTGGAGTATGACATTAAACTACTCCCCAGGCTTGAGCTGATTCAACATCTATCAGTGCCTGGTTAGGGTCTCAAAGAAGGTGACAGTTTTCCTCCATCTTTAGCGTTCTTTCTACTTCAGGCTCCAAGATTGTCATTTAAGGCTCTCTCTTCAGTAAGTTTCATCTCAGTCCATCTATTTAGTTCTTCAAGCTCCAAAACACCATGCACATGTGAGAATTGTCATCATAATACATTTGTTGTGGATTTTTTTTTCTGGATCACCTGAAATCTCCTTCACATCATGATGACAGATGAACCGGGCAGTTTCTACTTCAGCATCTAAGATCTCTTTAAATTTGAGGCTCTTCTTCTTCAAGAACTCAGTCTTCGTCGTTCTTTTTTATTTCATGTTTCTATTGCATAGAGATTAAACTCTTCAATGCATGTATGTAGCGTTGATATTTTAAAAGAGTCCCTCTATGCTCAAAATGGAAACCTGAAAAGAAAGAATGCAACTGTTCTTCTTCATTGTGAGCCTATGTTCTTCTTATAATCACCCCTGCCACCCCCCCCCCCCAATGATGGAACTAAGTTGTCCTGGAGTATGACATTAAACTACTCCCCAGGCTTGAGCTGATTCAACATCTATCAGTGCCTGGTTAGGGTCTCAAAGAAGGTGACAGTTTTCCTCCATCTTTAGCGTTCTTTCTACTTCAGGCTCCAAGATTGTCATTTAAGGCTCTCTCTTCAGTAAGTTTCATCTCAGTCCATCTATTTAGTTCTTCAAGCTCCAAAACACCATGCACATGTGAGAATTGTCAACATAGTACATTTCTTGTGGACTTTTTTTTCTGGATCACCTGAAATCTCCTTCACATCATGATGACAGATGAACCGGGCAGTTTCTACTTCAGCATCTAAGATCTCTTTAAATTTGAGGCTCTTCTTCTTCAAGAACTCAGTCTTCGTCGTTCTTTTTTATTTCATGTTTCTATTGCATTGAGATTAAACTCTTCAATGCATGTATGTAGCGTTGATATTTTAAAAGAGTCCCTCTATGCTCAAAATGGAAACCTGAAAAGAAAGAATGCAAATGTTCTTCCTCATTGTGAGCCAATGTTCTACTTTTAATCACCCCTGCCACCCCCCTCCCAATGATGGAACTAAGTTGTCCTGGAGTATGACATTAAACTACTCCCCAGGCTTGAGCTGATTCAACATCTATCAGTGGCTGGTTAGGGTCTCAAAGAAGGTGACAGTTTTCCTCCATCTTTAGCGTTCTTTCTACTTCAGGCTCCAAGATTGTCATTTAAAGCTCTCTCTTCAGTAAGTTTCATCTCAGTCCATCTATTTAGTTCTTCAAGCTCCAAAACACCATGCACATGTGAGAATTGTCAACATAATACATTTCTTGTGGATTTTTTTTCTGGATCACCTGAAATCTCCTTCACATCATGATGACAGATGAACCGGGCAGTTTCTACTTCAGCATCTAAGATCTCTTCAAATTTGAGGCTCTTCTTCTTCAAGAACTCGGTCTTCGTCGTTCTTTTTTATTTCATGTTTCTATTGCATAGAGATTAAACTCTTCAATGCATGTATGTAGCGTTGATATTTTAAAAGAGTCCCTCCATGCTCAAAATGGAAACCTGAAAAGAAAGAATGCAAATGTTCTTCCTCATTGTGAGCCAATGTTCTACTTATAAACACCCCTGCCCCCCCCCCCCACAATGATGGAACTAAGTTGTCCTGGAGTATGACATTAAACTACTCCCCAGGCTTGAGCTGATTCAACATCTATCAGTGCATGGTTAGGGTCTCAAAGAAGGTGACAGTTTTCCTCCATCTTTAGCGTTCTTTCTACTTCAGGCTCCAAGATTGTCATTTAAAGCTCTCTCTTCAGTAAGTTGCATCTCAGTCCATCTATTTAGTTCTTCAAGCTCAAAAACACCATGCACATGTGAGAATTGTCAACATAATACATTTCTTGTGGATTTTTTTTTCTGGATCACCTGAAATCTCCTTCACATCATGATGACAGATGAACCGGGCAGTTTCTACTTCAGCATCTAAGATCTCTTCAAATTTGAGGCTCTTCTTCTTCAAGAACTCGGTCTTCGTCGTTCTTTTTTATTTCATGTTTCTATTGCATAGAGATTAAACTCTTCAATGCATGTATGTAGCGTTGATATTTTAAAAGAGTCCCTCTATGCTCAAAATGGAAACCTGGAAAGAAAGAATGCAAATGTTCTTCCTCATTGTGAGCCAATGTTCTACTTATAATCACCCCTGCCCCCCCCCCCCCCCCAATGATGGAACTAAGTTGTCCTGGAGTATGACATTAAACTACTCCCCAGGCTTGAGCTGATTCAACATCTATCAGTGCCTGGTTAGGGTCTCAAAGAAGGTGACAGTTTTCCTCCATCTTTAGCGTTCTTTCTACTTCAGGCTCCAAGATCGTCACTTAAGGCTCTCTCTTCAGTAAGTTTCATCTCAGTCCATCTATTTAGTTCTTCAAGCTCCAAAACACCATGCACATGTGAGAATTGTCATCATAATACATTTCTTGTGGTTTTTTTTTTCTGGATCACCTGAAATCTCCTTCACATCATGATGACAGATGAACCGGGCAGTTTCTACTTCAGCATCTAAGATCTCTTTAAATTTGAGGCTCTTCTTCTTCAAGAACTCGGTCTTCGTCGTTCTTTTTTATTTCATGTTTCTATTGCATAGAGATTAAACTCTTCAATGCATGTATGTAGCGTTGATATTTTAAAAGAGTCCCTCTATGCTCAAAATGGAAACCTGAAAAGAAAGAATGCAACTGTTCTTCTTCATTGTGAGCCTATGTTCTTCTTATAATCACCCCTGCCACCCCCCACCCCCAATGATGGAACTAAGTTGTCCTGGAGTATGACATTAAACTACTCCCCAGGCTTGAGCTGATTCAACATCTATCAGTGGCTGGTTAGGGTCTCAAAGAAGGTGACAGTTTTCCTCCATCTTTAGCGTTCTTTCTACTTCAGGCTCCAAGATTGTCATTTAAAGCTCTCTCTTCAGTAAATTTCATCTCAGTCTATCTATTTAGTTCTTCAAGCTCAAAAGCACCATGCACATGTGAGAATTGTCAACATAATACATTTCTTGTGGATTTTTTTTCTGGATCACCTGAAATCTCCTTCACATCATGATGACAGATGAACCGGGCAGTTTCTACTTCAGCATCTAAGATCTCTTCAAATTTGAGGCTCTTCTTCTTCAAGAACTCGGTCTTCGTCGTTCTTTTTTATTTCATGTTTCTATTGCATAGAGATTAAACTCTTCAATGCATGTATGTAGCGTTGATATTTTAAAAGAGTCCCTCTATGCTCAAAATGGAAACCTGAAAAGAAAGAATGCAACTGTTCTTCTTCATTGTGAGCCTATGTTCTTCTTATAATCACCCCTGCCACCCCCCACCCCCAATGATGGAACTAAGTTGTCCTGGAGTATGACATTAAACTACTCCCCAGGCTTGAGCTGATTCAACATCTATCAGTGGCTGGTTAGGGTCTCAAAGAAGGTGACAGTTTTCCTCCATCTATAGCGTTCTTTCTACTTCAGGCTCCAAGATTGTCATTTAAAGCTCTCTCTTCAGTAAATTTCATCTCAGTCTATCTATTTAGTTCTTCAAGCTCAAAAGCACCATGCACATGTGAGAATTGTCAACATAATACATTTCTTGTGGATTTTTTTTCTGGATCACCTGAAATCTCCTTCACATCATGATGACAGATGAACCGGGCAGTTTCTACTTCAGCATCTAAGATCTCTTCAAATTGGAGGCTCTTCTTCTTCAAGAACTCGGTCTTCGTCGTTCTTTTTTATTTCATGTTTCTATTGCATAGAGATTAAACTCTTCAATGCATGTATGTAGCGTTGATATTTTAAAAGAGTCCCTCTATGCTCAAAATGGAAACCTGAAAAGAAAGAATGCAACTGTTCTTCTTCATTGTGAGCCTATGTTCTTCTTATAATCACCCCTGCCACCCCCCCCCCCCCCCCAATGATGGAACTAAGTTGTCCTGGAGTATGACATTAAACTACTCCCCAGGCTTGAGCTGATTCAACATCTATCAGTGCCTGGTTAGGGTCTCAAAGAAGGTGACAGTTTTCCTCCATCTTTAGCGTTCTTTCTACTTCAGGCTCCAAGATCGTCACTTAAGGCTCTCTCTTCAGTAAGTTTCATCTCAGTCCATCTATTTAGTTCTTCAAGCTCCAAAACACCATGCACATGTGAGAATTGTCATCATAATACATTTCTTGTGGTTTTTTTTTCTGGATCACCTGAAATCTCCTTCACATCATGATGACAGATGAACCGGGCAGTTTCTACTTCAGCATCTAAGATCTCTTCAAATTGGAGGCTCTTCTTCTTCAAGAACTCGGTCTTCGTCGTTCTTTTTTATTTCATGTTTCTATTGCATAGAGATTAAACTCTTCAATGCATGTATGTAGCGTTGATATTTTAAAAGAGTCCCTCTATGCTCAAAATGGAAACCTGAAAAGAAAGAATGCAACTGTTCTTCTTCATTGTGAGCCTATGTTCTTCTTATAATCACCCCTGCCACCCCCCCCCCCCCCAATGATGGAACTAAGTTGTCCTGGAGTATGACATTAAACTACTCCCCAGGCTTGAGCTGATTCAACATCTATCTGTGCCTGGTTAGGGTCTCAAAGAAGGTGACAGTTTTCCTCCATCTTTAGCGTTCTTTCTACTTCAGGCTCCAAGATTGTCATTTAAGGCTCTCTCTTCAGTAAGTTTCATCTCAGTCCATCTATTTAGTTCTTCAAGCTCCAAAACACCATGCACATGTGAGAATTGTCAACATAGTACATTTCTTGTGTATTTTTTTTCTGGATCACCTGAAATCTCCTTCACATCATGATGACAGATGAACCGGGCAGTTTCTACTTCAGCATCTAAGATCTCTTTAAATTTGAGGCTCTTCTTCTTCAAGAACTCAGTCTTCGTCGTTCTTTTTTATTTCATGTTTCTATTGCATAGAGATTAAACTCTTCAATGCATGTATGTAGCGTTGATATTTTAAAAGAGTCCCTCTATGCTCAAAATGGAAACCTGAAAAGAAAGAATGCAAATGTTCTTCCTCATTGTGAGCCAATGTTCTACTTATAAACACCCCTGCCCCCCCCCCCCCAATGATGGAACTAAGTTGTCCTGGAGTATGACATTAAACTACTCCCCAGGCTTGAGCTGATTCAACATCTATCAGTGGCTGGTTAGGGTCTCAAAGAAGGTGACAGTTTTCCTCCATCTTTAGCGTTCTTTCTACTTCAGACTCCAAGATTGTCATTTAAAGCTCTCTCTTCAGTAAGTTTCATCTCAGTCCATCTATTTAGTTCTTCAAGCTCCAAAACACCATGCACATGTGAGAATTGTCAACATAATACATTTCTTGTGGATTTTTTTCTGGATCACCTGAAATCTCCTTCACATCATGATGACAGATGAACCGGGCAGTTTCTACTTCAGCTTCTAAGATCTCTTCAAATTTGAGGCTCTTCTTCTTCAAGAACTCGTTCTTCGTCGTTCTTTTTTATTTCATGTTTCTATTGCATAGAGATTAAACTCTTCAATGCATGTATGTAGCGTTGATATTTTAAAAGAGTCCCTCTATGCTCAAAATGGAAACCTGAAAAGAAAGAATGCAAATGTTCTTCCTCATTGTGAGCCAATGTTCTACTTATAAACACCCCTGCCCCCCCCCCCCCCCAATGATGGAACTAAGTTGTCCTGGAGTATGACATTAAACTACTCCCCAGGCTTGAGCTGATTCAACATCTATCAGTGCCTGGTTAGGGTCTCAAAGAAGGTGACAGTTTTCCTCCATCTTTAGCGTTCTTTCTACTTCAGGCTCCAAGATTGTCATTTAAGGCTCTCTCTTCAGTAAGTTTCATCTCAGTCCATCTATTTAGTTCTTCAAGCTCCACAACACCATGCACATGTGAGAATTGTCAACATAGTACATTTCTTGTGGATTTTTTTTCTGGATCACCTGAAATCTCCTTCACATCATGATGACAGATGAACCGGGCAGTTTCTACTTCAGCATCTAAGATCTCTTTAAATTTGAGGCTCTTCTTCTTCAAGAACTCAGTCTTCGTCGTTCTTTTTTATTTCATGTTTCTATTGCATAGAGATTAAACTCTTCAATGCATGTATGTAGCGTTGATATTTTAAAAGAGTCCCTCTATGCTCAAAATGGAAACCTGAAAAGAAAGAATGCAAATGTTCTTCCTCATTGTGAGCCAATGTTCTACTTATAATCACCCCTGCCACCCCCCCCCCCCCCCAATGATGGAACTAAGTTGTCCTGGAGAATGACATTAAACTACTCCCCAGGCTTGAGCTGATTCAACATCTATCAGTGGCTGGTTAGGGTCTCAAAGAAGGTGACAGTTTTCCTCCATCTTTAGCGTTCTTTCTACTTCAGGCTCCAAGATTGTCATTTAAAGCTCTCTCTTCAGTAAATTTCATCTCAGTCTATCTATTTAGTTCTTCAAGCTCAAAAGCACCATGCACATGTGAGAATTGTCAACATAATACATTTCTTGTGGATTTTTTTTCTGGATCACCTGAAATCTCCTTCACATCATGATGACAGATGAACCGGGCAGTTTCTACTTCAGCATCTAAGATCTCTTCAAATTTGAGGCTCTTCTTCTTCAAGAACTCGGTCTTCGTCGTTCTTTTTTATTTCATGTTTCTATTGCATAGAGATTAAACTCTTCAATGCATGTATGTAGCGTTGATATTTTAAAAGAGTCCCTCTATGCTCAAAATGGAAACCTGAAAAGAAAGAATGCAACTGTTCTTCTTCATTGTGAGCCTATGTTCTTCTTATAATCACCCCTGCCACCCCCCCCCGCCCCAATGATGGAACTAAGTTGTCCTGGAGTATGACATTAAACTACTCCCCAGGCTTGAGCTGATTCAACATCTATCTGTGCCTGGTTAGGGTCTCAAAGAAGGTGACAGTTTTCCTCCATCTTTAGCGTTCTTTCTACTTCAGGCTCCAAGATTGTCATTTAAGGCTCTCTCTCTCTTCAGTAAGTTTCATCTCAGTCCATCTATTTAGTTCTTCAAGCTCCAAAACACCATGCACATGTGAGAATTGTCAACATAGTACATTTCTTGTGTATTTTTTTTCTGGATCACCTGAAATCTCCTTCACATCATGATGACAGATGAACCGGGCAGTTTCTACTTCAGCATGTAAGATCTCTTTAAATTTGAGGCTCTTCTTCTTCAAGAACTCAGTCTTCGTCGTTCTTTTTTATTTCATGTTTCTATTGCATAGAGATTAAACTCTTCAATGCATGTATGTAGCGTTGATATTTTAAAAGAGTCCCTCTATGCTCAAAATGGAAACCTGAAAAGAAAGAATGCAAATGTTCTTCCTCATTGTGAGCCAATGTTCTACTTATAAACACCCCTGCCCCCCCCCCCCCCCCCAATGATGGAACTAAGTTGTCCTGGAGTATGACATTAAACTACTCCCCAGGCTTGAGCTGATTCAACATCTATCAGTGGCTGGTTAGGGTCTCAAAGAAGGTGACAGTTTTCCTCCATCTTTAGCGTTCTTTCTACTTCAGACTCCAAGATTGTCATTTAAAGCTCTCTCTTCAGTAAGTTTCATCTCAGTCCATCTATTTAGTTCTTCAAGCTCCAAAACACCATGCACATGTGAGAATTGTCAACATAATACATTTCTTGTGGATTTTTTTTCTGGATCACCTGAAATCTCCTTCACATCATGATGACAGATGAACCGGGCAGTTTCTACTTCAGCATCTAAGATCTCTTCAAATTTGAGGCTCTTCTTCTTCAAGAACTCGGTCTTCGTCGTTCTTTTTTATTTCATGTTTCTATTGCATAGAGATTAAACTCTTCAATGCATGTATGTAGCGTTGATATTTTAAAAGAGTCCCTCTATGCTCAAAATGGAAACCTGAAAAGAAAGAATTCAAATGTTCTTCCTCATTGTGAGCCAATGTTCTACTTATAAACACCCCTGCCACCCCCCCCCCCCAATGATGGAACTAAGTTGTCCTGGAGTATGACATTAAACTACTCCCCAGGCTTGAGCTGATTCAACATCTATCAGTGCCTGGTTAGGGTCTCAAAGAAGGTGACAGTTTTCCTCCATCTTTAGCGTTCTTTCTACTTCAGACTCCAAGATTGTCATTTAAAGCTCTCTCTTCAGTAAGTTTCATCTCAGTCCATCTATTTAGTTCTTCAAGCTCCAAAACACCATGCACATGTGAGAATTGTCAACATAATACATTTCTTGTGGATTTTTTTCTGGATCACCTGAAATCTCCTTCACATCATGATGACAGATGAACCGGGCAGTTTCTACTTCAGCATCTAAGATCTCTTCAAATTTGAGGCTCTTCTTCTTCAAGAACTCGGTCTTCGTCGTTCTTTTTTATTTCATGTTTCTATTGCATAGAGATTAAACTCTTCAATGCATGTATGTAGCGTTGATATTTTAAAAGAGTCCCTCTATGCTCAAAATGGAAACCTGAAAAGAAAGAATTCAAATGTTCTTCCTCATTGTGAGTCAATGTTCTACTTATAAACACCCCTGTTACCCCCCCCCAATGATGGAACTAAGTTGTCCTGGAGTATGACATTAAACTACTCCCCAGGCTTGAGCTGATTCAACATCTATCAGTGCCTGGTTAGGGTCTCAAAGAAGGTGACAGTTTTCCTCCATCTTTAGCGTTCTTTCTACTTCAGGCTCCAAGATTGTCATTTAAAGCTCTCTCTTCAGTAAATTTCATCTCAGTCTATCTATTTAGTTCTTCAAGCTCAAAAGCACCATGCACATGTGAGAATTGTCATCATAATACATTTGTTGTGGATTTTTTTTTCTGGATCACCTGAAATCTCCTTCACATCATGATGACAGATGAACCGGGCAGTTTCTACTTCAGCATCTAAGATCTCTTCAAATTTGAGGCTCTTCTTCTTCAAGAACTCGGTCTTCGTCGTTCTTTTTTATTTCATGTTTCTATTGCATAGAGATTAAACTCTTCAATGCATGTATGTAGCGTTGATATTTTAAAAGAGTCCCTCTATGCTCAAAATGGAAACCTGAAAAGAAAGAATTCAAATGTTCTTCCTCATTGTGAGCCAATGTTCTACTTATAAACACCCCTGCCACCCCCCCCCCAATGATGGAACTAAGTTGTCCTGGAGTATGACATTAAACTACTCCCCAGGCTTGAGCTGATTCAACATCTATCAGTGCCTGGTTAGGGTCTCAAAGAAGGTGACAGTTTTCCTCCATCTTTAGCGTTCTTTCTACTTCAGGCTCCAAGATTGTCATTTAAAGCTCTCTCTTCAGTAAATTTCATCTCAGTCTATCTATTTAGTTCTTCAAGCTCAAAAGCACCATGCACATGTGAGAATTGTCATCATAATACATTTGTTGTGGATTTTTTTTTCTGGATCACCTGAAATCTCCTTCACATCATGATGACAGATGAACCGGGCAGTTTCTACTTCAGCATCTAAGATCTCTTCAAATTTGAGGCTCTTCTTCTTCAAGAACTCGGTCTTCGTCGTTCTTTTTTATTTCATGTTTCTATTGCATAGAGATTAAACTCTTCAATGCATGTATGTAGCGTTGATATTTTAAAAGAGTCCCTCTATGCTCAAAATGGAAACCTGAAAAGAAAGAATGCAACTGTTCTTCTTCATTGTGAGCCTATGTTCTTCTTATAATCACCCCTGCCACCCCCCCCCCCCCCCCCAATGATGGAACTAAGTTGTCCTGGAGTATGACATTAAACTACTCCCCAGGCTTGAGCTGATTCAACATCTATCAGTGCCTGGTTAGGGTCTCAAAGAAGGTGACAGTTTTCCTCCATCTTTAGCGTTCTTTCTACTTCAGGCTCCAAGATTGTCATTTAAGGCTCTCTCTTCAGTAAGTTTCATCTCAGTCCATCTATTTAGTTCTTCAAGCTCCAAAACACCATGCACATGTGAGAATTGTCAACATAGTACATTTCTTGTGTATTTTTTTTCTGGATCACCTGAAATCTCCTTCACATCATGATGACAGATGAACCAGGCAGTTTCTACTTCAGCTTCTAAGATCTCTTCAAATTTGAGGCTCTTCTTCTTCAAGAACTCGTTCTTCGTCGTTCTTTTTTATTTCATGTTTCTATTGCATAGAGATTAAACTCTTCAATGCATGTATGTAGCGTTGATATTTTAAAAGAGTCCCTCTATGCTCAAAATGGAAACCTGAAAAGAAAGAATGCAAATGTTCTTCCTCATTGTGAGCCTATGTTCTACTTATAAACACCCCTGCCCCCCCCCCCCCCCCCAATGATGGAACTAAGTTGTCCTGGAGTATGACATTAAACTACTTCCCAGGCTTGAGCTGATTCAACATCTATCAGTGGCTGGTTAGGGTCTCAAAGAAGGTGACAGTTTTCCTCCATCTTTAGCGTTCTTTCTACTTCAGACTCCAAGATTGTCATTTAAAGCTCTCTCTTCAGTAAGTTTCATCTCAGTCCATCTATTTAGTTCTTCAAGCTCCAAAACACCATGCACATGTGAGAATTGTCAACATAATACATTTCTTGTGGATTTTTTTTCTGGATCACCTGAAATCTCCTTCACATCATGATGACAGATGAACCGGGCAGTTTCTACTTCAGCATCTAAGATCTCTTCAAGTTTGAGGCTCTTCTTCTTCAAGAACTCGGTCTTCGTCGTTCTTTTTTATTTCATGTTTCTATTGCATAGAGATTAAACTCTTCAATGCATGTATGTAGCGTTGATATTTTAAAAGAGTCCCTCTATGCTCAAAATGGAAACCTGAAAAGAAAGAATGCAACTGTTCTTCTTCATTGTGAGCCTATGTTCTACTTATAATCACCCCTGCCACCCCCCCCCACCCCCAATGATGGAACTAAGTTGTCCTGGAGTATGACATTAAACTACTCCCCAGGCTTGAGCTGATTCAACATCTATCAGTGGCTGGTTAGGGTCTCAAAGAAGGTGACAGTTTTCCTCCATCTTTAGCGTTCTTTCTACTTCAGGCTCCAAGATTGTCATTTAAAGCTCTCTCTTCAGTAAATTTCATCTCAGTCTATCTATTTAGTTCTTCAAGCTCAAAAGCACCATGCACATGTGAGAATTGTCAACATAATACATTTCTTGTGGATTTTTTTTCTGGATCACCTGAAATCTCCTTCACATCATGATGACAGATGAACCGGGCAGTTTCTACTTCAGCATCTAAGATCTCTTCAAATTTGAGGCTCTTCTTCTTCAAGAACTCGGTCTTCGTCGTTCTTTTTTATTTCATGTTTCTATTGCATAGAGATTAAACTCTTCAATGCATGTATGTAGCGTTGATATTTTAAAAGAGTCCCTCTATGCTTAAAATGGAAACCTGAAAAGAAAGAATGCAACTGTTCTTCTTCATTGTGAGCCTATGTTCTTCTTATAATCACCCCTGCCACCCCCCCCCCCCCCCAATGATGGAACTAAGTTGTCCTGGAGTATGACATTAAACTACTCCCCAGGCTTGAGCTGATTCAACATCTATCAGTGCCTGGTTAGGGTCTCAAAGAAGGTGACAGTTTTCCTCCATCTTTAGCGTTCTTTCTACTTCAGGCTCCAAGATTGTCATTTAAGGCTCTCTCTTCAGTAAGTTTCATCTCAGTCCATCTATTTAGTTCTTCAAGCTCCAAAACACCATGCACATGTGAGAATTGTCAACATAGTACATTTCTTGTGTATTTTTTTTCTGGATCACCTGAAATCTCCTTCACATCATGATGACAGATGAACCGGGCAGTTTCTACTTCAGCATCTAAGATCTCTTCAAATTTGAGGCTCTTCTTCTTCAAGAACTCAGTCTTCGTCGTTCTTTTTTATTTCATGTTTCTATTGCATAGAGATTAAACTCTTCAATGCATGTATGTAGCGTTGATATTTTAAAAGAGTCCCTCTATGCTCAAAATGGAAACCTGAAAAGAAAGAATGCAAATGTTCTTCCTCATTGTGAGCCAATGTTCTACTTATAAACACCCCTGCCCCCCCCCCCCCAATGATGGAACTAAGTTGTCCTGGAGTATGACATTAAACTACTTCCCAGGCTTGAGCTGATTCAACATCTATCAGTGGCTGGTTAGGGTCTCAAAGAAGGTGACAGTTTTCCTCCATCTTTAGCGTTCTTTCTACTTCAGACTCCAAGATTGTCATTTAAAGCTCTCTCTTCAGTAAGTTTCATCTCAGTCCATCTATTTAGTTCTTCAAGCTCCAAAACACCATGCACATGTGAGAATTGTCAACATAATACATTTCTTGTGGAATTTTTTTTCTGGATCACCTGAAATCTCCTTCACATCATGATGACAGATGAACCGGGCAGTTTCTACTTCAGCATCTAAGATCTCTTCAAATTTGAGGCTCTTCTTCTTCAAGAACTCGGTCTTCGTCGTTCTTTTTTATTTCATGTTTCTATTGCATAGAGATTAAACTCTTCAATGCATGTATGTAGCGTTGATATTTTAAAAGAGTCCCTCTATGCTCAAAATGGAAACCTGAAAAGAAAGAATGCAACTGTTCTTCTTCATTGTGAGCCTATGTTCTTCTTATAAACACCCCTGCCACCCCCCCCCCCCCCCCCCAATGATGGAACTAAGTTGTCCTGGAGTATGACATTAAAATACTCCCCAGGCTTGAGCTGATTCAACATCTATCAGTGCCTGGGTAGGGTCTCAAAGAAGGTGACAGTTTTCCTCCATCTTTAGCGTTCTTTCTACTTCAGGCTCCAAGATTGTCATTTAAGGCTCTCTCTTCAGTAAGTTTCATCTCAGTCCATCTATTTAGTTCTTCAAGCTCCAAAACACCATGCACATGTGAGAATTGTCAACATAGTACATTTCTTGTGTATTTTTTTTCTGGATCACCTGAAATCTCCTTCACATCATGATGACAGATGAACCGGGCAGTTTCTACTTCAGCATCTAAGATCTCTTTAAATTTGAGGCTCTTCTTCTTCAAGAACTCAGTCTTCGTCGTTCTTTTTTATTTCATGTTTCTATTGCATAGAGATTAAACTCTTCAATGCATGTATGTAGCGTTGATATTTTAAAAGAGTCCCTCTATGCTCAAAATGGAAACCTGAAAAGAAAGAATGCAAATGTTCTTCCTCATTGTGAGCCAATGTTCTACTTATAAACACCCCTGCCCCCCCCCCCCCCCCAATGATGGAACTAAGTTGTCCTGGAGTATGACATTAAACTACTCCCCAGGCTTGAGCTGATTCAACATCTATCAGTGCCTGGTTAGGGTCTCAAAGAAGGTGACAGTTTTCCTCCATCTTTAGCGTTCTTTCTACTTCAGGCTCCAAGATTGTCATTTAAGGCTCTCTCTTCAGTAAGTTTCATCTCAGTCCATCTATTTAGTTCTTCAAGC